>NC_044905.1:27691037-28291037 GCF_001633185.2 Quercus lobata | reverse complement strand
CCTTCCTATCAAAAAGAGTGATACGAATGTTAAGTATAAGAGATTACTTAATCTTACTCATCACAAACATGAGCCACAAAACTCATTTGCTTAATTGTGCATAGAGATACTCATCTAAACTACAAATGATAATGATTTTCCTTTAGCGAGATTCACTTCCACAAAAAAGAATGAACACAAATCTTGAGATAGTAAAATGTCGACAAATTTAGTGTTGAGAGTTGACTTTTAAAGCAGCATTTAAGCACTTGTGCTCTCTCTTGCGTTGGCATGTAGGGGCAGTGGCAGTCTTGCGCTCTCCCCTGTTGCAAGAGTTTTAGTGGTCTCCTGTGTACAGTGAGATCAGTACAGGTAACCCCTCTCGACTGGTTCTGAGGGTGGGTGGTTTGTTTGAAGGATGGCTGACGAGTTGGAAGCTTTGTGGAGTAAGTTAACATTTACAGAAGAAGAGGGAGAGGATATAGAATTGGGAAGTGAGAGCACAAGGGCAGCGAGGGAGATTGGGAAAAAAATTTTGGTGATGAAGATCCTCACGCAACGTATCATTGTTCTAGATGCACTGCGTAAACATCTGAAAATGCTATGGAAACTGAACAGGGGTGTATGGATATCTGAGATTGATGAGGATCTGTACTTGGTAGAGTTTGGAGATGGCAGGGACAAAAAACGAATTCTGGAGATGTGTCCCTGGAGTTATGAAAAACAACTAGTACTTCTACAGGAGTTTGAGGGTGAAAGAGTTCCAAAGGATATTACCATAAAGTGGACTCCGTTTTGGGTGCAGATATACAATCTCCCTCTGATGAGCATGACCCGAGAATCTGGAATGGAGATAGGTGGAAAAATTGGAAGGGTGCTCAATGTGGATGTGCCTGAGAAGGGAGTTCAGTGGGGTAAGTATTTGAGGGTAAGAGTCCGGGTTGATGCTACAAAAAAGCTGGTTAGGGGGAAGAAGGTAACCATCGAAGGAGGAGAATCTAGATAGGTATTTTTCAAATACGAACGGTTACCCAATTTCTGCTACCAGTGTGAGAGACTGGATCATGGCGTGAAAGAATGCAAGGAAATTGCAGGGACGGAAAATAGAGCAGGTGGAGAGGAGATGCAATATGGAGCGTGGCTTAAAGGGGATCCAGGAAGAAGGGGCGGAAGGGATCAAGGAAACATGGGAGAAGAGAACGTCAGGGAAGGTAGACCATATAATAGAGCACCGATATGGAAGAAGCACGACGGTGACACGGTCCGGAAACAGGGAGGAGAGGAAATGGGTGATACTCACGTGACCAGACTAAACCACTGTCAGGGGGATGCCCCTAGCGTGAATTCAGGGGAGTTACAAGTGACGGGACAGAGTGAGAAGACCTTGCACGATGAAGGTAAGGTCAACCTGACAACAGGAAAGGTTAATTGTAACCTTACTCCAAATGGGAAGGATGGCGTGCGTCCCTTACTGTCTGAAGCAGACCTAGTGGGTAAGATGTCATGGGAAACATCGAAGAACGAGGATTTAGGTAAGAATACTGAAGAAGAACCGGTTATGCAGGATACACGTAAGGAAGTGGTAAGGAGCTGGGCTTAGAGTCAAGTGCAGGGGGGTCTTGGGCCAATAACAACTCAAGCCCACTTGCCATGATTTATAATCAAGAGAAGGGTTGGGTCACAGAGACTTTGGGCCCAACGAGTGGCCACTGGAAACGCTTGGCCAGGAAAGTGACCACTCCAAGCCCAAACAAAATGTCTGGCCCAAGTAAAGCCAAGCGCAAAGGTCAGGTTCCTCTACAAGAGTTAGACCCGAATGTTAGAAGCACAAAACGCAGAAAGGGGAAATTCCAAGAAGATGAGATCACGGACGAGCATGAGATTATGGATGGCGGAGAGGCGGTGGCTGCAGTGCAGCACCGCCGAGCCACATGAGTGTGTTAGCTTGGAATTGCCGGGGGTTGGGGACTCCTCCAGCAATTCGTACACTCACTGAGGAAGTGAGGAAATTAAACCCCGTGGTGGTTTTTCTAGCGGAAACAAAGGCGAACACCAACAGGATGAAGGGTTTTCAACAGAAGATAGGTTTTACGCAGGGGATTATTGTTCCGAGTGATGGTCTGAGTGGTGGGTTAGCGATGCTTTGGAGAGAAGGTACAGATATTCGGTTTAAGAGCTGTTCGCACTCGCACATTGATGTTGTAGTTCATGGGGAGAGTAAGAATGGTCCGTGGAGGATTTTCGGTTTCTATGGGCATCCGGATACAAGCAAAAGGCAGAGTTCATGGCAATTGATAGAAGCCTTCTATGCCCAATGTTGTATGCTGTGGGTGGTTTGTGGGGATTTTAATGAGATTTTGCATCCAAATGAGAAGTTAGGCTAGAGGGAAAGGGATGCAAATCAGATCAGGGATTTTCGCGATGTTCTCAGTAGGTGCGGTCTGGTTGATTTAGGATTTGTGGGGTAGAAATTTACCTGGTGCAACGGACGACATAGGGAGCAACGTACGCTTCTTCGTCTTGACAAAATGGTGGCCAATGAAGCTTGGCTCCAGCTCTTCCCCGAAGCCAAAGTATTTCACATTTCGATGTCCACTTCGAACCACTGTTTGTTGGCTTTATCCCTGAACAAGAATCAGCAGCAGAAGAAAAGGAAAAAGAGATTCATGTTTGAAGCAATGTGGGTGAGAGAGGCAGAGTGCAAAGAAGTTGTGGATATGGCTTGGAATTTGAATACAGAGGAGGCTGCTATGTCCGTCCAAGATAGGCTCAAAAGGTGCCAAAGTAATCTAGTAGGGTGGAATCAGAATAAATTCGGGAATGTGAATAAAAAGTTAAAACAGAAACAAGATCGCCTCCAGCTGCTTGAATCTCTTAACTTGCTCCACGATACAACAGAGGAGATTAGTGCAGTCCGGAGAGAATTAAATGAGCTTCATATCAGGGAAGAAATCATGTGGAACCAGCGATCTCGGGTACTCTGGCTACAAAACAGAGATAGGAATACAAAATTTTTCCATGCTTCCGCCAGCCAAAGACAACGGAGAAATAGGATTAGAGGCTTGATGGATGAGGAAGGCTTTTGGCAAGAGGAACAGGGAGCAACAGAGAAGATCATTCTGGATTACTTCTCTTTGATTTTTAGTTCCGACCACCCTTCATGTTTTGAAGCAAGCTTGGAAGCTGTGGGCGAAAGGGTGACACCTGAGATGAACGATGTGCTACTGGGAAATTTTAAAGCGGAGGAGGTTTGGCATGCACTCCAACAAATGCACCCCACGAAATCCCCCGGACCGGATGTTATGTCTCCCATCTTTTACCAAAAATATTGGAATATTGTTGGTGTTTGTGTTTCAAATTGTGTGCTGCAAGCTTTGAATACAGGGGTAATGCCTAAGGACTTTAATAATACATATATTTGTCTAATTCCGAAAATAAAAAATCCACAAAAGATTACGGATTATCGCCCAATTAGCCTATGTAATGTGATTTATAAGTTGATTTCGAAGGTTTTAGCGAATAGATTGAAAAGGATTCTTGATAAGGTGATTACTGATGCACAGAGTGCCTTTGTGTTGGGGCGTCTAATTTCGGATAATGTAGTGGTGGCTTTCGAGACTATGCACACAATTGGGAAAAGGAAGAAAGGGAAGGAAGGCTTAATGGCCATTAAATTGGACATGAGCAAAGCCTACGACCGGGTAGAGTGGGGCTATCTTGAGGCCATTATGAGAAAGATGGGTTTTTGCGAGAGATGGATATCCCTTATCATGATGTGCGTTACTACGGTGTCTTATGAGATTCTTATCAATGGTGAACCAAGAGGGAAAATCACACCCTCTAGGGGGCTTCGCCAAGGCGACCCCATCTCCCCTTATTTGTTCCTTTTGTGTGCGGAAGGGTTGTCAGCGTTGATTAGAAAGAAGGAGGCAATGGGGCTGCTAAGAGGAATGGGGGTGAGTAAACAAGCTCTGATGGTTTCGCACCTCTTCTTTGCAGACGATAGTATAATATTTTGTAGAGCTACATTGGAGGAATGTAAACAGGTGGCAGAGGTTCTGGATACCTATGAGAAGGTGTCGGGGCAGAAGATCAACAAGGATAAAACGTCCTTGTTTTTCAGCAAGAACACAAGGGGGGATATCCAAGATGGGGTGAAGAATATGTTTGGTGCGCAGATTGTACAACAACATGAGAAATATTTGGGTTTACCTCCGATGGTGGGACGGGGTAAGAAGAAGGCTTTCAATCGTATCAAAGACCATGTAAGCAGAAAAATAGCGGGTTGGAAGGGGAAGTTACTGTCCAATGCCGGTAGGGAAGTCCTGATAAAGGCCGTTGCACAAGCCACCCCTACCTACACCATGAATTGTTTCAAGCTTCCGGATACTTTGTGCTCGGAGATAAATTCTTTGGTTGGGGGTTTCTGGTGGGGGAAGAAGGATAGTGCTCAGAAGATAGCTTGGGTTTCGTGGGAAAACTTGTGCAAACCAAAGAAGGACGGGGGTATGGGCTTTCGAGACTTGAGAGCGTTCAATCTTGCGCTTCTGGCCAAACATGGTTGGAGGATTCAGCAGAGACCTGATTCTCTAATCCACAGAGTGCTCAAAGCGAAGTATTTCGCAAAAACTTCTTTTTTGGATGCTTAGGTGGGGAAAAAACCCTCCTACATTTGGAGAAGCTTGATGGCAGCCAAACCGGTGCTTAGGGATGGAATTAGATGGTGTGTGGGTGATGGAAAGAGTATCAAAATCTGGGAGGATACGTGGCTTACTTCTTCGGGGTTAGGCAGAATCATTTCTCCCAGGCCTACAATGGATGTTGGGGAGTGCGTGGCCAACCTGATTGCACACGAAAAAGCAGAATGGAAAAGTGAGTTGGTAAGAAGCATCTTCCTCCCTATAGAAGCAGAGGCCATCCTAAGCATTCCCTTAAGTTCCATGAACCCGGTTGACTCCCAAGTGTGGGCTTTCACCCCCAATGGCACCTTATCCGTCAAGAGTGCTTACAAAGTGGTTGTCTGATACCTTGAGGTCTCTAAGGGTAGTAATGGCAGACCTGGTTGCTCGGATACATCCCAAATGGAGATGATTTAGAAGCTGGTATGGAGTTTAAAGTGCCCAAACAAAATTAAGCACTTCTTATGGCGTGCTTGCAAAATTGTCCTGCCTACAAAACATTGTCTTAAGTACCGAAAGGTTATTTTGGAGGACAATTGTGACTTGTGTGGGGAGTGTGAGTCTTCGGGTCATATCTTATGGGGATGTAGAGTAGCAAGAGAAGCTTGGAGTGAGACAAAGCTCAGGATTAGCAATCTAGACCGCCCCCCCAAGGATTTCATTGATGTGGTTTGGCTGCTTATGACATCTGCAGGGGAGATGGATTGGGAGAAGTTTGCTTTCACGGCATGGCTACTGTGGAATAATAGAAATTTTGTCAGGTTTGGGGCACATGTAAGAGTGGAAAAACCATTGAAAGGGAAGCAAGGATGTATGTGAAAGAGTACCGGGTAGCATGGCTGTCTGAGGGCCAAAAAACTCAACCAGCCACTCGGGTTCATCATTGGACCCCTCCCCCTCAAGGTATGTATAAGGTAAACGTGGATGCTGTTGTGTTTAAGGAGCAGAGGTGCTGTGGAATTGGTGTGGTAATTAGGAATGAGAAAGGCCAGATGATGGGTGCACTTTGTAAGAAGATAAATCTGCCTTGGGGTGCCTTAGAGGCCGAAGCAAAAGTTGCTGAAATTGGTATTCTCTTCGCTTGGGACTTGGGTTTGAAGGAGGTAGTGGTGGAAGGGGACTCTCAATTAGTGATGGAAGCACTTAAAGGGAATATTGTTCCTGCTTTGGCTATCCAAAAGATTGTTGAAGGCTCTAGGTGGTGTTTAAGTCATTTCAAGGCGTGGAGGGTTGAGCACGTTAGGAGAAACATCAATGGGGCTGCACACTCTCTTACTAGGAATGCCTTGTTTGTTGTGGATTGTAATATATGGGTGGAGGATACTCCCCCTATTATTGAACTCCAAATTCAAAATGATGTAATTGCAATGGACTTTGGTCCTTATCAATGAATCCAGTGATATGTTGGCTATCAAAAAAAAAAAAAAAAAAAAAACTACAAATGATACAAAGTTTAGAAAACTTTGTTTTAATGGCCATCTAAGGTACACAAATACCAATGTACACATACACACACTGTTTTTGTATTTTTCTGATTTTTCAATTTATTTATTTATTTTTATATGAAAAACAAAATAAAGCAAAACTGAAAAATAAACAAACAAAAACATGTTAAACAAAGCAATGCATAAAACTAGACTGACTCAAAACAATAAAGCAAAACACACAAGTAATGCAAAACAAAAACCAGAAAAGGAGAGAGAAGAAGTGATAGAATTACTTGGAGCCATTTTCCTTCCACACCTTGGAAGAACCTTTCTATTTAGCAAACCCTTGATCCGACGGTGAGGGGGAAGAATTAAAACCGTTCAAGTTCAAAAGGTATGTGAGGGTTTTGAGAAGATCTCCAAGAGGAGCAAAAGAGGATGGAAATTGATTCTGGTCTCTCGACGCGATCATGTTGTTGCTCTTTTGAGTGGCTAACCACTTGTAGCAATTAGGTCGAGTATGTCCAGCTGCGCCACAATGATGACAGAAATGCTACTTTTTCTGCTAAGGCTTTTGAGAGTTTCCCTTCTTAGCCCTAGGGTTCTTAATCTTTTTCTTATCAAGCTTAGGGGTGGTCTTAAGATAGATTTACCCTTGTCTATATTCGCACTAGCTAATTCATTTTTAACATCATTGTTCTCAGTTTCAATATTATTAGCAGGAGAAACCAAAACTGTAGCACTAGTAGAAGCAATACTAGGAGAAGAGAAATCATACCCTAAACCAGTTCGATTGGAAGTAGATTTCTGAAGACTGAGCATCTCATCGAGCTTAGCTCTTGAAGTCCTTTCCAACCGTGCTCTAACTTGGAATAGTTCTGCCTCAAGCTTCTTAGTCTTCTCAGCCAATAAATTGTTCTCAAACCTTAGTGCTCTAATAGTCTGATTAGTTTCATCAAACTTTGTGGAGATTTCTTCTCGTTCAAGCTCCACATCACTAAGTTTCTTGGTGACTAACCTATACAACTTCGCATGCTTTTCGGAGACCTTGTATAGCTTTGCATAAGTTGTGTGAATGTCATTTTGTTCATCCATCTTCTTAAACTTAGACTCCACCAATTCCTCTTCTTCATCCATATCTTCAACAATTCCCTCAGTAGGATTTACAGTGGCAATGGAGCTATTTAGAATTCCATCATCCTCATTATCGGAGTCATCCTTAGGCTCAGTGTCGCTCAAGGTAGCAACAAGTGCCTTGCTTTTTTTCAATGGTCTTGAAATAAGGAGGGAATTCTTGTTCCATGTGACCGAAACCTTGACACCCAAAGCACTTTGTTCCTAAGGGAACAGTGTACTGACCACCATCCCTAACATCCTTTTTGCCTTTATCTTGGTTCTTGAACTGTGAGGAACTAGATTGCTTTTGGTCTTTATCAAATCCTTTCGCATTGGTATTCTTCATAAACTTTTTGAACTACCTCGTGATATAGGATTTCATCTTAGAATCTTCATCGTTTGAAGACTCATCAGTGTCACTGCTCTTAGCCTTCAATACCGTACTCTTGCTCTTCCTTGATTTCCCGATCCTTGTTATACCCAACTCATAGGTCTACAGATTTCCAACCAGCTCAGTCAAAGGAATTTTGTCTATGTCTTTTGATTCCTAAATGGTAGTGATCTTGGCATGGAATCTCTCAAGTAGAGATCTGAGTACCTTTCTTAAAATCTTGGGTTCAAGAATGGTTTCCCCAAGATTAAAGGCTGAGTTTACTATGTCCTTAAGATTGGCATAGAACTCATCAAACGATTCATCCTCCTCCATCTTGATCTTCCTTGATTTCCCGATCCTTGTCAAACCCAACTCATAGGTCTACAGATTTCCAACTAGCTCAGTCAAAGGAATTTTGTCGATGTCCTTTGATTCCTCAATGGTAGTGATCTTGGCACGGAATCTCTCGGGTAGAGATCTGAGCACCTTTCTCACAATCTTGGGTTCAAGAATGGTTTCCCCAAAATTAAAGGCTGAGTTTACTGTGTTCTTAAGCTTGGCATAGAACTCATCAAACGACTCATCCTCCTTCATCTTGATCTCTTCAAAGCTTGTAGTGAGCCTCTGAAACTTTGAATCCTTGACAACCTTAGTTCCTTCATAGGTTGTCTAGAGAATGGTCCATGCTCCCTTAGAAATTTTAGTGGAGGATATCTTCTTGAATTCCTCATTAGTGACTGCGCTGAATAGAGCATTCAGTGCCCTACTGCTAAAGTTTGCCACCTTGATCTTAGCATCATCCTAGTCGACCGACGCTTCCGTAGAATAAAGGAGGTATAATAAGAGACTGTCCTCTATCCATGACAAACAAGGGTCAATGGATCACACAACAAAGATTAACCCTAATCAGAGTGTGTCTGCTCTGATACCACTTGATAGGCCAAAAATGTATTGACCCCTTGTGATAAATTAACCAATTAATTTAGTCAAGTGAATTAATTAAGTTAATTAACATGCAAAACGTGTGGTAGCACAAACAAATCACCAAATAACTAAATGTAACGGAAATTAAATGACACGGGTGATTTGTTTACGAATGGGGAAAACCACTGAGGCAAAACCCCATCGGGTGATTTTAAGGTCACCACATCCTAGAATCCACTATTATCAAAACAAACAGTTACAAGTAAAAGAATCCCAGTACCTTATACCAATCTACAGTTGAACCCTTACCCTAATACCCAATTGGACTTATTATGTAGTGACAGTCTCTCCTTTTTAATGCACGACTCCTAGTACATGACTAACCAAATGCGCGGATCCCAATACGCGACTTAATCACTAACTTGAGAAGGATGTTGGTTACAAAGTTCTTCAATTCATCACACAATGAAGATCATGAAGTTGCTTGGTTACAAAACCCTACAGTGTACAAACACAGCAGCTTCTTCAAGAAAAAGAAGAACTAGGGCCATTAGGTTTCCGGTCACACTTTTCTTCACACTTGTGGAATTGTGCTCTTGTGCAACTTCTGTAACCTTTTACGACCCTCAAAATAATCCTTATATATGTTTAGTGTTGTGAGAAAAGAAAGCTCAAACATATACCCATGGATTGGATTGAAATCAACTCTGAAAAACTGAATTTCATAAATCTCAATAGATAGCCATCTATCGAGCTAGCTGTCGAGCCACGAGTTTCAGCAACTTTTAAACCTTGATAGATGCTAGCTGTCGAGCTTTAAAATCCTACACTTTCTCACTTGATTCTTGGACAGACTTGCATGGCTTTAACACTTGAACTTGAAATCTTGTTTTTTAAAGCATTAAACACATCCTAGATCTACCCAATTACAAGTAAAGTGCGTTTTGTCAAAGGATTAGCCAATTACATAAAATGTTGACATATGTTCCTAACATCAAATCACATATGTCCTAACATGGAGGAATGAAAAATTTTGGCTCACTTCTAGGACTAGTGCTCACTTGGCTGTTGTGGTACAAGGCCTACTCAAAGTGATTGCAGGGATTGATATATCTTTCACATTGACTTCTAAGTCAGCAGGAGAGGACATTTATGCAGACTTGTACGTTGTGAAGTGATTGCAGGATTAACATACTCTATCTACTGCATGTAATGTACTGATTTCTATAATTTTTAAAATTCATAGGGTATTATTGCTTAGGCTTTTTTACCCTTCCTTTCCCATGATATTCATTTCCTAGTGAAAACTTTGCTTGAATGAGGATTATCTTACAAGTGAGAAACCCACTGAAAATAGCATTACTCATTTTGTTTTTAAACTTTTTCATTATTCAGTCAAGTTTCATAATCTAGAATCTTTTAAATATTTTTTGAAACTTGAGCGAATTGCATTGTAGTCTTCTGTATTCAATTAGTGCAATTTAATGGTTTAATGATGCTATTTGGTATATTTAACAGTTTACTGGTAGGATTAGCACCTTGCTATCTAGTTGCTAAAACTGAAGAAATCCAGTCTCTCCAAGTAACTTCAATGAGAAAACTATTATGCACACACTTATATATAAACTTGTCTTTTGATGTGCTTACAATTGTCTTTTGATGTGCTTACCATGTTGTGGGTATAGATTGCTAGCTATTAAATATAAGTTTATCACTAATATAATCATCACATAATGTCCTGCTCTTTCTTTTATTTTTTTCCCCTTTCCTTTGTTTTATTGTCCAATTTATTTTATTTAAGTTAACTCATAGCTTCTTTTTTTTTTCTCCTTAGAAAAATACAAAAGCATGTGATATAAAAACAAAGTTATTGACAATTGAAGGACACTAAGATCTTGTGTGGGAGGGATAGAGCTACTGGCATTGGTGCAAAAAATATGGACGATGCAGTTGAATTTATGACTGAGGAAGGAGAAAAGTGATGAATTCTTCTATTGCAAAACAACATGTCAACATTTGTTATCAATAAGTTATGCGATTGAGCCTTGCCAAAGAAAAAAGAGTAGAAAAGGTCCACTTCAAAATAGTTTTTTAGTTTGAGATTTTGAATGTTGTTAAAAAAAAAAAAAAAAAACCCATGTATTTTGGATACTCTCTCTCTCTCTCTCTAAAATATTTTAGTTGGCAAGAGTTGGCAGGATATTGTTTTAGTTGGCTATGATGGAAGATATTTAGTCATTATCTTGCCAATTGGTGTATCAATGGTCTCTTTGTTTTGAATTTTGTGTAAAAAACACATATTTTAGATACTTTATCGTCTCTCTTGATATAGAACTTTTTAGCAGTTAAGAACTTTAAAACAATTTTTTAATTTGAGTTTTAAATGTTGTGAAAAAACTCATGCATTTGGGTTCTCTCTTTATGTTGATATTGAACATTTTAGTTGTCAATAGTTGGCAAAAAAAGAAAAAATAGTTGGTTGAGATGACAGATTTTTAGTCATCATCTTGGCAATTGGATTATCAATGGCTTCTTCATTACCTCATGTATTTATTAAAAAATGTTACTAAAATTAAAATGTAGAAAGTTTAAGAAAAATAATAATTGGGAAAATTATTTTATTGATCTTAAATCCAAATCTAAATCCAAATCCAAATCCAATTTTAGGTATCCAAACAATGGAATTTCAAATCCTTCATTGTATAAAAAGACCCAAATAAGGAATTTAAAAATCAATGGATTTCAAATCAAGGCTTTTTTAGATCTATTAATTTTAAAATCAATGGGTTTCAAATCAAGCAAATAGAGTGGTTGTATAACATTTTTATTGTCATTTTTAGGTTTTAATGTGCATAGAGCTTTACTATTGCTTCAAATATTTTATGGTCTCGAAATTAAAAATTTCACATTATATATTGTTGGCTAAATCAAGGCCAAGTAGGCCTCTCTGTAATTTGTGTTGCCAACTTGGGAAGTTGTAACCAAGAGGACATGAAATAGAATAAGGTGGAGCCCATAAGAACATGAATATGTGTAGTCTAAAGAACTATGGATGAATGTTGTCTTTTAAGAACAATTCCTCTATTATTGTTATATGCTTGGCAAAGTGACTCACACCTGGGATAGAATAGAATACCTTGATTTCTCACCACTAGTAAGGTCCAAGGTGAAATGCCATCTAGGACATTTGTTGAAAGATATATTTTCAAGACCCTTTGGTTAAAAGATTAAAACCATTTCTAATGAACTTCTCTCTTTTTATTTCTAATGAACATAATTGGTATGTATTTTTAATGAACTTTTCTTTGTAGTTCTAATTTTTTTTTTTTTTTTTTTTGAAAGAGATTTATGAGATCATGTGTGTTAGAAGATGTAGCCTTGACATTCAGTTGAACTTGTATTCTCCAAAATAGCTAGAGTTGTAAAGAAAGATGGTAGAAAAGACTTGGGAGAAATGCAACCAATGTACTCCATGTGATGGTTATATGTTCAAATGGCCAAAGTTTACTGCCCTAAGCATCAACCTGGGAGAAATGCAAATCAATTAAGTAAGGACAACAATCCTTTTTGTGATGGTTATACTTTCAAAAGTACAAAGTTTACTCAAAATTGTATCTTGCTTGGCTAAGTTTAATGAAAATAAATTCAAACCTGCTTATGAATGGAAGGATTTGCAATGTGAATCTTGTTTGTGATTATTTGTCCACAAACTACTGCTTATGAAAACAATGGAGAGAGAAGGGTTTGAGGTGACTGACAAGAAGAGAAAGGTGAAAGGTGAAGGCCTCTATGTCAGGGAGAGAGGTGGGAGGTGAAGGCCCTGCATTTTAGCTATGCGAAAATGAAAGAGGGAGAGAGGTGGTTTTTTTTTTTTTTTTTTTTGATAAAACTTAAATGAATAATATTGGTGATATGGAAATTTGTTGAGGTTCCAAAGCTTATGTTGCAAAATATGAGGAGTCAAACAATGGCTTTTTTGTTTATTGCATGTATGTATTAAAAATATTACTAAAATTAAAATGCTAAAGGATTTAAAAAAATAATTATTGAAAAAAAAAAATTGAGTGCTAGTTTGTTCTTTTGAATTTTGTGTAAAAGACACATATTTTGGATACTTTATCGTCTCTCTTGATATAGAAGCTTTTAGCTGTTAAGAACTTCAAAACAATTTTTTAATTTGAAATTTTAAATGTTGTGAAAAAGTTCATGCATTTGGGTTCTCTCTTTCTGTTGATATAGTACATTTTAGTTGACAATAGTTGGCAAGACATTTTTTTAGTTGGCTATGATGACAGATTTTTAGTCAACATCTTGTCAATTAATTATCAATAGCTTTTTCATTACCTCATGTATTTATTAAAAAATGTTACTAAAATTAAAATCTATAAGGTTTAAGAAAAATAATAATTGGAAAAAACATTTTATTGATTTTAAATCCAAATCCAAATCCAAATTTAGGTATCCAAGTATGGCATTTTATTTTGGAAACATAATGTAATCGTGTTATTGATGATGATAGGTCACACGACTCATACCAAATGCTTGACAAAAAAAGTGTGAAAAAATAAAAATAAAAATAAGTAGAAGTAAATAATCAAACTTTTATTAGATTTTAAACAAAAATCTTAATAGTGTTAACTAGAAGATAATTTTGGTTAATTGGGGGGATTTGGTCATTTTAGAGAAAATTTGGGGGTATTTTGGACATTTTTATGTTTTGAGGGTATTTCGGTCCTTTTCTTAGTTTTAGGATCATTTCAATAATTTGTTTAGTTGTATTTTGGTCATTTTTTAAGTTTCTAAGGGTATTTCAAGCATTCTCTAGATAATGAGGGCATTACGCTCTTTTTTTCTTTTTTTTTTCTAAGGGTATTTTAGTCATTTTTTAGGTTTCAAGGTCATTTCGGTCATTTTTTAGGTTCTAAGGATATTTCGGTAATTTTAGAGGGAATTGGAGGTATTTTGGTCATTTTTTAGGTTTCAAGGGTATTTCAGTCCTTTCTAAAGTTTTCGAGGTCATTTCGGTCACATGTGATATTGATACTACCCAATGTGACGATGCAACTATCAAATATGAGTAAAAGTTAAAGTACCACCGAATGTGAGAAAAGTATGGTCAAATTTGATATTGGAACTGCACAATGTAATAATGGAACCATCAAATTTAAGAAAAAAATAAAGGAACTACTAAATGTAACAAAAGAACTGCCAAATGTGATGTTGGAACTGCACAATGTGACGATGGAACCATCAAATGTGAGAAAAAAATAAGGGAAGCACCAAATGTAACAAAAGAACTGTCAAATGTAATGTTGAAACTACACAATGTAAAGATGTAAGCATCAAATGTGAGAAAAAAGTAAGGGAACCATCGAATGTGAGAAAAGAACTGTCACATGTAATGTTGGAACTGCACAATATGAAGATGGAACTGTCAAATGTGACAAAAAATAAAAGAACCACCGAATGTGACAAAAGAACTATCATATGTGATGTTGGAACTGTACAATATGAGGATGAAACTATCAAATGTGATAAAAAATTAAGGGAACCACCCAATGTGACAAAAGAACTGTCACATGTGACAAAAATAGAGCAGATGTGATGTTGGTACTGCTTAATATGATAATGGAACCATCAAATTTGAGAAAAAAAAAATGAACTGCTATATGTAACAAAAGAACTATCAAATGTGATATTAAAACTGCATAATGTGATAATAGAACTATCAAATGTGAGAAAAAAAAAAATAAGGGAACCACCAAATGTGAGAAAAGAACTGTCTCATGTGATATTGGAACTGCATAATATGAGGATAGAACTGTCAAATGTGAGAAAAAAATAAGGGGGCCACTAAATATGAGAAAAGAATTGTTACATGTAATGTTAGAACTGCATAATGTGAGGACGAAACTATCAAATGTGAGAAAAAAGTAAGGGAACCACTACATGTGACAAAAGAATTGTCACATGTGATGTTGGAACTGCACAATGTGAATATAGAACAGTCAAATGTGAGAAGAAAAAAATGGAACTACTGAATGTGACAAAAGAACTGTCATGTGTGATGTTAGAACTACACAATGTGAAAATGAAACCGTCAAATGTGAGAAAAAAGTAAGGGAACCACCAAATGTGAGAAAAGAACTGTCACATGTGATATTGGAACTGCACAATATGAAGATGGAACTGTTAAATATGAGAAAAAAAATAAAGGAACCACCAAATGTGAGAAAAGAACTGTCATATTTGATGTTGGAACTGCACAATGTGAAGATGGAACCGTCAAATATGAGAAAAAGTAAGGGAACTACTAAATGTAACAAAAGAACTGTCACATGTGATATTGGATCTTCACAATGTGACAATAGAACCATCAAATGTGAGGAAAAAAAAAGGGAACTACCGAATATGACAAAAGAATTGTCATTTGTGATGTTGAAATTGCACAATGTGAGGATGGAACTGTCAAATTTGAGAAAAAAAAAGTAAGGGAACCACCAAATGTGAGAAAAGAACTGTCACATATGATGTTCAAACTATACAATGTGAAGATAGAACCATCAAATGTAAGAAAAAAGTAAAGGAACCACTAAATGTGACAAAAGAACTGTCACATGTGATGTTGGACCTGCACAATGTGAGAATGGAACCGTCAAATGTGAGAAAAAAGTAAGGACACCATCAAATGTGAGAAAAGAACTGTCACATGTGATGTTGGAACTGCATAATATGATGATAGAACAGTCAAATGTGAGAAAAAAGTAACCTGGTATAGCAGGTTACCTATTAGTGGGTATTGTACCCCCTCTTTTTTTAGGGGGTACCATAGAATTACCCTTAAATTAATGATGGTAGTTTGAAAACATTTATAATTTTAAACTAAAAGAAAACTCATTAAATGATGTTCCCTAAAAAATTGGATTTGCTTAACATGACCAACAATTTTTGGATGGAAGGAGTAATTTACAATAATTTGCATTTAGTTTCATTTCAATTTCTCTCTCATGCCTTCTTTAGGCTAAAGCAAAACTTGGCGTATTCCCCCCCCCCCCCCCCTTAACCTTAAGTTGGGAAAAAAGAGGGTGAGTTCCAATCTTTGTAGTCCTCCATACAATGCACTTCTTCACTTGCTCTTTATCTATGATTAAAATCTTATTTGACCTCTTCATCCTTTTATGAATTATTGATTTAAGACTCTTTGGTTTCTCTTGACTTCATGTTTTACAATTCCTCAATCATTGTAAATTTGTGTACTAAACTTATTGTTCATATACTCTATTTTTTACCTGCTTAACCTAAATCCTTTTTCTTAAAAATTTGTAAAAAAAATTGCTAGTAACACTAGCATTTTCCTTTTCTTAGACATCCCTCTAGATTTCCAACCTTTTTTTTTTTTGTTTTGAAAAACTCTAGATTTCCAACTTAACATGCCTTTAGAGGCAAAAATACATTTTAAACCTTATACTTAGCAAGGGTTACACATTGAATCTTATGATTTAGAACAATTAAAGAAATAGTGAAATTAAAAATTTTATTAAAAAAAAAAAGCACTTAAAGCAGAAATGACACTGTTACATCAAGAGAGATCAGAGCTCCCCTAGAGGTAATTTGCAAGCTAGCATAATTTTGGGAGAGAATATCGTTAGTTAGCAAGGTTTTGAAACCATTTAGAAAACTAACATCTCAAGTTTGTGAAGCTTGAGTTCGGTGACAAACTTGAGCCTCAAAGACTCGAGTTCTAGTGTTGAGGTGGAGTAATTTATTCACGTGGAACTCAAGTTTCTCAGACTTGAGTTCTATAGAAGTATCTGAAGAATGAAGATGAAGGTGAAGACAATTTGAAGAACCGAAGAACCAGATCCGAAGGAAGAAGAAGAATGATCTAGAAAACGCAGATCTAAAGACATGATCTGGAAAACACAATCTGGAAAATGCATGAAGATGAAGACGATCTGAAGAACTGAAGAACCAGATCCGAAGGAAGAAGAAGAACGATCTGGAAAATGCGGATCCGGAGAAACGATTTGGAAAATGCAGATCCGAAGAAGAAAAACAGAGATTTGGAGAATGCAGATTGATCTGAAAAACAGGGTAGATCCGAAGGAGCAGAACGACAATCTGAAAAACGGGGGAAGAATCTACAAAAGCAGATGAGAAAGAAGAAGTGCAGAGGAGGAACTCAAGTATTATAAACTCAAATTCAACGTGGATTCCACATAGATAATTTTTGTTTGCCAGCTTAGGAACTCGAGCATTTAAGACTCGATTTCTATCATGAAACTTAAGTCTTAGAAACTCAAGATGCTATTTTTCCACTTTGTTTTGCAAACATCACCACTAACGAAATTGTTAAAAATTTAAGGCCAAATGGAAAAAAGAAATTCAGCTCCCCTGTTGAAATTCAGTTTAATCGTTTTCCTTGTCTGCGTCTGAAAGCTTTTGAAATTAAAAGGTAATTGAATTTTTCATCTTTATCTCTCTCTCTCTCTCTCTCTCTCTCTCTCTCTCTTTCATTTTTTGTCTCTCTTTCTATATATGTATATATGTTTGTATGCAATGCTATATTTTAGTGACGAATTGTGTTTTAAACATGAAAGTGTCAATCTGATTGTGCCATGGATTAAAAAAAAAAAAAAAATTAAGAATGGAATTCCGAGCATTTGTTTGATTTTTGCTCTATTTATGCTTTAGCAGCATGCATAAGTGCACTTCCATTCCAGTTATCTAGGATAGGTCTAGTAAAGTAGTAAGTTCATTTGTAACCAATTGCTCCTGGGCATGAGCATAAACTACTTAGCTTGTCAAGGGTGAATGCCTTTGGATTACCAGGGAACTGGTTCTAGCTGGTGGGTTCAATTGCCTGTAGGTTTTACTAGTTAGAGGCGATTCCAAAGGGCTCTTATATAGAAAGGTTCCCTATGTTAAAATAAAAAATTAAAAAAAAGGGGTTCTTCCATAACCAATGCAAAGAGATAAGGACTTGAAGTTGAACCTTTATGCAAACTTATTGTGATTAGAAATTCAAGTGTGATACTGATGCTTCTGCTAGTTATGCAAACTTATCATCATAATAGTCTTTCATTGTCTTAATATACTTTAGAGGAACTCCCTTCTTTTATGAAATCCAACAGTCAACAGATAACCTTTCTAGGTTATATTGGGTTTTAGTGGCAACTATTAGAAATCCAGGGTTTAATGAAACCAGCATAATATTCAAGGGGATTAATGTAATTTTCCCTTTCCTTTTTGCTTTTGTGCTGTCTGTAGTATGCTGCTGCTGAAGCTTTTAGAGGCTTTTTTCTGAGTTGGTTGATGAAGAATGTCGAGAGTTAGAGACAGGACTGAGGATCTGAAGGATGCTGTAAGGAAGACTGCTCTTTCTTTGGAATATAGCGAGGTTCGTTTATCATTTGGATTCATTTTTTCTCTAATTATTTATATGATGTGTTTCCTGTGATGGAAACTTTTGGCATGATGGAGTTCTGGGGAAAAGGTTTTGGTTATAAACTTATAATGTTGGTGTAAAGATATAAGTTGTTTGTTTTGTTCTTTTGTTATTCCCTAGAAATTTTTTCTTTGCTATCTCTGATGTGTATTTATTAGAAACCAGTCAAAATCTGCTTGTATCTTTATTTATTGTGAAATTCTATATCTTGATGTCCCTGTAAGTGACATGGCCTGTGCATGTAATACATAATTTGTTACCTTGACAACAAATAAACTATTTTTTTCCCCTTTTCCTAAGCGAGGTGTTGTTGTTTTTGGCAGTAAAAATTGGCAGCCATTTTGACGTCTTTCATTATTCATAAAACTCAGCAAGGTCAGCTTTCACTAAAGCTGCACTGAAGACGGTACATTCAATATTGATAGAGTCCTTTATTTTTCTGTTCCCCTTTACTTTGGTTAAGGGAATTGGTTCACTAGAAATCAGCAAAAAAAAATTGATACGCAAGGATTTCCAGGTTTTTTTTTTTCCCCTGATGGAAAGGGAGCATTTGAACATTTACATATAGTTTGTTGTTAACTCTTCTCTATATCATCTATTAGCTAGAAAGCATCGAAGCTTTGGAACAGTTTATGTTGAAACATTGAAAGGATTATGTGGATCTTTGTCACACAACTGATCAGGAAAGAGATAGCATTGAACATGAAGTAAGTTGTGAAAGTTATCCTCAGAAACCCTTTTCTAAGTCATTCTATTATCTCTGACAACATATGGAAATCACTTTATAATCTAAAACAATAGAAACAGATGCTTATGTTTTTGTGATACATGTTTTTCTTCCACACAGATTATTGAAGAATTACATGTGTCAGGCATTCAATGTGGCTTTGCAAGTCAGTTATATGTATATATAACACATATTGTAGTTTATTTCAGGTTGACCCTGTTTTAATTTTTGTACCAAGTGCTTAATTGCTTTGTTTTACTAGTTTCCATTCTCCACAACAGAGTAACTTTATACAATATAGGGGCCTCTCTCTTTTTAGTAGGTAAATCCTTTTGTACATTTCATGAAAGATGAAGCTGCATAGTTATTAGACTACACTTATATTTTTTTAAATCAATTCTTTGCAGGTTAGTACTTTCATTGAAGCATGCCAAGAACAAATTGATATTATAAAAAATAGCATAAAAAATGAAGAAGCAAACTCCAAGGGCTGGCTTGGTGTAATTGCAGTATTAGATAATACTAATGCCGATACTATAGCGCATGTGGTATGTTTTTTTTTTTTTTTTTCTAATTTTTACTAAATCTATTTATCTTTTATTGGAGTTGTGCTGGGTTTGGACAGATCTTCCTTTTTAAAAGTCTGGTCTCACCTGATCTAGAGGTGGCCAGTTAGATTATTTTTACCACTTTGTGAGTTCCAATTCATGTTTTCATTGATACCCTTGTCTACTGACTGAATGAAGTCTCTCCACTTAAAATTAAAACCTGCAGCTCAAGAAAATATAATAAGAAAATTAATCTATCAGATATGACAGGAAAAAAACATTATTAATCAGTATTAAAAAATCCCTGATGACTCGTGAAAAAATATCAGCTACTCATTAGGCAAAGTTAACCTTGGGAAATAATGAAAACAAGACAAGTGGTCCTATAACCACAACATCTAGGGCAGTTAGAAGTAGGGTTTCAGAATCAGAGAAGATAAGCCAATTGAGATAGACAAGGGTATCAATGAAAACATGAATTGGAACTCACAAAGTGGTAAAAATAATCTAACTGGCCACCTCTAGATCAGGTGAGACCAGACTTTTAAAAAGGAAGATCTGTCCAAACCCAGCACAACTCCAATAAAAGATAAATAGATTTAGTAAAAATTAGAAAAAAAAAAAAAAAAAAAAAAAAAAAAACATACCACATGCGCTATAGTATCGGCATTAGTATTATCTAATACTGCTCTTACACCAAGCCAGCCCTTGGAGTTTGCTTCTTCATTTTTTATGCTATTTTTTATAATATCAATTTGTTCTTGGCATGCTTCAATGAAAGTACTAACCTGCAAAGAATTGATTTAAAAAAATATAAGTGTAGTCTAATAACTATGCAGCTTCATCTTTCATGAAATGTACAAAAGGATTTACCTACTAAAAAGAGAGAGGCCCCTATATTGTATAAAGTTACTCTGTTGTGGAGAATGGAAATTTGTTTCATCTTTCATTTTTTTTTTTTCCTTTTGAGATTTTTCGGTGTACAGAATGCAAATTTGTTTTGGTTTTAAGAACATTTTTTTTTTTTTAAACACAAACTTCATGCGGGCCAAATCTTGAATTTCGGTTGATATTTATCAAAACGTCCCAAAACAGACTGAAATTACCCGAAATTTTTTCAAAGTGGAATAGGAACACCCTGGACAAAATTCCTGGAGTCGCCACTGTCAGTCACAATGCAATTTGATCAGCTAAGAGCCATACGCTTCCAAGATGCCATTAATAGAGCAATGCCTAGAAGAAAACTCCACCATAATGCCAATTCAAATTCTGCTGATACCTCTAAATCAAATATGTCAGATTTCAAGGAGCCTGATGAATTTCAACCTGACCATCTAAGAGTCCAGCAGCAGCTTTTGGATGATGAAACACGTGCCCTTCAGGTAACCAAATTAGTGGCTCTCTGATCACATTTGTTTAAAACCACCCATAATCGTGTTTCTTCTCTTGTTCAATTCTAGCTGAGGTCGTCCTAAAGTTAAAGCTGCTTGCCGTTGCTCTTTATGCAGGTATAGTTAACTAGTCTTCTGGATGGAGTTCAAGAAACTGAAACTAAGATGGTGGAAATGTCAGCATTGAATCACCTTATGTCCACCCATGTTCTGCATCAAGCTCAACAGATAGAACTTCTGTATGATCAGGTGAGAGATGATATCTGTTTTCCGTATTTCTTGTTTATATGTTTAGCAACAATTCATACACCAAATGATATCTCTGGCTTTGTACAACTAATTCCCTTGTGAAATTACTCGAAATGGGTGGGTCTCTTCAGTTAGCATTTGTTTCAGACGGTAACTCGAATACTTTATCATAGTAGTTCTGGGGCGAGCTTCAACATTGCTTTAAATTGAGGAAACATATGCACTCTGCATTCAAAATTCCAGAGCTGCAGTGCTAGATGGGTGAAGGCTGCTGGTCTGGTTGACCTGTTAGCCTGATCTGTTGTAGTTAATAATAGGATTTTTTTTTATTTTTTGGGGGGGTGGGTTTGTTTAGAAGCTGACATATGATGGGGTCAAGAAGTGCAAGCTTTATAAACCATGGGAATGTCACTAGGGAAGTACGAGCTCATAGGTGTAATTTGTTTCTCCCTTCTGTTTTCTATGCTTTAATTATCGTTGTCTAATCTCTAACATCATCAATCAGACATTTGGGGAAGCATATTTTACATCTTTAAATTGTGTTACAGTTAGATTGAACATGACTCTAGAAGCATCCAAACACTACATTTAGAGCTGAATCCTAGGGTGGAAAAGTGATGCAATACATTAACTGAACATGAAGCAAAAGCATTTCCTTCACTCTTTTATTTGTAATCACCAAAATGTGTCGTGTACTGTTTTCTTGTCTACTTATTGTTGGGATTATTCTAGACACTGGAGTTAAATATAACTTACACCTATTCTCTTATTTGTTCCTTTTTCTTCCCATCTTTTCTTGTGTTTATTTTACAGGCAGTTGAAGCTAAAAAGAATGTAGAGCTTGGTAAAGGGTAGAAAGCAAACTACTGACAATATTTATTGACCTTTTTTTTTTTTGTTTTTGGTCACTATAAATTAGATAAAGGTTTAAAAATATAAAGTGAAACCCAAAATTTATTTCACAACTTTTTTTAATTAAAAAAATATGATATAATTTGAATTTATGTCAGATTTATAGGTTCAAATACTATCATTTAATAAATAAAAAATAAAAAAATTTAAAAAAAAAAAACTCAAAATTTAAGTTGTTGAAAGTATAGGTTCTTTTGTCACCAAGAGCTTTGTAACGCAATGAATATCTCTTGGTATTTTCAACAAAGACGTCTAGAATTCAAATCTTATTTTTCCCGACTATTGAATTATCAATGTGTGTGTGTGTTATTTTGGATGGAAGAATTAAACAATTATTGAACTATAAAACTCAGTATTAATTTGCAATCATTTTTTAACATTCCTTTACCATATAAATTTATTGTTTAAAAATTATCATATTAGTTGTGAGATTTCAAATTTTGATGTGAATTGTACAGTATTTGTGATGTAAATTGCACACATCCACAATTCAAGTGAAATAGAAAACATTCTATTTTAATAATTATTAATTAAGTTATTAATTTAGATATTGATTTGGATTATAAGGAGTGTGGGGGTCAAAAAACAACCATGGTGACAACAAAATGACTTACACAATTAATTTATTAAAGAGATGGCAGAAATTCCACAATGGAAAAGCTAAACAGCAGATTGAAAGATAACAAGGATCACAAAAGACTTTTATTGATATAGGAACAATTTTCCCAAGGTACGAGGGATAGGATTAAAAAGCTAAAAACTCTTAGACATATTCTACTGTTACAACTTTCTCTCTCTTGTTCTTATATAAATCTTTTCTCTCAATTTTTCTGAATCCCCCCATCTGTTGCACCTCCCCTCCTTTTATAGACATTTTTTCCTTCTTTCTCTCCCCAGTTAGCTCGTTCCCCGCTGGATTTGGGGTATATTTGTCCCATCACTCTTCTGCTCTGCCACTCTTTCATCATGAAATTGGACTTTTGGGGGTGTTTTCACTATTTAGGCCAATCAATTAGCATTTAATGTGGAAGAGATTAGGTGAAAACATCTCATTAATGTAGAGGTGACTGCCCCAATGGTCCTTATCTCTTCATGGCGTTTCCCAAGGTGAGTCTGATGGAAGGTGGTATCTCGATCCACAGGAGAACTGGTCAACCGTGGTTCCTTGCATATATGCTATCGAAAAGGCTCTGCTTATTTCCATCAAACACAAACTGGGGTTTGAAGCATATCGAGCAGCCGTGGAGTTCGAACATTATGCCAAACCCCTAGAGGGTTATGCAAGCAGGTTATCAGAAGGGTGAGATAGGAGAAACCTGACATTGGTTGGGTCAAATTATATTCAAATGGTTCATCTAAAGGGAACCCGGGTACTGCTGGAAGTGGAGGTCTCATTAGAAATGAAAAGGGCGAATGGATCTGTGGCTATGCCAGAAAGATTGGAATTACCACTAGCTTTGTTGTGGAACTGTGGGGTCTTAGGGATGGGCTGATTCAATGTCTCAACTTTAATCTTTCTTCTGTACTAATAGAACTAGACGCAAAGCTATAGTTGATTTATTGGCTAACCCGTGCTATTCCAATAATGCTATATCCCCTTTAGTGGATGACTGCAGGTTCCTAATGGCCTAGCTTCCCCAAGTCCAAGTCAAGCATTGCTTCCGGGAAATAAACAAACGTGTAGATGCCCTCGCACGATTAGGATCGAAGCAAAACAGCGACTTCCATTTGTTTAATTGTCCACCTGTGGACATCTCAGATCTTTTTAATTTTGATGCTAATGGGCTGTACTTAAGTAGACTTTGTCTTCTTTTTTTTTAGAATGAAGCAGACTTTGTCTTGAACCTGTGTTTTCTCTTTAGTTTTTAATGTTATTCGATGTTTACAACCAAAAAAAAAAAAAAAATAGAGGTAATCAGCTTGGACCTCCACAGGATTCACCACAGGAAGTTATCTTTTATTTCACAAGCCTCTTCATTCACATTCATATTCACATCTTTGAACAGGGCCCATCTTTTTAGAAATTATCTATTGGGTCTCTCTCTCTCTCTCGGCCCGATTTCATGTTCATCCCCACAAGGAGCATATTACAAATTAATCTCTTAATAGAGTATTGATGTTTTTTCTCCAAAAAGTATCATAAAGTTTTGGTTAGAAAGCTATGAGTAACCCTCATTGTCAGTTTGGGACAGGAAGTTTGTCAAAACCAAAAGGTTTGTGACAGGAAGTGGGCAGCAAGCGAGGTGGTTGAGGCGACATTGGAGAGTGAGAGCCTACGCCCAATATGCGTTCAGATTGATATAGGTTGCTTTTTTGTGGGAACTGTATTTTGAAGGTTTAAATATAGGTTGCTTTATGCGAACCTTGTACCGCGAGTAAAACACAAGTGAAAGTTCAATGCAACAAAAAAGCACAAAGAGATGAAAATAATAATCTATCGCCCAATTTACAAGCTCATAAATAAAAGCTCATAAATCCTGTTTTACACAATACTATTTCAATATATATAATTGAACATTACAATTAGGTAAACTGTAAAATGTATACCAACAACCCCACTACTCCCTCCCTTCTCATGGCAACTATTGAGAAAGAAATGGAAAAGAAAAAAGAATCAACTGCCAACTCCCAAGTTACAACATGAGACTGCAGGAGAGGAGCTCATTTCTATTTGTATGAGAGCAACTGATGAACTTTGAACTTTTGCTTGTCATATTTGGTGGCTGAAAATCTTCAAAGAAACTTATTGCACGCGGTAGGCAGAAGAGAGATTCAGACACATGGATGCCACTCTTTGCTTCTATTTACTGCTATGAGCCAAAACAGTTCCCCTCTTGGCACTGAGAAAGAATGTAGGAAAACACTTTCTGCATATGATTTACAGCTCTTGCCTGGATGTACATGGTGATTTCACTTTACATAACCTGAATTTTTTAATATCAGGCATCCCCTTCCCTCCTGTCTCCATTTTCTTCTTGACCCGATACAGCATTTAGCTGCTGCTGCAACTGTTTAGTGATAACTAAATTATCAATGCAACCTTCAAATGATGTTAATAATTAATTCCTACATAAAAAATTGGACCCCCACCCTCTTTCTATACCCTGATGGGTAAAAAATCAAAAAGATGATGCCCGTGGAGCATTCCTGAAAGGAACCTATCCAGGTGTCATGTTAATCTACTAACAATCCTATTCCTAGGTCAACAGCCAATCAGTACCGACCAAAACCAACCAAATTCTATTAGAGTGAGTTATCTTGTTTTAAAAATTCCATGCTAGGCCCATCCCAAAGTCATGGAAACATATAATTCAAAACTGAACCCCCCCTGAGCAACTCACTTTTATGTATTTTAACTTTTCAGCAGTCAGCTCTTCACACAAATTGACCGTCCTGCAGAAATGGGGAGAAATTTAGAGAAACCTCCACACACTGGAAAAACAAACAAAAAACAAAACAATAAACAAAAGAGAGATCAGAAGTACTTATGATACCGACCTAAATTGAAGCTCAGAGATCTTGAGAAGAAGTAAACGTTCCCTCTCAGAAGCCGCTGTTTCAATCTGTTGAAAGAACAAATCAGAAAAACTAGGGAAGAATATCGAGCAAAGCGTTAATCAAAATATGTCAGTCCAATTGTCATTAGCACCAAGCAAAGAAACACATAGTTATTAGTCATGAAACTGTTTTATACAAACTAGATTTATTATGGAATTTAAACAAGATAATGGAGTAAGGGTTCCATAATGGTGCTCTCAAGAACCTTTTCACCAGACTCCTCCACATTGAAAATTTTTGGCACCTAAAACTATGTATGCCAATTCATCATATTTATCATAGTGGAGTAACAAGCCAAATAGTGAGCAAAAACATCATCCTTGTCTGATCACATACACTTGTCACATTTGATGGGATTATGCCGGTCAACACACAATCAAAGAACATAAAGTGCCAACTTTGATCCATCCATAATTGCATATGCCTTCATCTCATTTTGTTGGAACTGTGGCCACAGGATCCTCATGCAATAACAATTGGTAAGTTTGATTTTCATACTAAATTTATTGGAGAGTAATGAAAATACTTCATGAGGAAAAACCTTCTTTTTTTTAATAAGTTACTTCATGAGAAAACTAATACGAACAGGGTGCTTTCCATGAAAACAATCAATCAATAACCACTTATTGAAAGAATAAAATAAAAAAAGCAATTATTGGCATAGAGAACTTAGAATGAATTTTGGCAAAGGAAGTCTCAGAATTGTCTTTATTTTTCCGTCCAAAACTTAAAAAAACAAAAAGGCTAAGTAAGAATGCAACCTACAGAAGGGAAGTCTAATCACAGAAACCTTGGCTGCATTCATAAATACATTTCTACTAACTAGCAAAGCTAATAATAGGGTCTTAGTAATGCAAGGACAACCTATTCTTCAGCAAAATTTCAATGTTTCTTTTGTAAAAAGAAAATAAATTCAAACAGTTTCCTACTAGCCAGAAGCACATAGATAGATAAATATACTTACAGTTCCATTGTTCTCTGAACTACGAGGCAATGGTGGCAACTTTCCATTTTGGGTAGCTGAAAAAAAATAGGAGTGCCTTACAAACGTGTTTGATACCTATTTTCTCAATATAACTAGATATAACTACCTCAAGAATCATACTCACCATCTGCTACCTCAGCTGGTTGCATGCTGTAGAGCAAATTCATGATAAGATCCTAGTATACAAGTAAAATTTTAGCAAAAGAATCTATTGAACACAGATTTAAGTTTGTCAAGGACTATTTTAATGGTCAAAATCAAATATAAAATCATAATTTCTTTTATAAGTTTGATTTCACCTGTTGTGTTGTGGTCTGCATAAAAAGATGCTGAAGGTGAGGCATGAGAAGTGAAGCAGGTAAATTACCATTGCTAAATTCCTTTGGTGACTGATTGATAGGCTGAAAACACAGAGAATTACATTATATGAATTAAAGGAAAAATAAAGACTATCATAAGGACAAATTCTATGAAGTAAACCTTACAAGTATACTAGAATGTCAGACTTGATCTTCAATATAATCCGCCACTTGGGAGTCGGATATATTAAATGTAAACATGTGGATCAAGATAAAATGATGCTTAACAATTGGGCATTATTGTCCACCCGCTTACACAAACACACACACACACACATTAATAATTAACAAAGTACAGCACACGAGTCTGAAAATTTACAAATAGTAATATCTAATTTTCACACAACATTGCAGACACCCACAGACGTCAAATATTGTCTTCTTTCCTCTCAAGAAAAAAAATCCCCCAAAAAGATAGTATTATTCTACCATATTAGTAAATCTTTTACATGATTGTACTACAAATGAAGGTGATTATTAACATAATTTATATAATTAAACTATTTGAGCAAGGCAGTATACTAACCGCTTGCTTGGAATCAAAAATCCATTCACCAACACTAGCAGACTTTCTTAATGGAGATCCCTAAAAACAACAAAACAGAACATCAGGTGAGAATTTGAAACCCATTGTAATTACTTCAACAATATTTTCAAGTGAAAATTGGCCAAATACCTGTGTAGACCGTCGTGGAACTGTACTTAATGGAATATCCTAGGGCACATCTTTAAGTTAGTGATAGTCATATAATTGGGAGAGGAGGGGGTGAGAAAGCGAGTTGCCTGGGGAAGGGAAGGGGGGGTTCATTATGAAGCCTTACCTTTACAAGATCTAAATTCTCTGATGTTACTGAAAATCTTCCTCTAATTTGCACCAGATTTGCCTTTGACTTGTCATCTAAGGAATCCCTAAACCCTATTAAGGGGGAAAAATAGTTAATGTCACAAATTCTGTGAACCTGCAGGCTATTGGTAGCAGCATCAGCAGCAGTGACGATAATGATGATATTCGATGCATATTGAATTACTTCATTACCTCCAGTAGACTTTATTGGAGCTGATAAACTATTTGCCGAAGCTCGGTTTGGAAGCATCAAAGGACCACTAAAGCTTGGTGCCCGCCGTACTTGTTGGAAAGCTTTCTCAGTAGATGGTTGAATTTCAAGCTCAGTCCTAGTAATTAACTAAACATCAGCTACTTGTCCACACCACCAGAAAAATATCCAAATGACAAGAGCATATGGAAAATGAAACTTTTCAAATGAAACAGAAGTTAATAATTTGGCTTCGTAGAATAAATCCAAATACATCATGACAAACCTTTCAGAGATTCGCACTCTCTCTGATACTGAATGACTAAGCACAGCACCGGGCATAAGTGGGCCACTCTGAGTTTGGCGAATTTTCACTGTTTGAGTTTTAGTCTTGGCCAGTACCATGTCCTTTTCTGACATTGATGAAGATGCCTCAGTGCTTGAGCCATTTTTTCTCCAACCAACTTTCTCTTGGCATCCAGATTCCAATAAATCACTTTCCACAACCTTTCCCTTTCTATTCAGGACATCAGCCTGTGGCTTTTCTTCACCACTATTTCGCCCTCTGTACTCGGGCTGTGATAATTCATAATTTAAATTCAATTTCCCAAAACTGGTTTGGAAATCAATTGAATCCTGCCATTGAAAGATGAGAAAATATTAATTCACTTGCTTAGAATCAAAATTCCAAAGAGAAAACAAAGATAAAATAAGATTAATATGCACACTCAGGAAGCAGGAGAAAAATTGAACACTTGGACTGCTCTTGAAAAAGAAAATTAGATGCCCGATGTAGTTTTAAAATATTACTACCTCCTCACTGAAAACATATTTCATGCTTTCATCTTCTTCCCTGATCTCTGGCCCATCATCATCATCATCTCTCACCTAGAAAAAAATTACATCAGATTAACTGACTAGTATAACCAACCAAACACTGTCCAAAAGAAGATACTGTCTCAATATGAACTAACTTGATAATTGATAAAGATTAAAAAGAATATTTCTTACCAGTGATGCTTGTGCTTTTAAATCCTCAATATCGAAGTTCCAGGCACTAACTCCTCGCTGGTACTCACTCTGATAGCAGCAAGACAAGACATTACCACCAAAGATAAGAAAAAGAGTAAAGTAACGTTTTATGTACAGATATCTCTGATCACTAAATGTAAGATATTACAAGAGAAACATTTTCCCAGTTTTTTATTTATGCTAATTCTAGTCTGAGCAAAGAAACATATATGACATAAATGAGAATAATCTCTAGCCTTTGAATGATCCACAAAGAAAAAAAAAAGCTTCCATTTTTTCTTTGTATAATCATTATTATCAATCTGCAAAATAAGTTAGAAAACAGACCAAAGCTGGATAAAAGAGCAAATTCCAAATCAGAAATACGAGGTGTTGGCATGCATCGACCACAGGAAAAGCCCTTACATTTGTTTGAAAAGCCCTACACTCTAAAACAGATTGTTTTCTCTGTTTCAATATTGTTACTCCTTTTTCAACAGTTTTCTATGGATTAAGAGTCTTCAATAATCATTTAAAGAAAAATATGAAGTTTTCCTCTGATCTAATGGCTTCTCCTGGATTCAGAATTTAGGATGGGACATACCCAGTCAACTACCAAATAACATACATGATTGTAACTTAGATTCCTCAGTGGTAATAAAGCGGCACACATATTCAAATGGGGGCAGTTGTCACTGATAGTTACTTGATCATCATAGTTGAGGTTTTCACAAATGGACAGAATATGAACAGGGGAGGGGGGAAATTGTTAAAGTTCAAAAAAGCATTCTCAAGAAATGCAAACAGTTGAATATTAGAAAAAAATAAAAGACAATTTGCTACATCATCATGACCACAGGTAAATCAAATTTAAGTTCAAAATAAATGGCGTGAACTAAGGTTTATGACCTGTGATATAGCCTCTTGTTCTGCTGAAGGCATTTTCTTTAGAGCTAGTTGTGCTGCGTCTTTAAGCTGCAAAATTAACCAATGCCATCAGACAAGCCCACCAGGACAAGTGAAATTATGAACATTGCATTCCAGCAGTATGATGGTTAACCTGGAGGGCTTTTACACGATTCCAAAGGGGTGGCAAATCAGCAAATAATTTCTTCACAGAAAGCTCTGGAGACTTTGCATGCTTGAAAAAGGAGTGTTTCAATAATTTCTCTGCTGTTGGCCTCTTTGCTTGATCTTTCACCAGACACATTGCAACCATTTCTTTAAAAGACTGATCACAACTGGAAATCCTCCAATTAGAATATTATTCCATAATATAAAGACATTGAAAGACGGAAACCACCAAATAGTGAAGTATATATGTCATTTTTCACTTTAGCCAGAAAGAACATGAATACCTTAGAGAATTTTTTATCTCGATCATAATCAAGCCCGGGAGGGGCATTCTGTATCGTCATCAGGAGAACCTATAGAACAATAAAGGGTCAGATATATTTTAGATGTTTCAACAAAGTGCTACCGAGAAAACCTACTTAACCTTATGCAATTTTGCAGGTACAATCTTATTGAACCCCTATAATGTAAAATACCTTCATTGGAGGATATTTTGAAAATGGTGCATGACCATGAGCCAGCTCCAATGCCGTTATACCAAATGACCAAATATCAGCCCTGTAGAAGAATGATGCAAGAGAGAACCAAGTATATATATTATTTTCTTATTTTCTCCACAAATCAAGACATGAAATTGACTATTTATGCAAATAAGACATTCAACAACTATCAGAAGAAAGTGATTCTCTGTTTGATAAAGAGTTTAAAAAAGGAATAAAAGTAAAATACAGGAAATGCCACAGTCCCTATCACAAATTTGCTTAGTTTAAAGGACCATCTATTATGGGGCCTACATTCTACACACAGACGTGTATATAAGTAGATATTAACATGTAAAGACACTGAAAGCCTGCCTTTTGTCCCAGGCCAAAAGCAACCCAATCCATATTCAACAGACCTTCACCTAGAAAAGACTATGCCCAGTTTACCATGACAGCTAAAGCTTTCAAACAGAATAAGTAGGTGGTGCTGAATAAATCAAATAATGGCAAATCATCAAGGCAAACAAATGCTATAACCATAAGCCAAAGTTCTAGAGCAAGTTATCAAGTTCAATTGGGGCTGTGACGAACAGAAGCAACACCTGCATGTTCCAACCCTAACCCTTACCGTCAAAGCTCCTCTATGTTTCTTTGAAATTATAAAATGGAATAAAACTCACTTGGAATTATATCCACTTCCTGGCTGCAATACCTCTGGTGCCATCCTGGAAAGCAAAGATATGTTGAAATCTCAAACACATGGATAAAAGAATAAATTATAATAACATACAGCATCAAACCAAGAAATATCCTAAAAAGAAATTGAGTACATTGACAATATATCTTACCAGCATGGGGTCCCTACAAAAGTATTTCTTGTTCGTTGTCTTTCACCTGTATCAAACATGCAAGCTGAAACACCAAAGTCGGCAAGCTTTATCACCCCATTTGTATCAAGTAGTATGTTTCCAGCCTGTGATGCAAATATCAAACTTAATTTGAAACCCTCCCAACGTATCTTTACAAAAAGAAGAGCAAATATAGACCATGTAGTGGAGGGATGTTGAAGTTCTACATTCAACTAACCTTAACATCCCTATGAATATGTCCCTGTCGATGAAGGTAGTCCAAAGCCTTCAAAGTTTCTTTTAGTATAGAACCAATAGCAGCTTCTTCAAAGCCATCTGGGTATGCTATCTTCATGAGGTGCAAACAAGAACCCTCCGCCATGAAAGGCATGACCACCCAAAGGTTTCGTCCAACAACAAATGAACAATAAGCCCTAACAACATTTGGATGATCTATCAAAATCATTGTTTGAGCCTCCCTACGTATGTCATCCTGCAAAATAACACAAAAAATTAAAATTTAACCATCATTTAAAGCAAAATATAAAGAACCAACTATTTCTGATAGATTACACAATTTAAGCTTAAGTAAAGAGGCAACCAATAAAAAGTAGAAATAATTGAAAAACAGTAAGAATACAGGAAAAAGTTCAGTTTCAAGAATATATATATATGTGTGCGCGCGCGCACGCATGTATCTCTATGCGTTTTTTTTTTTCGGGGGGGGGGGGGGGGGGTGTCAGGTTCAAGTTACACGTGTTTTAACTCTTTGTTATGTTACTTTCATTGATAGAGTATTTTTGACGAATTAACAATTGGATTACATTATCTCCATCTATCCTCCAATACTTGCCAAATATCAAGATTATTGAAAATCAATCATTATTCCATCATAAAATGTTTAAATTTCAAGATTTTGAACTTAAAAATTATACATAAAACATGAGTTAGTGAATCAAATAGCATATAACATCTTATTAACACGAAATTTAACGTGCATATTAAGAGCAACAAAAATTGTAATCTAACAGTTGGACTTTCAAAATATTGATCCTATAAAAAGTTATGGAGTGACTTAACATCGCAAAGAGTTACATTAGGTGTAACATGGAGTGTATATATACACTTCTGATTTTTTTTTTCCCTGCTAGGTGAAGTTACTTGGGATCGAAGCCCCCAAGGATAGAATGTTTGAGATCATTGTAAGAGTTTACTTCTTGTGATTGCTTTCACCTCTTTCTTATTTTTCTTCATTGGTATTGTTTGCATTACTTTTAAGCCAACCCTGAAGCCTCACTAGCATTTACAGAGAGGCTCTTTCCAAAGCTTGTCTTTTCTATTTTGAGCGCCCAATCTCAAGAAATGTTTAGATGCTATACAAACTCAATATGATTCAGCAGGCAATGCACTGTCTTGTGCATTAGTGGCAAATTCACTCTAGGCAAGTTGTATACTGCCATAAAACTTTTGAAACCCAAAAGCACTACATTTTCCTTAGCCTTTCACCACAAACTAACCCATCAAAAGATTCAAAACCAAACGGGCACTATCAAGAATTTGCTTGTGTGAAAAATTTTCAAATTTTAGCAACATTTATACATCAAAAATTGGCCTTTTTCTTTCTTTAAAGGCAAACACAGCTTACACAACCATATGAGAATGAAGCTTTGAACTCAACCTACGTGTTTTATAAGAGAGAGGAATTGCGATTAAGTCCAAAGACCATTGGCAATTTTCCAGAAAATTTCAAGAAGAGAGCCTTGGCCTTGTCAAAACATAATCAAACAACAAGCCCAAACCACAACCCAAATCCTACAATCACAATTTTTTCTCTAAATTTACTCACCATCTAAACACACAGACATGTTCCTAAGTGCAATGTCCTCACATATCCAATCTCAACATCCAAAAAGTTCACTTAACGCAAGTGCAATACAGTTTCTCCAATAGCATTACAGCACATCAAACATGCAATTTAGTGAATCAGAAAGAAGCACAAGCCGCCTCACACCAGATTCAGGCTCATCAAAACATCCCATCGTGTTCCAATTCCACTCTAGTCCAGCAGCCAAGCTCAGTGATCCAGTCGACCCAACTATGAACTCGAATAGAGCTCTTTGTTTAGTCAAGCTTTTACCCACACAACTTTCCAATTCCTATCCATCCATAAGTAAGTCCCACAACACCTTCAAAACCCGCGATTACCATTTCTAAGTAAAAAATTTCATCGAAACCGAATCATCTTTCCCTTTACTATTAAACAAAGATTGAGCAGACACAATCAAGATTTTGAAATAAACACAAATCAAATTTCCTCTCCAAGATTATTACCTTATTCAATACTCTACCAAAAAGTCAGAAGCGAACCTAACCAAGTATTTTGAAATCACTCTTAACAAATTCCCGGCAGAATCGAAGTGTAAACTCAAACTAACCATTTCAAATGAATATTTTGCAACCCTCAGTATTTCAATCACAGAAATCAAATCCAAATAGAATCACAGTAACCAAACAAGATCTCACTTCGAATCTAATCTCACAGAAACCAAACAATAAAACCAAAAATTTCCACACAAAAAAAAAAAAAAAAAAAAAAACTAAAGCATACTGAGAGAGAGAGAGAGAGAGAGAAGAAGGCGAACCAGATTACTATTGCAGCGATCGAGATCCAAGCACTTAACCGCGACGACTTCATTGGAAGGAAGATAGATCGCTCTGTAAACCGTAGCGGTGGCACCATAACCTACTTCTTCTAGAAGCTTGTAGTCGTTAGGGTTCGCTGAGTAAATCCTTTGATTCTTAGTTTTACCTCCCATCCTTCCCAATAAAACTACTGATCGGAGAAGAAAAACCAAAACCACTTTTTCCTCAGCTCAGCTCCACGCGAAAGCCACCACTCTACACCTTGGACTCTTTCTTTCTCTCTGTCGCTTTGTTCAGTGAGAAATGGAATCGTTGACCGCCATGGGAAGCGCTAGAGAGAGAGAGAGAGCGAGAAGGAAGTAGCCTGGAATGGGCGAGACAGAGTAAGAGAGAGTCGCAGAGGAGAGAGAGAGAGAGAGAAGTGCTGACGTGTCGAAGAGCGGCTGGGTTATCAGGATGCTGACACGTGGGTAAGTCGTCAGAAGGGTCGGCTGGGACCCGCCTTTGCCTTGGCTCGTCCTATCGTACCATCTGATTCCTACTTCTACTAATTTGGAAGAGAGGTTAGAGAAGCTGTATTTTTTGGAGTTAGGTGGTATTTCACTGCAACCGTTCTCATTTCTAGTTTCTGAAAATCTTCTTTTGATTGGTTACTAGATCGAACGGTTTGGGTGTCCTAACTTGTAGCCCGACTATTATATTATTATTATTATATTATTCATTGGCCGGGAAATACTTTGAAAATCTCATTAACCAATTAAGCAATTACATGGTGGATCAAACCTCCTCGAGTTTTACATTATGTTCTCCAAATCTATTAAATTTACCACCCGAGTGTCCTCAAATGGAAGATTCTATCATGTAATTATTAACACTAATTTTATCTATACTTCTATTTAAAGAATTCCCCTAATTCAACTTCAATGCCTAAAAATATTCTCATTCTTATTAAGCGAGCAGATCTGCTCACTTATAAGTTTTCAACTAAATGAGATAAATACATAAAATACAAAATTTTAAAACTCCACTAACCCACGTAAGAAAACTATTTATCCTTATCATCCCAATCACAACTTCTAAGAGTAGTTACATTAACTTGTGTAAAAATATATTGTTTGTTTCAGCATAAGAACCTATTTTTTCTATTTTACACAACTACTTTTCAAAAACACTCACAACAGATTATCTATTTTACGCTTTATTTTATTTAAATAATCAATTTTCACTTTTTTATTATTATTTCCACCTTTATTTTCTCTCGATCTCTCTCATCTCTTAACTGTTTTATCTTAAATGTCTCTCCTCTCAGATTTCTTCATTCGCACTTATCTCAAACGTCTCTTTCCTTTCAAACCCTTCTCTTTCTCTCTCAATTTAACCCATCATTGTCCTTTACCCCTCTTCCTCGATTTGACTAGGCCAAGACCTAACCTCTCTCTTTTGATATGATCGACAACGACTCTAAGAGCTCATGGATGCATAGTGTCATAACAGAGGCTTTCTTTGACGTATCAAACCCTTTCTCTATCCTTCTCACATAATCACACCTATGATCTAAATGTAGGTTTTTTGGTTTTGAGATGAAATGGGTTAGAGATGAAGGTAGGAGATAACTAATTTAACTCAAGGTGGTTGATGAGTTCATGGAGTGCTACTATGATTTGAGGTTGATTTTTTATTGATTTTTGGTTGTTTTTGTGTTTAAATTATAAGATGTTGGAATGGTTTATGGCGATGTTGGTGAAAGGTGTTGGATTGCGGTGGTGGGTAAACGGGTTGATTGGTTGTGTCTTGTTTAGAGAGAGAGAATATAAAATATTGAAATAGAAAGCTACAATTGCCATTTATACTACTATTTAAAGGGCTTCCCATGTTTGGACCAGACATTTTTTTTGTTCTAAAATACCCTTACAACCTACATTTAAGTAGGGGCAAAACTTGGGGATAATCCGGTAAAAATACATTGCCTACAAAACAAGACCACTCTCCTGTTGGTTTTCAAATTGTTTTATTCATTTATAATAAGTGGTGGTTTTAACCGACACTGGTGGATTTTTTTTTATTTGAGGAACACCTACGCTAGGGGATCTATGTTGGTATTTTGTCTTTGAAGAGGAGCATAATCTGAATCTAGATGTGAAGTACCCAGCAATTTCAGGCCCTCCCTCTCTAGGTACTTCTCTTTTCCCATTTGGTGTCCCAGAAAATTACAATATATTCTTTTCACGGTAGATGTATGTGCCACATTCATGAACTGAGGCAGCGTGAAATACATTTAACAGTAGATGGAACGAATGGTCAATAAAATAACAACTTTATAGAATTTCAATGACAAAATACCATATTGTGATAATCAAGAATGCATATTTAGTGATTGGTGGATAAGGAATGGCTGATCATACATGTTTCAGAAGGGGTTAGTTAAAACTTAAAACTTTGTGATAGCTTTTTGTGTTGAAACTTTTGTACTGCAAGGAGCATATAATATAAAGGTTTTTTAGCATATTTTTGAATAATTATTAATCTTTTGTTTGGTATATTAGAGGTACATCACATGCAAAACACTCATATTCACATATGAAAAACGTATTTTACCCAAGCAGAACACTCATCACACCTTTAGGTATTTTTGTAATTGAAAAATGTAGTAATTAAGATGAATTTTTATTATATCAATATTGTAAAATAGAAAGAATAAGCAAACCCAACCCAAAAACAAAAAGATATCAACAAAAAAACAAAAACAAAAAATCAAAAGTCTTGAAACTCACACAGTAAATATAATCATAAAATTTGAGGTAGACTCCCACAAAAATTGTTAAATTCTATTGCTTTTTTTTTTTCTTCCTTTGTTTGACATAATGTACAACTTTCTTCTCATGGAGTACCTTTTCTATTTGTCAGAAGTTTGTAATCAAAAAATTTGAGGCAGACTCCCACAAAAATTGGTAAATTCTATTGTTTTTTTTCCCCCTTTGTTTGACATAATTTACAACTTTCTTCTCGTAGAGTACATTTTTCTCTTTGTCAGAATTTTGTGGTGGTTAATATTAAAAATTATCCTACTTTTTTTGGTCGTAACTTTTATAACAAATGATAATGGGAAGTTGTGAGAATAACACATACATGATAAATGTTAAGTAGTTTGTGAGTATTATGCGTTTGTGAGCAAAATAATTTTTTCAGAGACTCATATATTTTTTGGTTAAAGGTGAATAATTTGCACCTTTATAATCTGGGTAAAGGTTAATACTCAGAGGCTAGTTTTCAACTTACAAATTTGGTCTTTACCATTAACTCATTAACGAAAAATGTCTATGTGACTAATGGATTGAATAGTTGGCAACTTCAAGCTTACATGGCTTATAAAAAAATTAATATAAAACTAGCCTCTGAGCACGTGCTCACGCGCATGATCAAATGCTCTTCAATTTGACTCATTTTTTATATTTCTCACACACACACATACACACACAGAGTAATCTTAGATGACCATTTAAATTAGTAGCATTTGCTCAAACATTAAAAAAATAAAAAATAAAAACTATCAACACATGTAATCATGAATCCATGATCAGTTGCCAATTGCCACACTATATAGTTTTTCCTCACTTATCATGTTGTCATTTTTTTCCAACAAACACGTTTAGTATTTATTTTTTTTCCCAAACACGTTCTTTTGATTTTTTTTTTTAATCCTAACACAAACATGTTTAGTGTTTTCCCCCATGATTGCTTACCAAAACATCCTCCTTTAAGTTCCTCTAAATTTGCTTTCCTCCCCAATCCTTCATACTCTCACTTCATGTCTCTTCTTAAATTTCTTTTGATGAACCTTTGATTTCCCTTTTTTTTCCTCCAATTTATCACATTCTCCTGTTTGAGAAAAGTACATTTCTTTTGATATGGTTGTAATACTTCATATTTTTCATTCATGTATTTTCATTATAACTATCTTGGCAAAAGTCTTTGATTTCTTAAAAAAAAAAAAATCCAATTCATCACAATCTCCCGTTTTAGAGGTACATTTTATATTGTTGTAATTATTACCGTTAGAATTTGCACAGTGGGATCAACCATTAATGGACATGAACCTTTGCTGGCTTATTTAAGGGGATTAACTTTCATGTAACATAGGTTATATTTAAGTTGGTCACAAAAGGGTATAACCTCTTCATTTATGTAACTCATGGAAATAGAACATCTTTTTCCTCTCCACCATTCTCTCAAAGCTTTTGGATTATGTCCTATGGGTCTTAGGCCGTAAATATTGTGTGACTTGCTTTTATATCTATTTAAGTTGTTGATGACTAGTAAATATTCAACGCTCAATAAGGAATGCTTCATTCTCTCATATGATAATGGGTCATACTAACTAAATTTATGTCAAGACTTACCATTTATGTGATGAGAAGAAGCATTGCTTTACAGCATAGTGAATGATTTTCCATTGATGGCATAGGGACAAATTTTATATTGGATCTCATAGATATATACATATAAAATCACATAGGAAGTTGTATTTAATGAAAATCGAGCAATTATTTAATACTTTGATAATACTATATTTTACCAATTAAATTCATGATAAAATTTATTATTTGTGTGAAAAGAAAGACCTTTATATGAAATTGTTTAATAATTTTTCACCCAAATCGAAAACCAAATTTTATTAATCAATGAATCATTACAGTGAGGGTTAATTTTTATTGGATTATTATTATTATTATTATTTTTTTGGAAAAATATACACTAAATTTTGTTAACATGCTTTGATCCAAGATGAAGTTGATCAGGATCAAAATACAAAAGAGAGAAGAGAGAGAGCTTACGGAAGATCAAAATAGTATGACCTCACTATATTATTTCTCTTTAGTATTTCGTGGTTACTTTTTGTTTTCCTCGAATAAATAGTTATCTTACTTCTCTTGTTTGAATGGATTTTGAGTCCGAGCAATGTGGTAGGTGTCACATTTTGTTGCCAATTTCGGAGAAACCCGGATTTGTTAGCATTCCGATTTTTAGTTATGTCCTATTTTATCTTGTCTTTTCATAATTATTTGTAACCGAAAGTAGAAATTCTATGACCACGTTTTATTACCTAATTTTACCTATAACTTTTTCTACATTTCAAAATTTTTGAAAGAGGATTTTAAACAATACTTAGGGATACGATATTCAACAATTTTTTTTTTTTTCAATTTATTAAAGTAGTAAATTAAAATTAGTAGATTTTTTCTATTATAAATTAGGAGAAATTTAAAATTATCATTATTTTTACCTTTTCACTTACCAATAATATTTTGTCATGAGTACATCGACTATTAAAAAAACAATAATGATTACATTGAAGATGACTGGAAAATTCAGCATCCGCTAGTCTTGACTCTAGGCAGCAAAACAAACCGAGCTCATTTATTTATGTAAAGAAAAATGTTGTCATGTGCATGGAAAAATGAAATGCTTAGGAAAGCATTCTATAGATATGATTTCCGTGCATCAGTACTCAATCTGTATGGTATAAATAAATGAGAGGTAGACTGGTAGACTTATAGCTTCATTAAATCATTTAGTAGAACGAAATTGCTATTGGGTCAACCATAAGGATTTTTTTTTTTTTTTTTTTTTAGGGTGAACCATAAGGATTTAGTTTAGGTCCAGTGCATCTAGTGTACTGGACCTGATCAGATAATGACACGTATTTAAAAGTAAATACATGTCATCATCTTAACAGGTTTAGTACTACTAGACACTTGATCAAACCTTAACCTCAACCACAATATATTAGGTAATATTTAATCCAAATCATAACTTCATTTTTAATCCAAGTTAGAGCTAGACCGGTAGACTTATAGCTTCAGTAAATCATTTTAATCCAAATTGTAAGGGTCAAAATGTAACAAAAAGAGCTTATGGAATTAAATTGCTATTGGGTCTACGGTCTACCACAACGTGGTAATTTTTTTTGCCCAAACAATGTGAAATATGTTAATTTGAACATAAAACTAACAATTTTATTTTTATCTAAACTTTAAAAGTCAAACCTAACAATTGAAAGATTATTGACTAAATTGTGATCTAACCAAGTCAAAAGGGTTAAATTATACTTTACCCTAAATTCTTTATTCAGCCACAAAAAAGTTTCGTTGATTATGGCCTTTGCTTAAACAATTATTAATCCTAGTCATCTAGTGACAAAACCAAATATAGACCAAGGGCCATGGCCCGGAAATTTTAATAATTAAATTGTATGTTTAGAGATATAAGTTTTTAATTTTGTAATGTATTTTTTTTCCATGAATTTCAGTACATAATAATAAATCATTTTAGAGATCTAGAAAAACTTTGAATCCCATTTAATATATGGTTGAGTAGAAATGTATCTAAAAAGACTTATTTTATATTTTTTCTTTTACTCATATTTTGTTAATATTGAATATATGATAGTTTGGATTTTTATATTATTTTATTTTTGAATATTAATATTTTATTTTATTTTTAAATAGTAAAATTACTTGGTTTCCTTTGCCCCCAAAGTTGAAATTATTGTTCTGTCCCTATAGTTGCTTTAGTCTAATTTATCAAATTTTCAACTTTTTACAAGGGATGAAATCCTTGGCAATACAATCCGGAAACTTTGATGAAATTTTCTTGCAGGTAAGTTCCTATGTAAAAGCAAAGAGCCATCACCCTTGGTGCAGTGGTCACTCCACAAGTATAAATTATTGTGGGGTGTGGGAGGTAAGGGTCGAGGTTCAAGTCTCCAAGAGGGAGCTGTTAGAGATATATTAGCCCATTAGCATAGGCCCAAGCCTAATTCTACTTTGTGTGCAAGTCAAGTCTCTTACTTGTACTAGAAGTCTATTAGTCTAGGGTTTAGTCTACTATATATACACATGTTATAATTCATTGTAACACAGGATTTGTACTACACTTTAATATATTATTAATGTAACCCTTTAGGGTTTCCTCCGTGAATGTAGGCCGTTAGACTGAACCACGTAACCCTCGTGTGTTATTGTGTTTTATACTTTATACTTTCGCTTCCGCATCTATACTAGCATATTCAATATGGTATATCAATGCTAATATTTAACATGGTATAAGAGTCACCTTCTTGTGGCCATGGTTTTCTGTCCTTGCGGTATATTTAAGAGCAATCTTTGTCTTCCTCGGTGTTTTTTTTTCGCTGCGTTCATCTTCTTTGGCTTCCTACTACTGCCGTTAAAACTCTCCGGTATAGTCAAGCCACCGTTAAAAGTCGCATCAACACTGCAAGACCATTGCCTTCGTCAAACTACCGTTACAGAGCCAAACTTCATTCAAGGGATCTTTTCAACCTTATCAAATTTCAAGATTTCATCAAACTTCCATCTTAAGTTTGAGAGGGGGTATTAGAGATATATTAGCCCATTAGCATAGGCCCAACCCTTATTCTACTTTGTGTGCAAGTCAAGTCTCCTACTTGTACTAGAAGTCTATTAGTCTAGGGTTTAGTCTACTATATATACACATGTTATAATTCATTGTAACACAGGATTTGTACTACACTCTAATATATTATTAATGTAACCCTTTAGGGTTTCCTCCGTGGATGTAGGCCGTTAGGCTGAACCACGTAACCTTCGTGTGTTATTGTGTTTTATACCTTATGCTTTCGCTTCCACATCTATACTAGCATATTCAATATAGTGTATCAATGCTAATATTTAACAGGAGATTCACACACATATACACCTAGATTAAGCTAAAGTAAAAATTATATCTTGTATCAAAAAATAAAAATAAAAATAAAAACTTTTTTGGTTTTTTTAATGGAAATATTCTTAATTCGAATCAACCTTCCTTGTTGTAACTTGTAAGTTGTAACTATTCAGAAAAAAAGTCCTACTTACTTGAAAAATTATACTCATGTAATAAGTATCGCATTATGAAGGGCTATGAATTTGGATAGATATTAGTCTTAGCCATGTATTGGGAAATTTTCAATTTTCTACCGTATTATTGGTGATGATATCATTGCAGTACTATAGAAATTTTAAAGATTGACATATTTTGTGCATGCAAGTCGTGTAAAAAATTTATGTGAATCCCATATATAATTAAGTATCAGATCATGAAGGATTATGCAAGCCCATTTAGGTAATATGGTCGTTTTCTGTGTAGGCCTTAAATGTATGACACATTTGGACAAAACGTGATACAAGTAAAATAGAAACCTCAAGTCCAATAGCAATGAGTCCTGGAAAGTATTCTCTTTTTTTTTTTTTTTTTTTTTTTTTTTTGGGTTGAGAAAATGGAAAGTATTTAAATTTAAAAAAAAAAAAAAAAAAAAAACTCCCTAAAATAGAAATTCTACTCTAACATAATTTAATGTGACGTTTGGTACGGGGTAATGTTTTAGAATTCTCAGAAATGTTTAAAGATTTCCATAATTCCATGTTTAGTTGCAAATTACACTAGGGAATCAGATACCAGGGGAATCTGGATTCCCCCTTTAAACCCCTCTCAGTAGGAATGTGGATTTCCTTTAAAACAAGTGGGTATCCAAATTCCCAAATTTAAAAGAAATTTTCAATATCTTTTCTCTTATCTTATAAACCTAAACGTTGTCAGGTTGTTTTGTTATGAATTAAGCTATTTTAAAAATTATTATTAAGAATAAAGCATTTCTAATTCAAATAGTTATTGTTGTATTGTACTTGTCATTTTAAGATGTTAGACTACAGTTTTAATGAATTTGTCATAATTAATAGTTTATATTTTGTTTTTCATTATTTATTTAGAGGAAATTTTTTTTAAAGGACTTGATAGTTCACATTCAAATTTAAGGATAAAATGAGAAAAATAAATAATTCATTTAAAATTCCTAGGAATAATCCAAACATTATCATCTCACATTTCTAGGAATCTTAAGAGATTCCTAATGAAACCAAACATAAAAATAGTTACATTCCTAGGCATCTAGATTGTAAGGAATCATATTCTTAGAAAATTGAATATCAGGAGTAATGTGGATTCTCCTATACCAAACACCACATAAGTGTATAAGTAAAATTCATTTCTAAATACTTGACCCCGATCCTTACCTCCACTCCACAAGTACAAACTATCATGTCAATGATGCATAGTGGTAAATCCTCTCATATTATATATATATATATATATATATCATATCCTTTAATATGAGTTGTAGGGACACGATTCTTTTGGGGCCCAATAATGATGTTGGGCTCGTACGTGAAATATCCCTCACAATATGATTTGTAGAGAGTGGGCTAGAAAAGCTTGCCGTTGGTCACGGGGCGATGTTCCGGTCTTGATTTTAGAGGAATTCCTATAGAAAAAGGAGTCGGGTTTGAACATTTAAGCCCTACGGCGTCGCATCCTATGGGGTTGGACTCCTCAGACTTGATCCGAGGACCATTAAGGTCTTACCCCGGTTACCCAACGATGGGTTTTTTCTGTGATTTCAGGTGTTGTTGAGGTGTTTTTCACCCTTGTAGTCCTTTTTTCTGGAGGTCAGATGGGAGTCCCCTTTCTAGGTTCACTTACTTTTTCTTTTATACTAGCTTACGTCTGCTGTCCTTCGTCCACGTGTAGGGTCAACCTTTACAAGACTGATATTTGTCCCATCAGTCTAATCCCAGAATTGTGGGGGATGGTTGATAAAGCTGAAGAATACGGCTCTGTTAGGTGCAGAGCCTTATCTGGGAAGGGTAGTGTAAGGATAACTCTCCCAAGATATTTTAGATCTCCTTCCATATTTATTCCTTTATCTCTTTTTTACCCCTACCCTCAATGGAGCTTTGGGTCTGCCGAGGACGAAACTGTGCTCAGCTGCATCTCCAGGCCATTACCTTTTTCGGCTTGGGCCTTTGGACTTCCCACGAGCAAATGGGCCTGGCCCATAAATTATTGAGCCCCACAATAGCCCCTCAAAACCCTGCTGTCCAACATCCCGATTGGAATGGGGGGTTTTGGTAATACCAGGCCCTTATTGTGACTCACTTAATTCAGCCTTTGACTGACGCTGGCGACTCTTCGCCTGCCCAAGAAGTGTACCGGTCTACAAGATGCTCCTCTTAATTTCTTCATGATGCGTTTAGGCCGTTTGGTTATCCGAAGCGCGTCTTTAATATCTTCCCTTCACGAGACTTCCTAGATTTGACGGTTATCGATGGCGTGGGGGAACGAAACGGGTGTATTCTTGTCTGCAGACTTCCTCGGGGATCTGAACACATTAAGTATTCTCCTCTTCGTCCCCTATATAAAGAGGAGAAACAAGAATCGTTTCTCCCACAGATGAATCCCTTTAATCCCTCCAAGATTTGAAAACCCTTAAATTCCTTCCGGAGTTTACTTTTACTCTCCGGTTATTCCTTAACCTGAAATACACTCGCCATAGAAGTAAGCAATGAAAAAACCATTCCCTTCCCAGAAACGCCCTGTCTTAACGAAGCTCGAAATGGCTCGGTCAGGGCAAGGATGGCGGAGACTTAAGATTTGTCCCCCCTTCCTTTCAGTCAAAATCCGAAGTAGGGGCTCATCACGTCAAACTTTCAGCGTGACTGAGTCGGGAATTCCCATCATCGTAACCAACCGCTCTCTTACGAGCATACCTAATATGGTTTCAGTGTGTTAGGAGTCAGGAACGAGGCAGGGACTAAGTGTCTCTGCTTCTTCCTCTCTTCGTTCACTGGTGGCCCCCTCCACCTCCCTTTCTTAGTCTTCCCAGCACCAGATCCCTCCTGGTGCTTTCACTTCTCCCTCTTTTACTCCTTTTTCTTTCTTTTCGTCTCTTCTCTCTTCTTCTCCTCCTTCTTTACTCATGTCCTCCATCTTCCTCATTCATCTCCTCCATCCTCTTCTTCCTTCTCCTTCAAATTCTTCTTCCTTCTCCTTCATCTTTTTCCAAAGAAGGTTCTTCTTTCGATATGAGTAATGCTGAGGCAGAGATTGGAGAGACTTTGAAGACGAGTTTAAAAGACACCTGACTGTTTACTTATCTGTACTGCGGATGTTAGTGTTGTTTCGGCAGCTCACCTTTTGTATAGGCTTGTTTGAGCCCCACTTTGTACGTTGTAATGATTTTTCATATTAATAAAAGTTGTTATTTTACTTCGCATGTTCTGTCTATGTTTTTACAAATTTGCAAGCGCTGCTCGGCACAATAATATATCATTTGAATCAATGATAACTAAAGCCAAAATATTTGCTAATAAAAAGATGTCACCATAACTTTAATAGAATTGTTTGACATAGCAATGCGTACCTGTAAATAGCGATACTTGCCCGAAATAAAGCCGAGATTAGAACTGGATGTTCTATTTGGTGTAGGAAGTAATTATTCGAAGACATATCACCCGCAAAAACGAACAGCCCCCTTAGGCTACCGAATAGCGGAGCGTCCCGCCATCATCCTAACACTCTTATTGGCCTTAACAATTTACAGTATTTGAGCCGAGGACTTTCCCTATCCGAGCAGTTGGTTTCCCCATAGGCTTGAGTCCGAGGACCATGCAAGGCCTTGGTACTGTACAAAACTTGTAATTTTTCTCTTTTTTTTGGTTTTTGGTTTTTCCCCACTTGTAATTGAGTCCGAGGACCATGCAAGGCCTTGGTTCTGTGAACTTGTGGTGTACTTGGTTTTAGGCTTGAGTTGCAAGGCCTTGGTTCTGTCCAAAACTTGTAATTTTTATTTTTTGTACTTGGTTTCCCCGTAGGCTTGAGTCCGAGGACCATGCAAGGCCTTGGTTCTGTCCAAAACTTTTAATTTTTATTTTTTGTACTTGGTTTCCCCGTAGGCTTGAGTCCGAGGACCATGCAAGGCCTTGGTTCTGTCCAAAACTTGTAATTTTTATTTTTTGTACTTGGTTTCCCCGTAGGCTTGAGTCCGAGGACCATGCAAGGCCTTGGTTCTGTCCCTGGGCCCCTATGCTGAACGGGCCTGGGCCGCGAATTTACTGGGCCCATAAATTAGGGGGTATTTCCGTAGTCTTAGGTCACGCGGTACTTTTTGGCGTCCCAGTGTTCGAGGTGCGCCTTCACGAGGCTCCTTTAATCTCAGGGTTGCAGACGGTATTGGAAATCGAGCCGGAGACATTTTGTCTGTAGCGTTCCTCGGGACGCTGCGTGAATTAAATGCCATCACCTTATCTTTTAAATAAATAGGAGAGAAAGTTGCTTTACCTTTACACAAATCCTTCAGTCTCCTCTCCTAGTACATCATGTTTGAGGCGAGGGTTAGGGCAAAGGAACTCTCTCCGCCACAAATGCGCCGTGTCCTCCTGAGACTCCAGATAGTGAGGTACGTGCAGAGGAGGCATAAATTCAAGAAAATATTCCAGTTCGACAGAGGGGAAAGGGTGTTTCTCCCTCTTTTAGTCAAAATCCGAAGCAGGTTCTATTCATGCCAGAAATTTGGTGTGTCAGAAGAAAGATTCTCCGCCACCAGCGCCTCTGCCTTGTCGCAGGCAAATTTTTGGTGAAGGCTCCTTAGCTTCCGGCTCCCTGCATCTTTCCCTCAGCGGTGGGAGGCTTAAGTCGGGTTCTTTTGCTGCCTGAGTTATGGGCGTGCAAAAGCATTGAGGAGGAATAAGGTCTCGAGGCAGTAGCCAACCTCTCCTCTGTGCTACCTCCTCGGTTTTATCTTCACTTTCTTGTATTTTTCTTTACTTACGTAGCTAGCTTCAATGTAAGCTTGTTTCAGTTTTTCATTGTACACTGTACTGTTCCTTTGTCTTAATAAAAGATGTGTCTATTTCTTTATACATACTTTTCTTCTCCGCGACAACTACTTTACGCATGAATATTAAATGTAAGCTTGCCCTTAATGATATTCCGGGCAGAAAAATGCCTTAACACAGATTCCTACTAGTTTAAACTCACAAATATTATCAAGTATAATAATGGTAATCCTCAATAAATTAAACTCTTGGAACTAACCGGGATAACCGCTGAGTGCTGCGCGATACATGCTAGACCAATGTCCGAGAACGATAAACTCTAAATAATTCGTCCGAGAGGGTAGCCGAGTAGCGAGGGACTTTGATTGTGCTTTTGGGTAATATATTGCACCTTATCACATCAGCCCCTTTGGTAGGGGGATCCGAGGGTAGATTTCCTTTTTGTACTTGGTTTTCCCATAGGCTTGAGTCCGAGAACTATGCAAGGTCTTGGTTCTGTCCAAAACTTGTAAGATTTCTCTTTTGTACTTGGTTTCCCCATAGGCTTGAGTCCGAGGACCATGCAAGGCCTTGGTTCTGTCCAAAACTTATGAGTTTTCTTTTTTGTACTTGGTTTCCCCATAGGCTTGAGTCTGAGGACTATGCAAGACCTTGGTTCTGTCCAAAACTTATGAGCTTTCTTTTTTGTACTTGGTTTCCCCATAGGCTTGAGTCCGAGGACCATGCAAGGCCTTGGTTCTGTCCAACACTTATGAGCTTTCTTTTTTGTACTTGATTTCCCCATAGGCTTGAGTCCGAGGACCATGCAAGGCCTTGGTTCTGTCCAAAACTTGTAAGGTTTATTTTATTTTTTTATTTTATTTTATTTTTTTGGTTTATTTTTCGACAATAAGCCCCTAGCAGAGGTTTATGCCGGAGCAGCAATTGTATGTCGCCGGAGACGGAGGAAACCCCAGGAATTTCTGCTTGCTAGAGAGTTGACTCCAACGCCACCTTCGCCAACGCGCAAGCTTTCCCATAGACGGCGCCAATTGTAGGGACACGATTCTTTTGGGGCCCAATAATGATGTTGGGCTCGTACGTGAAAGATCCCTCACAATATGATTTGTAGAGAGTGGGCTTGAAAAGCTTGCCGTTGGTCACGGGGCGATGTTCCGGTCTTGATTTTAGAGGAATTCCTATAGAAAAAGGAGTCGGGTTTGAACATTTAAACCCTACGGCGTCGCATTCTATGGGGTTGGACTCCTCGGACTTGATCCGAGGACCATTAAGGTCTTACCCCGGTTACCCAACGATGGGTTTTTTCTGTGATTTCAAGTGTTGTTGAGGTGTTTTTCACCCCTGTAGTCCTTTTTTCTGGAGGTCAGATGGGAGTCCCCTTTCTAGGTTCACTTACTTTTTCTTTTATACTAGCTTACGTCTGTTGTCCTTCGTCCACGTGTAGGGTCAACCTTTACAAGACTGATATTTGTCCCATCAGTCTAATCCCAGAATTGTGGGAGATGGTTGATAAAGCTGAATAATACGGCTCTGTTAGGTGCAGAGCCTTATCTGGGAAGGGTAGTGTAGGGATAACTCTCCCAAGATATTTTAGATCTCCTTCCATATTTATTCCTTTATCTCTTTTTTACCCCTACCCTCAATGGAGCTTTGGGTCTGCCGAGGACGAAACTGTGCTCGGCTGCATCTCCGGGCCATTACCTTTTTCGGCTTGGGCCTTTGGACTTCCCACGAGCAAGTGGGCCTGGCCCATAAATTATTGAGCCCCACATGAGTTAAGAGACATACAGGATTAAATATCTATTTTGATATTCTCTCTCTTTTCAAATGAAATTAAGCAATTAATACCGATAAGGGGGCAAATTAAACCACCAGTAATGATTTGTCTCTCTTTGCAAAAGCATGACAATGATAAGATCAAATTTGATTCTCTTACGATATGGGATTGTCAATTTGTCACTCTTACTATTTACATGTTCATGTGGGGATCATGAGGGTTGCTCATAATTGTTTATTTGGTGGACATAGCTAAACTGTATTGGTCTTCTCATTGTGAGGCTTGTATCCATATAGTGATAGTAAGACAAGGATGTATAGGCTGATAGTGTAAGACAAGGATGTATAGGCTGATAGTGTCGTGCCGTCCATGATTCAATACATAAAATTATAAATCAATTTAATACAGATGCACAAAAATATCTTGAACTCTTTAAGTGATCAATTCACAAATTGTAATTTTTTATTTTATTTTTTTAAAAGATACAATGACTATCTTCAAGTGGATGATTCATTCTCGACAAGATTTGTCCTTTGTCCAGCCTAGAGAGAGAGAGAGAGAGAGAGTAATTGATTTTACATTTTATATTTTCGAAGAAAAACAAAAAATTAAAGCATGTATAGGTTTAAGATTTTGTTTGACATAGGCAATGGCTAAAACAATTTAAAATGCAAAATATGGATTATTTAGTGAGCATCTTTCTACAATGTACCATTTATTTTATCATCAAAACTCCTCAGTGAGGTGCTATGAGCTTGGATTTCTCTTCATAAACGCTTAAGTTCGAGTCTGACTAATATATAGGTAGGGTAAGCAAACCTAAGACAAGTAGATAACGCCCTCAGTCCTCTCCCCTTCAACATTTTTTGATGTTCCCAAAAAAAAAAAAAAAAAAAAAAAAAAAACCACTTTCTACAATGCACAAGACAAATGTATATTAGTCATACTTAGACCCCACAGGCAGAAAAGATAGAATCATAGAATTAGAATCACCATGAGGAAAAAAAAAAAAAGCAATTTCGAAATAGTCAAATAGTTATATGTCTAAAGCATGCGGTTAGAAAAGTTAATACGAATTGATAGGGCCATTATCAAAATTAATAATATATTTATCTTTATCATGAGCAGTTGAGCACAACTAATAAAGCGAAAAAAAGATATATGGTACAAAATTATTAAAAGTAGCCAAACTTTTCAATAATGAATAAATAGAATTGTCGTAACGAACTTCAATAGGTGAATGGAAAAGCTCGATTAGATCGAGTTGACAACTCTTAATAAAAAGATTCTATTAATATAAAAAATAAAATAAAAAACTCATAAAGAAAAGATATTAGCTAAACTAAAGCAAACTATAGTTGCACAACTCTACTTCTTCGTATTATTGTTGACAAGACGCCAGTTTAGACTTTATTTTATTCTCATGAAAGTTAAGACTTTATTTATTATAATTGTTTTGATAGGCCAGTTTAGACTTTAGATCGATTCCATCCTTCACAAATTTTTGCCAAAATTTACCATTGGAAAAACATTGCCAGATAAGATTGAGTATTAAATGCTTGATAAGTCACACAGGAAACTTTATAAAACACTCAATAGGAGAACAAAAATGACATAAAAGCAATGGTATAATAAATCAATAATATAAGGAATATATAAGTAGTAAGCTATTGCAGCCGTGAGTTTTGTGGCTTACTAGTATTATTTACTTATGTTCAAATTCTTCTTTTTGCCAAAGATTTTATAGATGAATCGACATCTCTTTAAACACAAAGTATTTGAAAATTGAGAAAAAATGTTTGAATTACGATATTAGTAGTATATTATAATTATTTCTATAAAAAAATATGTTCAAATTCTTTCCCATTTGTTGCATGCAATATATATATATATATATATATACAGTGACTATATAAAAAGTGTCTATAGCTATTTCCACAATTACTTTGGTTTAGTCAATTTTTGTCTCTTTGTGAGCAAGACAGTACATGTTGTTGCGAAAAGCCAAAAGTAATTTCACCGTAAGACCAAAACAAAACTTGATAGTTAATGCAGAGGCGTTTCACGTGTGCTGGGCCTTTTGGCATAGGAAAAATTATTATGTACTCTCGAATTATTATAAATGTATATTTTTTCCTCTCATATGGATAGTGAGTCTCATCATGAATTTAATTACTATGACTCATTATTCATGTGAGAGGAGGGAGTACGCATTTATGGTACTCCGGGAGTACACAATAATTTCCCTCTAGGGACTTTTTTTATTTTTCCTTTTTTTTTTTAATTTTCCTTTTTAAACATCTATATGTAGTTGTGTAAATCATGCTTTGAGCTTATTTCCGTTTTTATTTTTTAAAATATTTATACGTGGTAATATAGTGTTTTTGTTACCTACACAACAAATTGTTATAATATTTTTATAATTGATGAGGTGTCAATTCCTTATAAGACAAAATAAAATAATAAACTATCAAACCGAAACCAACCACAATTGAAAATAAAGTTCTTGTGAAAATGTTATAATATTTTTGGTGTTATCATAATCTTTTTACAATTTATAATGCGTCAGTTGCATATAGATAAAAATAAATAAGTAAAATATGAAATGCCATATAAGGATGTACCACAACTTAAAATAAATGTATTGTTAAAATGTGACATTTTGTTGTTGTTATAATATTTTCGTAACTGCTAAGGTGTAAGTTTCTTAAAGCACTCACATCAACTCATGGAAAATGGCATGAAAGCCAAATTTTGCCCAACCAATTCCAAAAACCGCCCACGTCCATTTATGCATTTATTGTGTAAAATACATTTAAACTATAATACTTATGCAAATATACACCAACATTGTTGTTGTGCATTTTAGATTTTATTATTTCTTTGCATTTTTCAATGATGAAGAAAGAGAGTTGATGTTGGTTTTGTTATTTTCACAATATTTTCATAATTGCTGAGGTGTGAGTAGCTTATAAATCAAAATAAAATAAAATAAAAAAATAAAATATCATACCATGAGCCATCACAACTTAAAATATTGTGAAAATGTAACATTTTGTTGTTATTACAATATTTTCACAACTGCTGAGGTGTATGTTCTTTATAGGTCAAAATAAAATAAAATAAAAAATTATTAGAGACTAAGACCCACCACAACTGAAAATAAACATATTGTGAAAATTTTATGACATTTTGTTGTTGTCACAATATTTTCACAACTACTCAGGTATAAGATTTAGTAGGTTTTAATCTTCCAAGCTTATAATTTTATATAATTCGATGACACATATTCCTTTTGTTATCTTGTTCTTTTTAAAAAAAATTATTTTCTTGCTTAAAAGGTGTTTAATAAAAACTAAAGAAGCTAAACGCTATAGCTAGACGCATAAAATGTAGTAATACGATAAAGAATGAAGTATGAATAAAAATATTCATTGTGGATGGTTATAGGTATTTGATGAAGAGTTTTAATTACATATGGTCTTATTCATTGCAAAAATTCAAATATTGTGACAACGTCTTAGCAAAACTTAGTTGCTTATCGTTTAAAGATGATATTTGTTATTATTCTTTTGGGTCAATTTCAGATAACTACCCTGAGGTTTGAGGTAATACCAAACACATCCAAGACAATTAAAAAGCAACTATTTTAGTCCTTAAACATAAACACCGTTATCATGCCGTTTGTTCAATCCACCTAAAACAAAAACTGCACAACTTTTTTTTCCATTTCCAAGAATGAATGTTCAGAAAGGTACCCCACACTCATTTGTTCCCGCCAACCTAAATGCATTTTGCAAATTCTTTTTAGTGTTTATCCTTTCATTTCCATAAAGATTAAGTTCTTTACATACCAAAAACTATAACTTAGAGAAAGAAAAAAAATCCAAGATTACATGCCAGAAGAGTTGAAAATACCAAGCAAAAGAGCCAAGTTGCTAAAAGAACCTACAAAAGAAACCAGAACAAAAACTAAATCAATAACTATTTTTCAAGTAATTAATACTTCTTCTATTACAAGAAGTTTAGCTATATTTTGATATCAAGAACTAATTTGTAACTTTCTTCAGATTAAAACTTGAACAGAAGCCCTCTTTCTCTTTACTCAGTCCGAAATTTTTTTTTTTTTTTGAGTGAGAGTTGAAATTCTAACTCTGATGAAGTCTAAAAAGAGCCATTGAACCAACTGACTTGGGTTATTTTCTTCTAGTTTATATTAAGAGCCCTTTGTTGCTCTTGGGAATAGCAAAAATGATGAAAACGTGTTTGACTCAAATGTGAGGATTTTGGCCTGGCAGGAACAGATGGTGTTGGGTACATTTTCTGAACTTGTTGCCTATGAAATGAAAAAAAAAAAAAAAGCTGTGCAAATTTTGTTTTGTGTAGTGAACAAATGGCTTGTAACGGAGTTTGTCTTCTAGGACTAAAATGGTTACTTTTTAATTATCCAGGATCTATTTGGTATTACCCCAAATCTCAGGGTAGTTATTTGGAATTTACCCTATTCATTCTTAAAATATTTCTAATAAGTGGATATTGCATTTAGCAAATAGGTTCTAAGAAACTATTATTGTAAAATAGATATTCATATGTTAAATAGTTACCTTAAGTTTGTATGTAATCAACATTCTTTTATGAATGATATTAGCATTATATGACATGCATAGTACATGGTTTCATATTTCTTCAAATAGAAACTTTATCTTAAATTTCTCACCCAAGGGGAAGCACATGCCTTGCACGTGCCACTCATACTGGTATATATAAAATGTAGTCACCTCAATAATATTTTACTAGAATGACGCGTGAAATGTGCTTAATTTATCATCCTTGGGCACATTTTTAGTTAGTGGTAGTCATAATCACATAATTCAAATACCATCATTATAAACCTTAACTCAAAAAGATCCAAATTCTCTGATGTTACTAAAAGTCTTTCATATTAGCCTTTGACTTGTCATAATAATCTATAAATCCCTAGAAATAAGAAAACAACTAATGCCACAAATTTTGTGAACCCGCACTCTATTATTAGTCATAGTAGTCAGCTTAGCTATACTTGAAATTTTTTTCTTTAGACCCCAAAAAATTAAGCAGTGGATTAATTAAACAAGTTATGATTTATTTCATAAACAATTATTTCAATCACAGTAATAATTCATAAATCAAAACCAATAAAAATGTAAAATGGTAAAACACACACACACACACACAAAGTTTGGTAACAAAATGAAAAACCAATGAACAATCTTAAAGGAAAAAACACTAGGGATCTAATCACGTAGAAAAATCATTATAAGAAACAACTACAACAGTCTACTTGTAAAACCTTTCCACAAATAGGTCTTTATTGTAATCTCAGCAATCACCCCTCAAGATGGACCTTGTCTGCAACCAAAACTTTACACAAAAACAGCCTTAACTAACTATTGAGGAACTAATATGTTGTTTCAAGGAATAAACAGTTTAGACACAAATAGAAACTCTAAAAAGTAACAATATGTGGAGACAGACTTAGAACTTTACGGTTCAAGAAGGTTCAACTCTTAGGGTCTATTTGGTTGGAGGAGTGGAAAAGTGAGAGGATGGAAAATTAGTGGGAAGATAGAAAAGATTTGGTTTTCCCTCATGTGTGTTTGGTTGGAGGGGTGAAAAAGTGGGAGGGTGGAAAACTCTTTTATTTGGTTGGAGAGAAAAAAGGGGAGGATGGAAAATGTAGTTTATATAAATTAACTATTATGTCCTTGTTATATAATATATAAGAAATAGATATATTTACACTCATTAAATAATATAAAAATTAACACAAATACATATAAATTTATATTACTTTTCTTTATTATTATTTATATTGTAAAATTTATGGGCAACAAAAATTGATCATGCGTTAATTGGGAAGACATTTTCAAAAAAAAAAAAAAAAAAAACTTTATCCACTAGCCTTTTCAATAATACAATGACCCTTTATTCTAAAAACTGGGCAAGGCAGAGAGAGAGAGAGAGAGAGAGAGAGAGAGAGAGAGAGAGAGAGAGAGAGAGAGAGAGCCTAGAGTTCACGTTGCTGTGAAGATGCTGAGAGATAAGGATGAAAAGGCAATAAGGTTGATAGGTCACAGGATGTGGGAAAGTGAGAGGGGTAGGTGAGAGCAATAAAAAGTGAGGATATTTTTGTCACACAGTAGGCCTCAATGTTTTCTCCCCTATTTTCTCTCCATTTTAGAGAGAAAAGTTTTTGTGGGCCTAGGTGGAAAATGCCTGGGCCCCACACAAAAGTTTTCTTTCTCCTCCTCCCAACCAAACAACACACAAATTCATTCTCTCCTATTTTCTCTCTAAAATTTTCCATCCTCCCTATTTCACCTCCAAACAAACACATCCTTAGAGTTCGTTTGATTGGAAGGGTGAAAAAGTGAAAGGATAGAAAATGGTGAGAGGATGGAAAAGTGGGAGGATAGAAAAAATTTTAATTTCTCACATTTTTGTTTGGTTGGGAGTAAAAAAATGAAAGGATGAAAAAAGTGAGTTTGTATAAATTTACTTATATACCCTTGTTAAAAAATGATAGCCAATTAAAACCAAAAAAAAAAAAATCACCCAAATTATTATTAAAAAAAAAATCACGTCTAATTAAAACAAAGAAAAAAGAAGAAGAAGAAGGCAACATCTAGGAAATCCAAAAAAAAAAGGGGGGGGGTGGGGGGAAGAAGAAGAAGAAGCAAATGTCCAGCCCAAGAAAGGAAAAGAAAAACAAAAAAATAAAAAAGGGAGGAAACGTCCCATAACACACACACACACAAAAAAAAAAAAAAAAAAAAAAAGGGAATTGGACGAATTCAAATGTGCAAAAGCACAAGACCATTTTTGTTCATTAAATAGTCTCATTTTCTCCTTTTAGTTTTCTCTCCAATTTGGGGAGAAAACTTTTTGGTGGACGAGGGGAGAAAACACCTGGGTTCTACCATTTATTTTCCTTCCTCCCCACCAAACTAAACACACTCCAAAAAGTTTTTCTTCCCATTTTCTCTTCAAAGTTTTCCATCCACCCTATTTCACCTCTAAACAAACACACCCTTAGATTTGGTCTTGTATGTTAAGAAAATAAGGAGAAATTAATGAGAGAAGAGAAGAACAAAGTAGGCTTAGACTTAGAGGCACGAAATGATTGCTATATTTAAGATGATATTTGCCTCCACTCGATTGAGTTTACTAAACGGTTGCAAATAAGTTAATTTCAGGATACAACTAAGCCAATATTCTACAAGTATCAAACTTAAAGAATCTTGTAAATTTCTATATATGGTGTGCAAATTATTTTTACAAAAATTAAATATGACTTTTTATTCGTAAATAATAAAGTGATACCAATGAACACTAAAAAGTCACATTTCAAAAGTCACTTGTTAAGAGACACAACCTTTAAAATGTTGTTATGATTGTTACTATTTGTTAGGAAAGTAAAGTTCAGTCTCCCTCAATTTTTTTGCAAAGTTTTGCAGATAAATGATTTTCTGTCATGATTTCACTTAAGCAAACTCATTCTCACTAAACGTTTAAAAAAATCAGATGATAAAAATTTCACTCGTCACTCAACTTACTAAAATTCACCAAACAAGCCTCCTCGATCCTTAAGCATTCTTCGCTCTTTCACTTTTAAAGTGAGATATTCTCAGATAGTACAACCTCTATATATACACAACATTGTATGGCAGTCTCTAACATTTTCTCTTTAGCAAGGGTTGGTATTTACTATTTATAGAAAAATAAATAAAATTTTAGTTCTTTAAGGACAAAACTTAAGTACAACACCTTAACTAAAAAAATATACTTCCATCCCATAAGTAAAAATTCACATGACAAAATCTTAAAAGGGGAAGCTAAAGAATAGTACCTAAATACTGTACCTAAGTCTTGCCCGTTCTACAAATAGTTGGGTTGCTATTCATGCAATCTCGCTTGAGCAAGTGTTTAACAAGAGTCTCAAGTACTTTCTATATGAATTCTTGAGCAAAAAATTTTTCGCATCGATTCCTCTTAAAGTGAGAATGATTGATTGATTTAACTTGAACGAAAATTTTCAATAAACTAATGTGACATATTTTCAACCTAACTCAAATACATCAATTTCAATCCTTTTTTTACTCTATTTTTATTACATTGAATTAGCTAACATCCAAAACCTAACAAATTCCCCGTTTGAAAATTATGTGATAAAAAATTACAGTAGAAGACTTAATTAAAATTACAAACTCAATGTAATACATGCACATCTCATAAACCACTGAACAAACTAGACCTACATTCTATTATGTGAGGCTTGAAACCTGTCTTTAATGAAACACAAACAAACATATTAAACGCAAAGGGAACAAGTATAGACAAGTTTTGCTTTGAGTCGGTTCAATTGTTACGGATACATCACTTATCATCAATCATTCTATAATGTTTTAGATCAATATTAATGTCAAACCCACGATGGTGTGGAAAATCCCATAGAGCCAATACCTTTCATCAAGGTTCTATGCATAGAAAGTCGATCTTTATTGTGAATTCTTTTTTTGTAATTTTCTTTTTCATAAAACAAAAGGTAAATAAATAATTTATATTCCTTGAATGCATGGAAGATTGATATGCACTCTCAAGAAGCAGGAGAAAAATTGAACACTAGGACTGCTCTTGAAAAAGAAAATTAGATGTCCGATGTGGTTTTAAAATATTACTACCTTCTCACTGACAACATATTTCATGTTTTCATCTTCTTCCCTGATCTCTGGCCCATCATCATCATCATCTCTCACCTAGAAAAAAAATTACTTCAGATTAACTGACAATTATAACCAACCAAACACTGTCCAAAAGAAGATACTGTCTCGATATGAACTAACTTGATAGTTGGTGGTAAAGATTAAAAAGAATATTTCTTACCAGTGATGCTTACGCTTTTAAATCCTCAATATCGAAGTTCCAGGCACTAACTCCTCGCTGGTACTCACTCTGATAGCAGCAAGACAAGACATTACCACCAAAGATAAGAAAAAGAGTAAAGTAACATTTTATGTACAGATATCTCTGATCACTAAATGTAAGATATTACAAAAGCAACATTTTCCCAGTTTTTTATTTGCACTAATTCTAGTCTGAGGACTCTGAGCAAAGAAACATATATGACATAAACGAGATTAATCTCTAGCCTTTGAATGATCCACAAAGAAAAAGAAAACAGCTTACATATCTTCTTTGTATAATCATTATTATCAATCTGCAAAATAAGTTAGAAAACACACCAAAGCTGGATAAAAGAGCAAATTCCAAATCAGAAATACGAGGTGTTGGCATGCATCGACCACAGGAAACCCCTCGTTTGAAAAGCCCTACACTCTAAAACAGATTGCTTTCTCTGTTTCAATATTGTTACTCCTTTTTCAACAGTTTTCTATGGATTAAGAGTCTTCAATAATCATTTAAAGAAAATTATGAAGTTTTCCTCTGATCTAATGGCTTCTCCTGGATTCAGAATTTAGGATGGACATACCCGGTCAACTACCAAATCACATACATGATTGTAACTTAGATTCCTCAGTGGTAATAAAGCGGCACACATATTCAAATAGGGGGCAGTTGTCACTGACAGTTACTTGATCATCTTAGTTGAGGTTTTCACAAATGGACAGAATATGAACAGGGGAGGGGGGAAATTGTTAAAGTTCAAAAAAGCATTCTCAAGAAATGCAAACAGTTGAATATTAGAAAAAAATAAAAGACAATTTGCTACATCATCATGACCACAGGTAAATCAAATTTAAGTTCAAAATAAATGGCGTGAACTAAGGTTTATGACCTGTGATAGAGCCTCTTGTTCTGCTGAAGGCATTTTCTTTAGAGCTAGTTGTGCTGCGTCTTTAAGCTGAAAAATTAACCAATGCCATCAGACAAGCCCACCAGGACAAGTGAAATTATGAATGTTGCATTCCAGCAGTATGATGGTTAACCTGGAGGACTTTTACACAATTCCAAAGGGGTGGCAAATCAGCGAATAATTTCTTCACAGAAAGCTCTGGAGACTTTGCATGCTTGAAAAAGGAGTGTTTCAATAATTTCTCTGCTGTTGGCCTCTTTGCTTGATCTTTCACCAGACACATTGCAACCATTTCTTTAAAAGACTGATCACAACTGGAAATCCTCCAATTAGAATATTATTCCAAAATATAAAGACATTGAAAGACGGAAATCACCAACTTGTCCAGTGGATCTTCATTTTGTTACCAACTTGTCCCTGCCAAAACCTGGTAGAGATAGCATTCAGATCATTGCATAATTTTACCGGTAACTGGAATACCCCCAACGTATAAGTGGGAATAAATTGAGTCATTGCTTTGATGAGGACTTCCTTACTAGCTCTAGACAATAGTTGCCCTTTCCATCCTTGTATTTTTTTTTCCAAAATTTATCATTTAGATAGGAAAAAGCTTGATACTTTGATCTGCCAACAAGAGTAGGTAGCCCCAAATAAGTCTCAAACCGATCAACCTCCCTAATTCCCAAAGCCATCTTGATGCTTGCCCTCTATTCACCCTCCGTATTGCAATTGAAATAGACAAATGATTTCTCAAAATTGATGCATTGCCCCAATGAAGTTGCATATTTCTGTAGTACTTCAGTAATAGCCTGCACTTCCTCCTGATTTGCCCGACAGAATATTAATGAGTCATCAGCAAATAATAAGTGGGAAATATTAGGTGCTCTTCTGCATGTGGATACCTCATGAATCCACCCCTCCTCTTCTGCCTTGGCTAATAATGATGAACAACCCTTTGCACACAACAAGAACAAATAAGGTAATAAAGGGTCTCCTTGGCGGATCCCCCTAGAAGGCCGGATATTACCATAAGCTTATCCATTAATGCATACTGAAAATGTAGGAGATGTCACACAGCTCATGACTCTATCAATCCAAGTTTCAGGCAACCCCAATCTAGACATAATGCCCTTTAGGAAAGGCCACTCTACTCGGTCATATGATTTACTCATATCCAATTTTAAAGCCAAAGGACCCCTTTTACCCGATCTCCTACAATGCATGGTATGCAGAGTCTCATATGCTACTAAAACATTATCAGTAACCAAACGATCTAGAATAAACGCACTTTGGGTGCGGGATATCAACCTTGGGAGAATGAGCTTCAATCTATTAGCCAAAACCTTAGAGATAATTTTATAGATGACATTACAGAGGCTGATATGTCTATAATCAGATATCCTTTCAGGTGACTTAATTTTCGGAATAAAAATAATATGAGTATAATTAATTTTAGGTAGCATAGAACCAGAATTCAGAAAATCTAACACAGCAGCAGTCACATCATCACCTACTATATGCCAAAACTTTTGATAAAATAAGGCATTCATAGCATCAAGTCCAGGAGCCTTTGTTGGTCTCATCTGGAACAATGCTTCTTTGATTTCTTCTGCATTATATTCATTGGACAATACTTCTAGCATATCGATAAAATATCCAACATAAACATAGGAGGCGTAATATAGTACACAAAAGCCTCCTACTGAGAGCTACCCATCCTAGCTAGAGAGTCAGCTGCTTGGTTGGCTTCCCTGAAGTAGTGGTTAAGCCAAACCTGATGGAAATCTTGAAAAGTGTCCCTGCATTTAGTCACCAAAGTCTGGGTTAGTCTATTAGTGGAAGGAGGGGAAGATATGAGATTAACTACATCAGAGGAGTCCACATTTACAATAAGACTGTGTATATTCAACTGTTTTGCCATGCGGATTTCCTCACGCAAGGCCCATAATTCAGCCATTAAGATCGAAGTGGTGCCTATTGGTTTTGAGAATCCTTAGACCCAGTTTCCATTCAAGTCATGGATTAGGCCACCTGCACTAGCGTGGCCATTGATGATAGAAGCGTCAATGTTAAGCTTATGCCAACCCGGAGGGGGTTTGGTCCACTTAGCATTTAGTCGAGCCCTTGCATGAGATGGATTGGTCGAGGCTGTCAGGAAGTGAAATTCAAGGGCTTTAGCTACACAGTCTTTCTGAAGCTACTGATCTGGTTGCTTTGCTTGATAAGTGACACAGTTTTTGTTAGTCCATATGGACCATAGACCAAAGAGAAACATAGTAGGCCATGGAATGCTGTGATGCCAAGAGACTAGGCTAGAGTTGCAGTTTACATGTAGCCATTCTAAGAGGGGAAGGCCAAAGGAGGTGTAAAGTCCTAAAGGTGGGCCAAGTTGATTCCAAAAACTGACTAAGAAAAGGCATTCTCTGAGCATGTGGCTTATGGATTCGGTGTGAGAATTACAAACAAAGTAGCGTTGATCTAGGCTTAAACCCCTTGAACCCAAAACTTCTTTTACTGGAATGCTATTATAAGAGCAAAGCCAGATAAAGAGAATGAATTTTGGAGGAACATTGAGTTTCCAAATCCAGGAAAGAGCGGGAGTATTCAAGTTCAAAACATTTAAACCTTTTGTTGCATTGTAGGTAATCCGAAGGGAGAAATTACCATCATTAGTGAAGGCCCATGCAATTACATCATCCACCTGGGAATTTATGTTTGTGGGGATAGCTTGGATAAGCTTAACAAGATTTTCCAAAAGTTCAAATGAAAGCTGAAGATGCCAATTACCGTAATTATTGATAGCCCGACTTATTAGCTGAGTTTCCTCTCCAACATTGAAATGACCAATTAATTGGGCTCGAAGAGGACCATATGAGATCCAATTATCATACCATAGGGAGGTAAGGGCCCCTGTGGTGATCACTTCCCTTAATCCGCTGTCCAAGAGAGGTTTTGCAGCTTTTCATGCTGCCCATGTTCGAGAACAGGAGCTATTAAAAGTCCATGGATTTCTAGTGGCATTATTAGAAAGGTAATTTGCTTTTAGAACATGAGCTCAAGGGCAGGAGTTCTCTGTTAGCAATCTCCAATTAGGCTTTGCAATGAGCGCAAGATACCGCCTCCTTGATTTGTGAATACCCAACCCACCATGATCTTTTGGTCGAGTAACAGTGTCCCAATTCACTAGGTGCATCTTCCTTTCTTCAGGAGTTGAGCCCCATAAGAAGTTCCTGTTGGCACAATCAATTTCCTTGCAAACTCTACTTGGAAGCAAAGCCCCCTGCATGACATAGTCAGGGATTGTGCCTGAAGAAGACTTGATAAGAGTCCTCCTGACTGCAAGGGAGAAGAGACTTGTTTGCCAGCTTGCTAGCTTCTCCTAAACCTTGTGAATGATGTAATTAAAATCTCTAGAGTCGCAGTCAGAGAATTTTAGCAGAAAACCCAGGTATTTGTCAAATTTTCGTGTTTCTAAGATTCCAAGAGAGCCACATATATCACTTCTAGTCTCCTCCGAAGTGTTTTTTGAGAATAGAACTCTAGATTTTTCCTTGCTAACTCTTTGCCCAGATAATCGACAAAAGGCAGTTAGCACTTCATCAATTGCCTCACTGTTCTTGAGACTAGCTTAACCAAAGAGCATCAAGTCATCAGCAAAAAATAGGTGAGAGAAAGTAGGGCTTGATCTAGAGGCTTTGACAGGCTTCCAAGTGTTGTTAGTAGTTTTGTCTCGAATAAGGAGTCCAAGGTACCCAAGGTATAAAATGAATATGTATGGCGATAATGGGTCTCTTTGGCGAATGCCACAGGATGGACTGAAGGCAGGGAGCTTACCACCATTAAAGAGCACAGAAACAGAGGTTGAAGAGATGCAATCCATGATTATGGCAATGAGATTTGAGAGAAAATTAAACAGTACAAGAACTTCCATTATAAAACTCCATTCCAGATGGTCGAAAGTTTTTTCAAGATCAATCTTTAACGCCATTATGCATACCTCCCTTTTTTCTTTTCCATGGAGTGAAGAATTTCTTGTGCTATAATCATATTGTCTAGCCCTTTTCTTCCAGGGATAAATGCGGCTTGGAGTGGGGAGACCAAGTGCTACATGTGGGGCCTTATTCTATTGACAATGATCTTGGATATCGTTTTGTAAATGGATGTGCAGAGACTAAGGGCTTGTTTGGTTTTTAAAAAATGGTGACTCATCACTCATCACTCAGTTTTCATCACCCATCACTCATCACTTATCACTCATCACTCAAAATACCCCAATTTCCTGATTCCACCCGTTTGGCACATATTTTCAACTTTTCATCACTCAAATTTTTTTACTTTTCGTGGGGCCCATACCTAAGCAATAGTCAGAGACTGCTGTTAGCCTACCTGCCAAAGCCTCATCTCCCACCATTTTCTTCACTGCACATTTCATTTTGCCACCACCACCGTCACAATTTAACACAAAAACTCTATTCACAGTTTAATCAAAGAAGTACAAATAACAAAAACTCTCAACAATTTAACACCACCTAAAGCAGCTCATCACCCCAAATTCAAAACTCCATTCATACTTATTTATGATACACCACGAAGGAAAAAAAAAAAAAGCTTCTAGGTCAAAAACGAGCTTCCAACGGAGTTGTTCCCAGCGTCGACAACAGAGCTTCCAAATCGAATCGTTTCCAACGGAGATCCGTTGTTGCTGTGGATGCCAATTTTGACGCTCCAGCCAAATCGGAGAACGAGTACGATAGCAGCGATGAGTAGAACGAGCGCATTGTGGAGCTTTTCGGCGTGTGATTGAAGATCGATGCTGATGATCTCTCAACTTGGGTCGATGTGTGAGTGACTGGTGGGAGAAGAACAAAAAAGAAAGAATAGAAAGAACACTGAATCAGAAGAAAGCAAAAAGAACGATGTACTCATTTAGTAATCAAATTCGTGTGAGTAGTCGGTGAGTATGAGCTTTTTGCTCTGAAAAAAAAAAGTGACCGGTGGGATGTGACTGGCTTTTGGGGCCCATAATCTCCTCCTATTTACAAACATGCCACTAAAAATCAGATTTTGAGTTATGAGAATAGGTTTCACCTGTTTTCATTTTCCATGACTGTGATCCGGTTTTTTGAGTGACTAAATCATGAAAACAATTACCGGAAACTCATCCAAACAACTACTCCTCAGTGGGACCCACACAATTTAGATGATAGAAACAGAAAATTGACTGATATCACTCAAAACTCATCCCATACAAACAACCTCTAATTGGTCTAAAATGACCGAAGACTTCCGGGCCGTTTCTATTTGGAATGAGAACCACCAAGGTTTGATTCAGATATGAAGGAAAAAGTTTAGTTGAGAAGGTGGTTAGGACTTCTTCAATGACTGATGGTCCGAGGATGTGCCAAAAATGCTGAAAGAATCCGGCATGCAACCCGTCCATTCCTGGGGCTTTATAGGGCTTTAAAGAGAATAGGGCCTTGTGAATTTCTAAGGCTGAGGGCATGGCTGAAAGCTTACAGGACTCCTCTTCAGAGAGGGCAGCAGCCCAATTAATGTCAATATCTTCAGTGGAGACACAGGCCAGGTGTTGGGTTTGGTATAGCTCCTTGAAGCCATTATGGATAATATCCATCACTTGATCCTCATCATGACTCATTCCCCTGTATGATTCATGATCTTCCTAATTTTGTTATGTCTCCTCTTTGTAATTGTTTTCATATGGAAGGAGGCGGTGTTTCTATCACCAAAAAGTTGCCAATCTACCTGAGATTTTAATGCCCAAAACTCCTCTTCTTGATTGAGGATAGAAGCATACTCAAGGGAAAGCTCTTAACTTCCGTATTCATATCCTTCCGCTTCTTAAAATCTCTAAAACTTAAAATCACATTTTTTTTTTCTACAAAGTCAATCATTGGGACTAGAAAATAGTCAAATAAAGGGATTGACTCTCCAACAACCCATGGTTCTTTACAATTTAGAACAACAATTGCAATTACAAATCAAAGAATTCAAAAGAACTAAAACCCCCTAAAAATAAATAAAAATAAAAAGGATCAAAACATTTTTCTGCGTCTCAAGCTCTTAACAGAGGCTTTAGAAACCAAAAACCCCAACCCAAAACACATCACCCAAATCCCCATATCAACGGCCCATCTCACTCCTTCCACATCCATCTCGACCGTATAATCTTCCTTCAAATCTCCACCGTCCGATCCACTCTCCTCCTCACCACAACAACGACAACAGCCGTCCGATCCACTCTCCTCCTCACCACAACAACGACAACAGCCGTCCGATTCACTCTCCTCCTCTTGCTCTTCTCTCTCTTCCGGAATCTCCTCTAACCTTGCACACTTCTTCTTCGTCCTTCTATTACTATTCTTCACTACCATCTCCACCTTCTCATTCATCGCCACGTGTCCCTCCACCGCCACGTGTACCTCCGCCTCCGTAACTCTAACCTCACTCTCTATCGCACACTTACACTCCAATTTCCACTCGCTACCCTCGCCTTTTCTGAAAATCCCCTTCAAGACCTTCTCGTCCCTCAAGTAAACTTCAAAACGCACCGCTTCGTTGGCCCGAACCCGTTCTCTGCTCCCGAATATAACCTCGTTCTCACTCCTCGTCTTCGCACTCACGACCCGGTGGAGCGTCACGAACGCGGGCGAGTCGGGTCGGATCGTCGACCCGTCCACCTCGAGCACGTTATCATTTATACGAGAAAGGTAAAGCAGAGTCAGCGACTCCGGTATTGGTTTCCGAGTATCCAGACCCGAGAACCGAACAAAGAAACCTCGGATTCGCAAACGATCTCGACCGTTGGATTGGTACCCGTGATAATAATCAGACGACCTACACATCTTCTCCTCGCTCTTCGATGTTGAGAATTTATTTTTCTTCTGAAACGAATAAGAACAACGTTGTTGGTGTGAACTGTGAAGGGTTTTACTTTTTATATATATATACAGAGAGAGAGAGGCGGTGGTAGAGTTTGATACGGAATCAGGGGCCGAGGAGCACACGGTTTTTTTGTTTTGCTTAAAATGCTGACGTGGACGAAACGACACTATGATTATATATGAAACGACAGGGATTTTTATGATTTTTACGATTTTTTTTTTTTTTGCCGCGTGTGACGTGAGACTTTCCTGGGGGTTTCAGTTTGTAAAAGAGTTTCAGCTGGCGCCGCTGACTACGTTATTTGTGGATTTTTCGGAGATATTTTTTTTAAAGAGATTTGACTGGTTGTTTGGGAGGTACACCAATTGGGCTTTGTTTTTTAGTGTTCAAGTTGGACTTGGAGCGTGTGTTTGAGTCTCCTTGCTTTTTCTTTTTCTTTTTTTTCTTTTTTTTTTGGGCAACTTGTGTGAAAGATTCAATGTAATGGGTCGGAAGTTGCAGGGAAACAAACAGAACAAAAAGATAAAAGAGAAGCACAATTATTTACTCCTTTTTACGTGCATAGTTTTTTTTTTTTTTTTTTGGGGGGGGGGGGGGGGGGGGGGGGGTTAAAATATGTGCATAGTTTCATAGTTTGAATGGCATCTCAAAAACTCTGAATGAGATATCCAAATCCAAAAGTAATTAATCGAGGCAAATTATACCTTTTTATGGCATTAACTGATTAACCCCTTTATTACCTTTTACAATTGATAATTTGTTAAAGGTCTTGTCACTTTTGGTAAGGGTCATATAATTATCTTTCTTCCTTAGATATCTTGCAAATCTACTTTGTAGGGTTTTTTTTTTTTTTTTTTTTTTTGGGTTTCTATGTGCATTATCTTTTTTAGTTAAGGTAATATCTAGCTAAATTAATAAATTTTATTGGCCATGACTCAATGTATAACATATTTAGAGTTGAATTTATGTTACTTCATGAAGGGAGAAGAATAGTATCACCGATATTTAGTTCATAAGCCATATACCTCCTATAATTAAGCTCTTGTACATTCATTGTTAGAGGAGCTTCTAGGTCTAGAATTTTCTTGATCTTGTTTCTCAAAGAAAAAAATAATAATAATTCTTGATCTTGAGAGAAGACCATTTGTTTAAGTTAATAACCTCATTTAATTTTTAAGATAATATATTTACAGTTTTCTAATTTATTTTTGGGTAAAAATAGTTTCTGTGCAATTTAATCTTCCAAATCAAATAATCTAAAAAATTAAAGCTGCCCCAAATATTTATAAGCTAAAAGTTTCAGGTTATTTTGATTTCAATTTAGGCAACTTATAAAAGAAGAAAAGTCGATTAGTGGAATAACAATCTATTCAGTCGTTGACCTCATCATGAGCAAAGATAACAAGTCCAACTGAACTAAACGTGTGTTTGTTTTAGCTTTTAGAAGCTGAAAGGTGCCTTTTGAAACCAAAAAAAATAAAATGTACATTTGGTAAGGTTTTAAAAGTTTTTTTTTTTTTTTTTTTTTTTTCTAAAAAACTGCGTTTTGAAATATGAAGGAAGAGCACTTAATTAACAATGGATAGCTCTCAAAGACTTTTGTAAAAGTCAATGCACGTTTCATAAATATTACTGTTGGAGGCAGTGTTCAATTACCAAATTGGCCAAATATTTTATTGAAAACTCAATTTTACCTTTTGATAAATAAAAGGATAACACCTCTCTAAAGCTCACCTCATGCCAAATTCCTCTCATCTCTCTACTCTGCTACAGAACAAGCCTCTTCGTGTTGCTGCAGGTAAAAGTCTCTATATTTTTTTAAAAAAATTTATTTATGTCTTATTTTTTTTTTACTCAATATTTACAATGGCTAACAACAAAATCATTTCAGATCTTTTCTCTCTCAAACATCTCTAAACTCAATCTCAATCAAAATACAAACTCAGATCACAATTTCAAAATTAATCAAACCAGGAAAAAAAAAAAAAAAAGACAAAGCAAATCTGACCCATCTGAGCCATGATGGGGAGGAGGACAAGCACTGGTGGGGAAGAGGATAGGCATGCGTGAACATCCGCCAGCGATCTCTATGTGTGTAACTGAGAGAGAGAGAGAGAGAGAGAGAGAGAGAGAGCTATTGGTACTCATATGTTCTAGTGTGGACAGTGGTAAAAAAGAAAAGCAAAAGTAAAAGTGAAGATAGAGAGTTACGTGTGTGTGGAGGACAAAAAAAGAGGAAAAATAAATAAATAAATAAAAGAAACGTGTGGATGAAAAAAAAAAATAAAAGAGATAGGGAAAAATAAAATAAAGAATAAAAAATTAACATTGAAAAATACTATTGCAATATTTTCACAATATTTTTACATAAATCTTAAATGATGAGTTGTTACTAGTTTATATTGGTGAGAAAAAAATTAATTTAAGTGGTGTGTTAAAATTAAAATCCCTTATATACTTACTCAAAAATTGATTTTTGAGTGAGTATATGAAGTAGTTGATTTAAGTATGAAATAAACAAACTCCTTTATATATATTTTTTCATTTTTGGTAATTTACCTCTCAAACTTTTATAAGTGCTACCCAAATACTCAGCTTTTTCAAAAAGCACTTTTTAACAGATTTTACCAAACATACCAAACACTCAGTTTTTACAAAAAACCCAATTTCATACTGCACTTTTTAAAACCCCCACTTTTTTCAAAAAGCATAATATCAAAAAGCTGAACCAAACTCACCCTAATAAGTGCTAGACTGCTAGTGATCTGTGGGCTATAGAGCTCGGAGGAAACTAGGTTTTTTTTTTTTTTTTTGGGGGGGGGGGGGGGGGGGGGTGGGCAAATAGCTCCAAATATATGGTCGATCAATCAAGGGACTGTGCTTGGGTTCAATAAAAAAAATTTAGCCCATTACTCCAAAAAAACCCAAAGCAGTTATTGGGTCTCTGCATGGGCCCATCAGTATACACTTGTGCCTTGTACTTCAAAGATGGGCTGAAATGATGGCCTCAGTAAAGAGGGTAGCGGATAACGACCCAAAACCAAAAGAGAGAGGAGATTCAGGAGAAATAGGATAGCGGATGATTTGAACTATCCGTGTTACTGATCTTTCTTTTTTTTTCTTTTTTTTTGATAGGTAGATACTATATCTATGGGGTAGGGGCTAAAGTTCTAGATCACATAAAACACAGCTGAATACATGGTAGATTGTGAGTTGTGAAAAAAAAATTGTGGATTCATGTGAAAGTTGTGACAAAAATTATAATTTTTTATGTAGTATTATAATTACTTAGGTAGGAAATGAAGATATGGGTTTTGAGACTCCACAAAAGAACGAAAGATGCCCTACTTGATTATCACTTGAGCCCCATCCGACGTTGAATATTAGATAAATATTAAAAAGAAAATTTTTAGGACCATAAATTTATTGTGAGACTAGTGAGTAGTGACTACTGGCGGTGTGTAGTTAAGAAAAAATAGTGGGTTTATGTAAAAGTGACCGAGAATCAATTATAATTTGCCACATAAAATAATTGTGACAAAATGTGTGGAATAAGTTGTGTCTTAGAATTACTCTAATAAACACTTTTTTTTGGATTGTTTTATATAATTTTTAAACATGAGTTTTATTTATTTATTTGTTAACATGGACGTCTATAACTCTCTGAACACCTAACCATCTAGTAACAAAGATATTTTTTTCATCACAAGTAGGTGACACTTACAATATATATATATATATATATATATATAAAATATCAACAGTTGGACCAATGCATAGAATAAATGGTTAAATGATAATAATGATAACAATAACAGCAAACTGATGAGAATCATGAGAATAAAAACAATTTCTGAAAATACAAAATTGAAAACACTTATGGCTTTTCCTTCTTCTTTTTTTGGTCCTGGTAAGTAACAATCACATTTTTGGTAGGGATGCTAAGTACCTTGTTTTGTTGTGATTTGTAATTGACACAAAGGACCAATTTTTCCACATTGGTGACCTGATGGGGATATTTTAGCCACATGTTCAATTCCCCCAAAAAATTGCGCAAGAAGGTCGACACCCGCATACCCGTCAGCTTCATGGAAACTTACGGTAGAGTTAGGCCGACAACATCACACGAGACAACCCCACAAGGAGACCCAACAGGTGTCTCCATATGCCAATGGGAACAATAGGACATGGCAGGTAGCTGATGGGTGTAGAGAGGCCAACGGGGTTAAAAAGGTCGACTTAAGGAAATCCCTTATATCCCACTATCAAACCTAACCAAAGGAATCCCTACAAGGAAGGGATTCTGCAAGATGCACGCATTAATGAAGATCTTCCCTGTAAGGAAAGATCTTCTCCGCCAAGAAACAAATGTCAGCTCTACACTACTATAAAAACCCAAAAACTCTCACAAATCAAGATATGCATAATTTCCCCCCAGCTCTGGCACTCCAAAGTTGTGAAAGTTTACTAACTTGACCTTCGGAGAGTATTTGGCCGGTATCACACCGGTACTCTCTTGAGGACTTCTTTTTCTATGTTGCGCAAGTGTTGTCTTGAGCACGTGAGGACCGTGTGACTCGCTGACGATTTTTGGCATCATCATGACCAATATTTTTAGCCAGAAAAAAATTAGAACTTCGAGCACCCTGGCCTGAAGTCTCTTGAACCATTCATTCCTATTTTTCTTTCGTTATCTTTTGATTCTTCCGCATGCACCAACAAGGTATGTCACAATTTGGGGGCGTATCAATCGGCACGTGAACAGCCAACTTGACTTTTAAATTTTAATGACCTCATGATTGTTTTTTCTTCTTCTTGTGATTATTCATGATTGTTACCAAACTTAGACAATTAGTCTCAAAATTGGATGACACCTCTATTGGAAAAGGTAGTGTATGCAATTTATTGAGGGTCAGTCTCAAATCAACCTTAGAAAAATTATTCTAATTTTTGTATAATTAAAATATGGGTTTGTATATATATATATATATATATATAAACCCATATTTAAATAGTGTAATTTTATTAAGGAGAGCATCCACCACCCAAAGAGGACAAAGGCAATAGAGAAATGAGGTTTCATATTTTACAAAATTCGTGTAATACATTTTTCTTATTATTTGTCCCACTTTACTCATTTCACCCCACCACCTAAAGAGGATAAAGATAATGGGAAAATGAGGTTTTTAAAATATTACTTAAACTCACATAATACTTTACAAAATTCGTATAATAAATTTTTCTTATTATTTATCTCACTTTACTTAATTACTAGTATTATGCCCGTGCGATGCACGGCTTAATAAAAAATATTTTGATAATATAATTAAATTTAATAACAAATAAAATGAAAAAAGAATTAATTTAAAATTTAAGATTAAAAAATAAATTGTACTTGTACACTTAAAAGAAATTTAATTTTTATTTCTTATTTTTTTATTTAAATCATTTGTTTTAGTGTTGATTTCATTCAAATGGTTATAAGTTATATCAACCCTAAACCAGCATATGTATCCATATGTAACATTCTAAATTAATAATAAATAAAAATATAATACTCTAACTTAATGTAACATTCCAACTTACTAATAAATAAATATAAGACCCTAACTTAAAGTAACGTTTGAAATTGTATTGTGTTTTAGCTTTTAAGAACACATATATTATTTTGTTATCACAAAAAAAAAAAAAACACAGATATTAATATTACACATGAAAAAATAATGAATTCAATAACTAAAGCAATTAAAAAAAAAATTAAGCCAAAACCTCAATTCATTAATGAAAAAATATCCAAATTTTTGAGCTTAAAAAAAAAACCAAAGTTAAGTAAAGATAGACTTACATAGAAATTTGGACGGATGGATTCTCTCGTATCCAATTTCATGTTTGACAGAAAATTTCGCTTTTAATTAAAGAATATAGATTACATGGAACAAAGCACCAAACAAAAGCCATAACAAATTAAATCCATTATAAAATATTGATGTCAACAACAAATAATCATGTAATAAGAAATTTAAAAATACAAATATATTGCTTGCTATATTGACTTCTAAAAAAAATACTAAAAGGTGTGATCAAACATAGAATTTCAGGCTATCTATATAACTTGTTGATAAAAATCATATTATATATAATAAAAAGGCAACAAATACACAAAATCTATTCAATTTGATGAAAGAAAAAAAAAAATTACCCGCAAGGTTGTAGGTAGGGTAGAGAGAGAAACGTAGCACTTTTCTATTATGAAAGTTGCAACATCAAAAATAAGTTCTCATGAAAAGCATTACCACACCAACATTGTTAAAACCAAAAAAAAAAAAAAAACAAAAAGAAAAGAGACAAACATGGCTAAGTAAAATAATACTTGTATTGTATTTTAGAGTGAGATAAGATTTTAAACCTTTGTTTTTATAAGGAGGTAACTTCTTAATCCAATAAAGTTTGAATTTAGATGATTTATACTTGTGGGGCCAAGGAGCTTATGATCCGGCTCACACTCTACTAGGGCCCGGGGCCCGTGCCGAGGAGGGTATTTGCCAAGGACGAATAGGGAAAAGCCGAAGTGCCGAGGGGAACAGCCGAGGATGACCCTGTCCTCGGCACTCCAAGACTTCAAAGGGAAAAGCAACATCTCGTTGAAGGCTGCCCCCAAAAAGCCCCCTGAAGAAGAGGCGAGTAGAATGGGACCTACGTGGGGGTATGGTGCAAAACTGGTTCAAGGTAAATACGTCCCCTCCACATTAAATGCACCCGCCAACGTCCTAACCATATTAATGAGAAAAGATGCCTGAACAGGGTGACTTCGATCATCGCAACTAACAAAAAGTAAGGGGAGGCAGCTGATGGGACGGGTACTGAAGTAGGCACCTGCCTGATCAACAAATGGAGGGCTAAGATCAACTAAGAAGGGCTATATAATGTGAAGGTTGATGTGCCAAAAGGGGGCTGGGAAAAAAGGCCAAGAACCAGAGCCTCCCAGACCGCCTCCGGGAGAAAGACTCCTTGAGTGAACACGGTTTAATTTTGTATGAATACCTCGACTAACCTCCGTCTGGTGACCAAGGCCTAACCTTTCAAACTCACGCTCTACAAATGATATTGTTTGGGCCCTCTTTACGTACGAGCCCAATATTATCTTGGGGTCGTTACGAATCGAATCTCTACAATTGGCGCCGTTTGTGGGAAAGGTTTGTGTCTTGGCACAAGTGGTGGGTTGAGACAATCCCCCACATCATTTCCAACAGCCGGTTGTAGTGTTCTAGTGTAAAGTTCCACTAGGGGCTACGTTTCTTCACTAGGGGTTGCGCTTCGTAGCGTCAACAGTACGGATGGTTCTAGGGGCTTGGCCGAGGAGCTAATCCCCCTAAACCAAGGTCCCACGCCATAGCCGAGGGGTTAATACCCCCAACTACTTAAAAATCAAGTTTTGAACAGAACCAAGGTATTGCATGGTCCTCAGACTCAAGCCTATGGGGAAACCAACTACTTAAAAATCAAGTTTTTGACAGAACCAAGGTATTACATGGTCCTCGGACTCAAACCTATGGGGAAACCAACTACTTAAAAATCAAGTTTTGGACAGAACCAAGGTATTGCATGGTCCTCGGACTCAAGCCTATGGGGAAACCAACTACTTAAAAATCAAGTTTTGGACAGAACCAAGGTATTGCATGGGGGGGAAACCAACTACTGGTCCATGGTCGGACTCAAACCTATGGGGAAACCAACTACTTAAAAATCAAGTTTTGGACAGAACCAAGGTATTGCATGGTCCTCGGACTCAAACCTATGGGGAAACCAACTACTTAAAAATCAAGTTTTGGACAGAATCAATGTATTGCATGGTCCTCGAACTCAAACTTATGGGGAAACCAACTGCTTAAAGGAAATTTGGACACCAAGTTGGTCCTAACGGCACATATGACATTTCAGGTGATGCCTATATCCCCACTGAAATAGGTCCAGACACGAGTTCAATACCCTATGGGGGCGGGCGTGCTAGTATTCTGAAACAGGATCCTAAACATGTCATATGTGCAACCATGCATACATGTTAAGATAATTAGTTCAGAAATCATAAACAGTAGTAAGTATCGACGAGGGCAACTAACAAGTAACCAAAAGGAAAAAGGAAGAAAAGAATTTCATATATGTAGTCAACAGGTTCAAACTACAAGCAGACTACAAAGTTTTGAAAATAAAAAAAAGAAAGGAAAAAAGAAACTAGTTAATCATTAAACTAAAAACAAATACGGAGGCTGGCCGGGGTTTCTACTTCTTCAATTCTGTGTTGGCCACATCTTGGGAAGGTAGAACAGGACCAGCTTCAACGCCCTGGAGGACAGTCCCTTTTGGGGAAGACTAAGCAGGATCGGTGTTGGTACTCTTGCGGACCACAGCGAGGGGAATTACCTGCAGGGGCTGGGCAAGTATGGCTGGCTCTTCGGCATCAGGGATCTGAGCGCCGACCACAGGCTCGGCATCCTCTTTGGGTACCTCGGGATCCATACACTCAGGTGCTTCTATCACATCCTAAAGCTCTCCCCCTTTTAGCGACTCGCCAGGAGGGACGCCGACCTGTGCAGCTTCTGACTAAGTGACCCCTCCCTCGTGTTGATCGCTCACAGCCTCGGAGCTGGTGGAGGCAGCCTCACAGATGGCTGTAGGGTAAAATATGTTCTCCGCTTTCCACAAATCAGACGAAGCATCCACCCCAGCTCGCTTCAAGGCCTCTTCCCAAATCTGGGAGCAGTATAGCCTGCATACTCCGGGAATTTGGGCTTTGAGGGAGGCTTGGGTTTCAGCTACCCCCGTGTTGTAACCCTCATCCTCGGCCGTTTCCTTGGCAACCTCAGCCTCATTTCTGGCAAACTCAGCCTCCCGCTTGGCCCTCATGGCTTTGTCCCGGGCATACTCCGCCACACCTTTATCATTCTCTGACAAGATCAGTCTTTTCTTTAAATCACTGATCTGCTCCTTGGCTATTCACAACTGATTCTCGGCTTCGAGTAGACGTTTTGTCTGTTCCTCTGCCTATTTGGCCTTGGCGAGGTTGTCCTCGGAAGCTTTGAAAGTCCGCGTGGCCTCTAGGCGCTTGGAGCGTTCATTCTCGGCCGCCTTACTCTGCTTGTTCACTTCCTCCTCCATCCTATAGGTGGCCTGGAGAGCCTGTCAAGTGAGATAAATACATCGTGAGTGACAGACCGGGAGCAAGAGTTAATAAAGTTTTAGGTTTCAAGAGCCTTACCATGCCTAAGTACCTCTTCGTACTGAGGAAAACCTCCTGCATCCTCATTTTCTTCAACTCATCCATGTCGGTGGGAAGTAGTATGGTTCTCCCTAATGCGTCTGCCACATAACCACCCTCGCCATCTCCAAGGTCCCTCATGGACGTGGTTTCCAACAATGGCCCCCCGTGGAGCATTGAGGCGGGAAGCCAGGTGCTTGGCAAGGATTGGGTTTTTCAAAATATTACTTAAGCTCACATTATATTTTACAAAATTCACATAATACATCTTTTTTTTCTTTTCTTTTTTTTGGTCTTGCTTTATTCATTTCACCCCACCGCCTAAAGAGGATAAATGCAATGGAAAAATGAGGTTTTTTAAAATATTACTTAGGCTCGCATTATATTTTACAAAATTCATGTAATACATGTTACATATTATTTGTCTCACTTTACTCATGTCCCCCACAGCCTAAAGAGGATAAAGGCAATGAAAAAATAAGGTTTTTTTTTTTTTTTTTTTTTTTGACTGAATAAGGTAGAAGGTTTTTTCTTATTATGGGTATGTTTAGATACCACTTACTACTGAAAACTGAAAATACTGTAACAAAATAATTTTTAAATGCGTAAATAGTGCTGTAGGATCTAAATTTATATTAAAATCTGTGTTTGGATGACTTTTGTGGGTTCGTAAACAGTACCGTGGGCCCACATTTTTTAGCAAAACGCACAAACACAAACGTGCTCTCTGTTTCAACGCAATCCATACACTCACTATATGTCTCATTTTATTCATTTCACCCCTCCGCTCAAAGAGGATAAAGGAAATGGAGAAATGAAGTTTTTAAAATATTACTTAAAGCCCTGGTTTTAAAAACCGAACCGGGTATAGAACCGTTTTTTTAAAATTTTCGGTTCAACCTCGGTTTTTTATCGGTTTTTACCCGGTTTTTCCGGTTATTGGCCAGTTTTGGGGCTTTTAACCGGACCGAATTGACTCCCAATTCTCGGTTGAACCGGTCAGTCCGGTCCGTTTTTAAAACAGTGCTTAAAGCTCACATTATATTTTACAAAATTCGTGTAATACATTTTTCTTATTATTTGTCTCACTTTACTCATTTTACCCCACTGCTCATAGAAGATAAAGGCAATGGGAAAATGGTTTTTTTTTTTATTTAAATATTAATTAAACTCACTTTATACTTAACAAAATTCATGTAATACATCTTTCTTATTATTTGTCTCCTTTTACTCATTTCATATTTCTCTGTGTCCAGTAATACGTACAACAAAAAAATAACTAAATAAAACTACCTTTTTTTCCTAATAAAATGCCGTGTATAATTATATATTTTTTAATAAAATTATTCATTTTTATTCGTTCTCACGGTATTCTTAAACAATATTATTTTTTATTAAAAAATAAAAATCTAAACATTTTTTTTTTGAAAGAATAAAAAATCCAATCATGATAGTTATTTTATTTCTCTAGATCCGTCATTAATCATTATTCTCTATTTATATAGAGCTCCACGTCTTCAATTGCCGCTAGCAATTTTGTGAGATGGCATGTTCTGATGAAAAAAAAAAAAAAAAATCATTATGCAGACGCAATATTGCTGATATTATTTTATACCGCCACTTGTCCTCATCGTTGGCCTGGTACGTTGGGTCGCAATTATAGGGCTCATGAAATCATAGAAAGGAAGAATTATATTATTTTTATATGACACACACATGGTCACTAGTCACCACTCACTAGTCACCACCAACCACCAAGACAAAACCGTTTAGTTTGACAATCTATATTTTTGCTTTTTTCCACAATGGAAAGAGTGCAGGTTCAAACTTCAAATTACCGAGCGTGGTCCCGTAGGTAAAAACTTTAAACAATAGAAAACAAAAAATGTCACACACAGCGGCAAAAAATCTCTTTGAGTTATTAGTGGTGTCATCTTATTATGTTACATCGGCAAATGCTAAGTCGTATGAGGCCAAAAATCTGCTTCATCATTATCGATAAGTGTTACATTGAACAGCTGTTTTCAAAGTACCAACGATTAAGCAATACTTTTGCTTTATTTTTTGGATAATCAATGATTATAATACGATACAATTAATAATTAAGATCCAAACTTAGAATACGACATATAGTCTGATAGTCATATAGATTAAGGACTAAAAAATAAAAATACGTTTTCACCTACCTTAGTATATGTAAAAATATCACATTAATTAGACTGGTCAAAGCACATGCACGGTGCACCTAAATTGATTTAAAATACTGGCACGATTTTTATTTTTATTTTTTAAATTTGAAAAAGTTATTTATTTAACTAGTTGTCTAAGACAACTTGTCTTATGTTAGTGCTTAATTATTGTGATATTTTCACGAACTGATCATCAATGTACCTAAAAGCTATATTTCTGTTTGGTTAAAAAAAAAAAAAAAAAAGAAGCTATATTTCTGTTTGGTTTGGTTTATACTTTATACGATTGATTGATATCTGCAATACTGGTACGATTATTTTTGTTTCTGTCCATTCTTTTTCCTTTTAAGAATGCAAAAGCAAACGCTACCAAGAAGGATGGTGTTAGATAGGCCAACCCATCAAAAGCATTAGCCTACCAAAAGTTGCACTCAGGGTTCATATTCCTGACCAAAATATTCTGTACCAGTACTAAGTAAGAGAAATCAGCCTCAAAAGTAATAAGTGGCTCATATTGGCCTCAATAATATGGCACGCGAAATTAAAGTTGCCTTTGCTTTGCCATTGCATTCTATGCATACTCAAGAGTCAAGAGTACTAGGACCACCTAAAGGCCAAGCTCCTTTTGGTGGAGTTCCACTTGAATAAAATCTTCAACTGAAGTACTACATTTCAAGTGAAATGAGCATCGATAAGATTTTTATTTTATTTTATTTTATTTAAGTTCTAACTGTGTATATTAATGCCGCATCATTTAAAACTTTTAAATTTATAATATTTAAATTGACTCGAAACGAATTTATTTGAAAAGGAGAGGATCGTATCCCATTAGGGCACTTTCAAGTTTCAACACTCCTATGGTCCATATCCAAGGCTGAAAGATATATAGAGAATCGAATATATGGTGGTCGGGGCTATCCAAGTGATCTGAATGATCAAATAGAGAAAGAAAAGAATGGAATTATATATTAAGTGTGAATGTGTGATGGGCCCATAAGATACATCAACAATTGCTGCACAAGTTGCTGCTTTCTGAAAGAATTTTCAAAAACATTTACGAAAAGGAGAGGCTGGTTGTCTTTGTCTAGAAGATTGAAGATTAGCCATACAAGGTTTTGGATGGTTTACAAAAATTCCAACCAATATTTTCTTTCAACCCCCAAATTAAAAGATATCAAATTTTGATCATGTCCAATTTCTTTCAAATCACAAGCGATATAGATGGTGTCTAAATCATGCGTTGCTGTAGTGCATTGTTTTAAAACCACAATTGGGCTGTGCTTGTGCTTGTGTTTGTGTTTGTGCCCAACACATGATTTTGAAAAGTCAGAATTCACAACCCCACCACCCACTCGACATGCAATCCATCAAACACTTGTTCTTTTTCGCTTTTTCTTTCTCTCTGTTTTGGGGGGTTTTGTCGTTAACCATGATTTATCGATAAATGTTTCTTTCTGCTAAGTAATCAAAAACCTTTTGTTGTCATTACTGATGAATGATGATTAACTAAATAAATCATGGTTCCATTTCCCCTACGAAATCATATACCTTTGCCTGGTCATTAATTATCGATGGTTACATTGATCTAATGATATAAGAAACAAGTCAAGACGCTTTTTAAAATTTTTTTTTTTAAAAAAAAAAAAAAATTAAAACCATAAAGATGAGATTTCCATTAAAATGAATCAACTATTAAAAAAAATTATAATTAAAAAAAAAAAAACCCTATCATTTGCAAACTGATAATTGAGAGTTTAAATTCAAAGAGTCAAGAAAATGTAGAAAACATCAGCCATCGAACTTGTATGGGATAGACTAAAATTTCTTATAATATAAATGCGGATCATAGTTAATGAAACGAAAGTCGTTAATACAAATTTGTTAGAGGTGTTAGGTTTATGTCAATTATGTATATAGCTAGGCCTAAGGGGCCGAATTATATTGTAGACTAGTTCATGTAATATTATATCTAACCTTAACTCTTAATATCTATATAAACTTTACTTAGAGTTCATTGTAATTAATGAATTAAGATTATAGTGATTATGCAATTGTTAAGGGCTTCCTTGGTAATCATAGGCAGTTGAGCCTGCCGCACCACGTCATCCTTGCATCTTCTCTCTTTTATATTTTAATAGAATCTAACATCAACTCCCTCAAGAATTTGGTTGTTTTTCTCTGATATTTTCTTGAACTTGTTGGAAAAGTGAGACATGATATTCTTCAACCTTTCCTATATATTTCCTTCAACATTGGTTTAACAATGTCAACCACATAAACGATATCTTTACTTTGTGACTGAAAGTAGAGGTTAGAACTCATTAACACATTATTTTTTTGGCCGATATTCTTGTTGTGGTGGTTGGACCTGGATGTTAAAATTTTCAATGTAATCCTGTTCATTTGAATTTATATACCTAATTCATCTTGAAGTCTATAATCCTCTAGAAGAACGTAATATATAATAATAATAATTAGAGGATAAAATAAAAAATAAAAATATCAACCAAAATATTTTTCTTTCTCTACCAAGATTGACTTTCATATCTTATCCCAAAAAAAAAAGATTGACTTTTCATACTTATCTCGAGACTAGATCACTTTGTTTGTACGTATTGTAAAATATTTTATGAAGTCCGGATAATGTGTTGTTATTGGATTTTTTTTTTCTTTTTTGGTGGCCTCATAATGAAGTGAGAAGAAACCACATTGGGTTTGTGGCTCGAAGTAGAGATCAATCTCGACCTCGACAATTTGATAAGTCTATCGAGACCATGCACTGTGGTGTGTTGTCATTTTCTTTAGTTAAATTTTGGTCACCATGATCTCGATCGAAGTCAATATATATCTCTCTAGACAAGGTTCAAGAGAGAGCCTCATTATCCCTTTGTAGAATCCTCCAATGGAATCGAAGAAAAGCACTAGGTATCTGTGTAGAAGAAGAGCAACCTCGGGAGCATATAGGATCAATTTCATGGCATCTGGCAAGACATGTGTTGTCACATGCCGTGTCCAAGCCATGCGCGCGTGTCAACTGGTGCCGAAGTAACCAACTCATGCATATGGCTTAGAAGAAATGCCAACACGTGGGGACTAATTAATGTAATGACTAATGAGGTTGCAGAGAAGTTTCCAAACACATGGTTAAATAACCCAATTTTCTTTTTTATTTAAAAAAGAGTGATGATTATCAAGAGCGATGATTATCAAACACTATATGCAAACACATATTGTAATAATATTTTCAAAACACGATTTTACTCAAAATACAATTTTATAGACAGCGTATACTGTACAAGAATAAACGTGATTTTACAAGCCATGTTTACAGTACAACAATAATTAAGCTTTAAGAAATACTATGAAACGCATGTAAAAAATCAGGGACAGGCCCACACTAGGGCAAAGGGGGGCCATGCCACCCCCCCACCCCAATTAAAAAAAAAAAAAGTATACACAAATTAAAATTTGCCCTTAAATAAATATATATATTTGTCTCTCATCCTTTAAAATATTTAGATATTCACCTACAAGAAAATAAATAAATAAATAAAATTTTTATTCATGCTCCTTTAACTACAAAAACAAAGTAAATAAATAAATATGGACTAAACAAAAATCGCGCACAAAATAAGAAAAACTTATTTTGTATGTTTTACTTTGCTGATATGTTTTATAATATGAAATATTTAAGAAATAATTATTTTGTATGTAGTATTTTGTTGAATATGAAATAGATGTTAAGTTTTTATTTTCATAAAAAAAAAAAAAATAGTTTTAAGCTATGGCCCACCCAGATACGAATCCTAGTTCCGTCCTTGTAAAAAACTAAAAATGCGGAGAGAAAAAACTCTCATTGCCTATATTACATGTGGCAATGTGGTAAATGCCACTCTTCTCTTTCAAGTAGAAAGATTTTAAAATAAAGAAATGTGGTTATAAGAAGTGAAGAATTTTACTCGTTTGCTATCTTGATTGGTGCAAGTAAATTTCTTTAATTTCTTGATTATTGATTCTATTGTCATCAGTTTAATCCTCTTTATTGTGTTTTTTCAACCGCTTGTTGTTAAAAAGTCCTCTTAAATCTTGATTGAGGTATTACCAAACCCTAGAAGTTGATCATTCCTCGAGTTAGAAAATATTTTTTTTACAATCAATCTTGTATGTACCCTACCAATTGACTGCATCACTGTCTAACTTATTAGACTGAAGTATTTCTTTTTCATCATTATGGTTCTTCCAATAATTAAAACAATATTTTAAATTAAAAATCCAATTAATGAAATCCCATTTGCGCATTATGCCATCAAAGATTGGAATTCTGTAGTATCTAGGAATGCATCTACAAATAGGTTCACTGTGAGCTAAATTTCTTACACAAATTTTTCCTATTGCTTCAACAATTTCTATTGGCATGAATTCTTGGACCAACAAGATTTTGGATCTTAACGTTACTTTCTGAACTTTCAATTTAGCCCAGATGTCTTACACCTTTTTATAGTTGTTAATGAGATAGTTGTTGCCAAATTTGTTGTTTGGCCATGAGACCTAGCTAGTCAAGGCTCTGATACAACCTGACATATATAGTGTGGTAGTGAGAGAAGGGTTAATTTGTGCGCAAATAACCCTACAACACCTTGAATCATCAAGGTAGAGATTTGGAATCCACTAAAAAAATATTGATTTTTTTTTTTTGTTAAAAGATTCCTTATTTTAGTTTTACAACTTAAGGATCAATTTCAAGGCTCAGGACTAGGTTTCCAAATAACGACAATCCCAAAAATTCTAATTAATATCCTACTAGATAAGGACTATTATTTATTAAATACTTTTACAAACACCAATAAGTAATGAATAAGATAATGTCTCTAAGCCATGCATGTTCGACATTCTCTATGGCATGTGGAATTTTTAATTATAAATGAGAGGTGGAATTTTTAATTATAAATGAGAGGTAAAATGAAGATAGAAAACAAATTCAAACTCTATAAATTTGTTTTGATAAATTCATAATCTATCAAATCATATAGATGTAAAATTATATAATATTTTATTGAAAGAGAATATGATTGACATTCACTACCACTAGTATTTTTCAAGAAATAACCATTAATTTTTTTTTTCTACACTATTTTCTGACAGCCAATTTCGTTGTTTCACCACTAGATCGAAATAGTCAAGCCTTTTTGAAAATTACATAGCTAAAATAATAAGAAATTTCCTCTAATAACCATACACAAAATCCCAATAACTATACACATCCTTTATCACCTATCATGTGGATTTTTTAATTCTGAATGAATGATAGAGTGGAGATTGAGATAGGGTTAAAACTAAATATCGTCTACTCTCTTATCATAATAAATTATTATAATCATTAATAAGAAATGGTGAATTTCATTGTGTTAATTTTAAAAATATTTTTAGAATGAAAACAATAAGTAAAATGTACTATTGAATCCTAAACTTTAGGATTACTTATAATCCCATAGATGATGGGATCAAATTAAAAACTGACATTTTATTACTCCATATATAAGGGGAAATTATTGTATATTCCCGAAATACCATAAATTCGTACTCCCTTCTCTCACATGAATGGTAGGACCCACTAATTAAATTCATGGTGGGACCCTCCATTCATGTGAGAGGAGAGACTACGCATTTATGATACTCTGGGAGTACCTAATAATTTTCCATATATAAGTACTAAAATCTATTACTTTAAGTAAATTTATTAGAGATTAAAAGCGATTACCTTAAATTTGTTAGAGACTTTAGGCTCATGAGTTTAATTCTAAGAATCAATAATTTATTATGGAAAAATATTTATTTATACACGATAATTTTGTCTTATTATAGATGTCAAATAATATACAATAAATTTCGAATTACAAAAAAATTTACAATTATCTACGTGGCACACTATTATTTGTAGGTTAAAAAGTGATATCACTAGTGGCAGTGACGGAGCTAGGAATTTAATTTAGGGGGGCAATGTTGAAAGCAAAATTAATCTAAAAAAAATTAACTAATATTAATAGCAGACTAAATACACAAATATATATTAATGTAATTTAGAGATTAATCTAAATAAATAGAGTTTAAACAATCAATTTGATTTCTTAAAATAAATTATTGTAAAATTGTTAAGGGTATAACAATGTACTAGCAATTTTTTATCCTCACTGCCTTGATGAATGCTATTAAAAAATAATGTTGAATTCAAAATTTTTTTCTCTATTCTTTTAAACAATTAAAACTTGGATTATAGCAAAAACAAGATTGAAAAACAAAAAAAAAAAAAAAAACGAAAAAATAAGAAAAAGAGTGGAGGCTATGGTTTTAGTCCTATATACGAATATAAGTAGGCCATTTTTTTTAATAAAAAATAATGGTTATGTAGAACCCACCAAGACAATAAATGAAAATTGACACTTGTGAAATTATATAACTAGTAGACAATAAAGTAGTGTAAGTGGTAGGCTTAAATGAAAATTGAATGTTCAACAATTGTAAAATTTATTATGAAAAATACTATATATATTATATAGTATTACTCTAACAATTGTGAAATTTATTGGAAAAAAAAAAATTGTGTAAACTATTAATAGTTTGGAAACTGGTCAAAAGGACAATATTTATAGTCTTATGTAGGGTCTTTAACTTTGTTTTCATTGGAAAAAGACGAAAATGTTTTACGAGCATTAGTATTGGTGATACTAAAAAGTTATATTACTATTTTTAGTATCATCAAATACAAATTTATAACTATATTGGTGGAGTCAAAACCAAATAATTTGGCTCCACATCTATAGTGGCTATGCACGGTAGCTGGTAGCTCATAGGTTAAAAAAAAGTATTATTAAGTTACGTATTCACACTGCTTTATATTAAATATATTATTTTATTCACATTACTTTGTAGTAAATATATTATTTTATTGTAATTGATATATTATTTTATTATATTGTTTATATTATTTTATTGTATTAAAAGTTAAAATAAAACTACTGATGTTAGTTATCTTGTAAAGTGAAAAAGTAAGATAAATAAAGTACGAAAAAAATCTTTTTCTTATCTAAAAAAAAAAAAAAAAAAAATAGCTTTTTGTGAAGCCATATTGCTAAATTTATGGTTCCACTAATGTGGATGCTCTTGTACAAATTGTTAATTAAACATTAGATTGTTTTCTTTTAAAAGCAAAGAACTCTTCGTATTTATGCTATGAGCAAAGTTGAGATTGAAAATTTTTGTTAAAGAGCAAAATGCTTTATAAATATTATTAAAACGTGATTTAAAATCACGTTCTCAGTTTATAAAAACACACCATGTACACTGTGTGTTTTTACAAGTAACCCATACAAAAAAATAATGCGAAAATTATTGGTTCTATGACCTTTACTCAATCATGTGACCTACTACTGATTGAGAATCTGCTTGACTTTTCATCACCACTATATTTTGCAGGAAATGACCGTCACTGCTTTTCTCCGCACCTATCATTTTCTTACTCTATTGGATGCAATGACCCACGTAGCTGCAGTTTGTGCAATGCGCAAATTGTCTTTAAGTTAAAGAATCTCTCCTACCAAAAAAACATTATCACAACTAGACTTGGCAAAACAGCGGGTCGGATCAGGTCAATCGGGTTTGTAAGTCAATCAGGTCGCGGATCAAAATGGGTCAATCGGGTTTCGGGTTGGATCGAGTTGACCCGTATTTTTCAAACTTTTTTTTTTTTTGAAATAAATGCAATCTGTTAATTGTTTATGAGTTCTTTAACTGTGATTAGATTCTTACTAGTGATACTGTTATCACTTACCAATTATCACTAAACACTTGATACCTAAATTTGGTGCAACTCTTGTTCCAGCTTTCTAGAAACTAATTTTGGTATGATCTTCGATTTGTTTAAAGTAAATAGAGAAAATGAAGATGGCAAGTAAAAAATGACAAACTATAATAGAATACATAACATATTAAGTAAAGAAGAATAAGTAAATATTTTATAAGAATTACGCCTCAATTTCAATCTACTCAATGTTGATAGACATGGCAAAACAGACAGGTCAAGTTAGGTCAATCGGATTTGCAGGTCAATCAGGTCAGGTCAAAAAATTCTGACCCATTTTACCATGTCTAATATTCATAACCATCTAATACTCATGGAGGAGAAATAAAGAGATAGTCAATGATAAGGTCAGCTGATCACACCCATGACTCACCTATGAAGTAATCTTTCAAAGTTATAACTTGTTATAAATACCAAGTATTGTCATCGTTCAGTGACATACCTAAGTATCCAACACTATTTATTAAATCATTCTCTTCTAGCCTTTTTTAAGTGCATGAAATAAAATAGATTATAACTACGATATTTTCACTGCTAGGTATAATTTTTCAGTGTCAAGTTGAACTTGGTACAGGCTAGCATGTTCATAAAAAAAAGTACGGACTAGCTTAATATATATTATTGAGGAGGATATCCTGTCTGGTCATTAATTCGAGGGGTCATTGCAAGCTGTGTTCACTCAAAAGGTTTTGAATTGTCGATTAACAGAAGACAAAACAAACTTTTTTTATTGCATGGTATCTGTAGTCCTCCTTTGGAGCTAGCTAGAAGAGCATACACATATACAAAAAGAAACAAGGTAAAGTCCATGCATGGAATCACCAGCTTTTTTCCATAAACCTGTCATCATATCATACTTTATTTCAAAGATTCAGAATTTAGAAGTTTATTTCTTCTAACATAGAGTGTTTTTACTTTTTAGTGGCACAGACAATTTCTTTAGGAGACATGAACATGGAAGAAGCAAAAGAAAAGAGAGAGATTAACGAGAGAGAAGACTTAGAAGGGGTAACAATTGATTCTGAAGGGTGGAAGAAAACCCAGCAACCATGGAATAAGCAGATAACTATAAGGGGAATGGTGGTGAGCATCATGATTGGAACCATGTACAGTGTGATAGCCATGAAGTTGAACCTCACAACTGGGCTGGTTCCTAATCTAAATGTCTCTGCAGCACTTATTGCTTTTGTATTTATCCGATCATGGACAAAGATGCTAGAAAAGGCAGGGTTTGTGTCAAAGCCTTTCAGTCGGCAAGAGAATACTATGATACAGACTTGTGCGGTTGCATGCTATAGCATTGCTGTTGGAGGTTTGAGGCTTTAATATTTGTAGTTTTACTTTGCATCTTAGAAAATCTTAACCTTTCTTTTTTTTTTTTCAAGAACCTTTTAGACATCTTTTTTTCTCTTTTGGGCTGTAGGTGGATTTGCTTCGTATCTCTTGGCATTAAACAAGAAGACATATTTGTTGTCCGGGGTCAACAACGAGGGAAACTCAATAAAGAGTGTCAAGGAGCCTGGGTTTGTTTGGATGACTGGTTACCTCTTTGTAGTCTGCTTTGTTGGCCTTTTTGTCTTAGTTCCCCTGAGGAAGGTACATCTTCTTGGTGGTCTCAATTTTCATCTTCAACTTTGAAGGAATTAGAAAGTGCTTTTTACTTTATTTCAACACTAGGGGTTTTAATCATTACTTTATGAAGATTTCCTTTCTTCTTATTGATGACTAGTTCAACTTTTACTTGAGTTTCTACTCATTCATCATTTATGATTAAAAAAAAAAAAAAAAAAAAGTCTGGAAAGTTCGTCATTGAAATCAACACTTTTCTTTTGGGTGTGAGTGGGCACGGTTAAAATTTTCTTTTCTTGATCTAATGATGTATAAAATACTATATTATTTAAAATTTTAAATGATATAACATTAAATATATTTTTTTAATTTATAATATTTTAGATCTGTAACATTTAATTAACCTAGAACGTTCAAATGGAGATGACTTATGATCATTGTCTTTGGGATTGATGCTGAGTTAATGCTGATCGCAAAGTCAATGGATTTTCCTCCCACCATGATTTTTCCCTCCCCTTTTTGGACCACTACGCAGATCTCTACTTTTTTCTTATTGTATGTATGTTATTTCTCACTGTTCAACAGATAATGATAGTAGATCTCAAATTGACTTATCCAAGTGGCTTGGCAACCGCGGTTCTCATTAATGGTTTCCACAGTCAGGGGGATAAGATGGCAAGGTACACCTCTTCCATCGTCTTGATTGTTGAAAGAATGAAATTAAATACCTACAAATTTTACTATATAATTTTTACAAGAATCATGTTTGAGGGAAATTGTTAATAAACTATAATAGAAAAATTTTGAGTCCACTTTCATGAAAAATATAAAAAATTGTTAATAATATTTATTATTTTATCATTCTCTCAATAATCTAAACATTCAACTACAAATTTTACTATATAATTTTTACAAGAATCATGTTAACAGATATTTTTAGAGAAATTGTTAATAAACTATAGTGAAAATTTTTGACACTACTTTCATGAAAAATATAAAAAGTTGTCAACAATATTTATTATTTTATCATTCTCTCAATAATCTAAGCATTCATTTATTATATTTTTTAAATCAACCAATTATATTCTTTACTATGTCAGTTCATCACGGTTATGAAGTAAAATATGTGATATTTTTAGCATTTTATTTATTTATTATATATATTCTTGAAGTACACCAATTATATCATTGTGACATTATTTTGCAAACATTTCGTAGAAAAACCAGTAAAACCTTTAACATCTCTTCTTTTTCTTTTTTTTTTCTTTTTGCTATTAACAAAAATAAAGTAATACCTAAAAAAGGTTTTACAAAGTTTGTATATAAACAAAATAAATCAAGGGAAAAAATGCTAATCCAAACTGCGCAATTATTATCTCTGATTTTGTTATGACAGAAAACCACTAAAGAATCAAAGCTCAAACAGGATTTATTTTTTGCAGGAAGCAAGTGAAAGGGTTCATGAAATATTTTTCGATTAGTTTCTTGTGGGGTTTCTTTAAATGGTTTTTCAGTGGAAAAGATAATTGTGGATTTGGACAGTTCCCTACCTTTGGATTGCAAGCGTGGAAGCACACGTACGTCTTTGATTTATTCTCTGCTTCTTTGAACTGTACATGTTAGCGATACTATTTAGTATTTAGTTTATTAATATCGGATTTTGCAGATTCTACTTCGACTTTGGCTTGACTTATGTTGGAGCCGGGATGATTTGTTCCCACCTTGTAAACTTGTCTCTGGTTCTTGGAGCTGTGCTTTCCAATGGAATAATGTGGCCACTCATTGGTCGGCTTAAAGGACATTGGTTCTCTGAGAGTTTGGAAGAAAGTGACATGAAGAGTTTGTATGGTTACAAGGTCTCTCTCTCTCTCTCTCTCTCTCCATAACATACACGCATTCCTATTGGATTTTGCTACCCATGTTCTTCCATTTACTCTGTATTTTCTCTGCAGGTTTTCCTATCCGTTGCTTTAATCCTAGGTGATGGGATTTACAATTTCATCAAGATATTGGCATGCACAATCATTAACATCCATGGCAAATTCAAGAACAAGGACGCCAACATGGGTAATATAAGCAGCAGCCTTTGAATTTTCCTTTTCGTTTGCTGCTTTAGAAAAATTCTAGGACTACGAATAATTTCATACTTATTTTCACAACTATTCAATGTAACTGACTATAAGTGGTAGGAAAAAGAAAATAACGAGTCTATATAAAAATAACAAATAGTTAATTACAATCTACTACAGAATATTATGAAATTGGTTAATAACTATCTTAAAAGATTGATGAGGCCCGCTGCCCAATGCATTTCTAATGGTGATCAGAATAATTAAAGGTTGCATTGGTTTGTACTTTGTCGACCCAAACAACACATACTCAACTTGATTTTAAAAGCTTCATTGAAAGCGCCAAAACTAATGTAGTAAAATTTGTTGGCATCTTTTTGAAAACCCTCCACTCCACGTGGAATTGTACCCTGCCCTGCGTGCAGTACCTCAGAATGATATTAATTTACGTGTTAATACTTCTAACATTTTATATTCTTCTCTACTGTAGATGTGGACGACCAAGGGAACCCCATTGAAGTTTTGAAACAGAACGAAGTATTCCTGAAAGAAAACATTCCCATGTGGGTTGCACTCACTGGCTACATCATCTTTGCCATCGTATCTATAACAGTGATCCCACTGATGTTCCATCAACTTAAATGGTACTACGTTGTCATAGCCTATTTCCTTGCTCCATCTCTAGCATTCTGCAACGCTTATGGAGCCGGTCTCACGGATATGAACATGGCGTATAATTATGGGAAAGTAGCCCTCTTTGTCCTGGCTGCATTGAGTGGAAAAGAAGATGGTTTGGTGGCAGGACTTATTGGGTGTGGTATAATAAAATCTGTTGTTTCTGTGGCATGCACTCTAATGCAAGATTTCAAAACAGCACAATTGACTAGTACTTCTCCCAGAGCAATGTTCTTGAGCCAAGCCATTGGCACGGCGTTAGGCTGTATAATGGCACCCCTTAGCTTCTTCCTTTTCTACAAGGCCTTTGATGTGGGAAACCCAAATGGAGAGTTCAAAGCTCCTTATGCGTTGATCTACAGAAACATGGCCATTCTAGGTGTTGAAGGCTTCTCAGCTCTCCCTCGCCACTGCCTGCAACTCTGCTATGGCTTCTTTGCCTTTGCAGTAGGAATTAACGTAGTGAGAGATCTTGCGCCGCCAAAGATCGGAAAATATATGCCACTTCCTATGGTCATGGCAGTGCCCTTTTTAGTTGGGGCATACTTTGCGATTGATATGGGAATTGGGAGTTTGATTGTGTTTGTGTGGTACAAGGTTAACTCAAAGAAGGCCAAGTTGATGGTTCCTGCAGTTGCTTCTGGATTAATTTGCGGGGAGGGACTTTGGACGCTTCCTGCTTCAGTTCTTGCTTTGGCCAAAATTAAGCCTCCCATTTGTATGAAATTTGTACGTTCCTAGAAAAAGCAGTAGAAAGATTTGTGGGGAGAATAGTAACAACATTAAAGGGCACACATGGTTATGCACAAACTTGTTAGTTGTTAGTGCGAAGTGCAACAAAAATTATACAAAAGTGATCCGCAGAGAGCGGAACAGATTATATCCTTTCTCAAACGACAATAAGAATGCATCTTATTTCTTTCTAGGCTTGGCTGATCCCCTAGTGTCCCATGGGATTCCCTCCCTTTTTCTCTTTTTTCCACGGGACTATGGCTCATTAGATTTGAAGCAATGGCACAAGCAATAAAAAGGAAACACAGAGATAGGGGAGGGGGAGTTTCTTGGGTATGCGAACTTTCACAAACACATGGTACATCACTCCATCCCAATCTTAAAGGAATGAGTGAGCACACCAATAAACCTTGAATTTCACAAATTCGATGTACTGCATTAAGACTATAAATGGATCTTTGTCTGTGTAATTAACATGGCTTAAGCACGCCAGAAAATACCAGCCACTGATCACTTGATAAGTGTTTAACTAAAGCCTAAACACGTGATATGTGCCTAACTACTTGTTAAGTGCAGCATGACAGGCACTCTATGAAACAAGTCTTGCATAGGCAGAGCTAGTTAGGGACTAGGGAGTTCGAAAGCGGTTAGACAGTTTGTTACAAGTTAGCTAATCTTGAACTTGCCTTGAAGCAGTCTTATAACTTGTGTTGGAATTAATATAAATACTTGTAATCCGTTTATTATGCCTTTATGTTGAATGAAGCATTTTCCTCTAACTCTAGTTTCTTCTCATTATCCTTTCCATATATATTCCACTTACCAAACACTTCAAACATAATTAACCCTTGGCACCACTAGTAGAACTGGTACAGTCTAAGTCTTCTTTTCATTGTTTCTTTTTTCATTCTTTAGCTACGTACGCATGGGTTGTTGCTCCATACATGTAGTACCACAATTTATATTTGTGAGAATTTTGAGAATATTGAAATGGTACATAGAAATGCGTGAAGATCAACATTTATGTTGCAACATAAACTAGACTGGGGTGAAAGGTCCGTTTATTTTATTAATAAGTTGCACGCAAAGCCATGAAAAATAGGTCAATCCAATCCACAGCATGCTTTAATTACTCGCTTCAAATAAAAATGTGGAAGTGCCTTATTAAAGGGGTGAGAGATATCAATAGTACGCTATATCAAACAAACAAAAATTACAATAGCTGAACAATTGAGCAAGCCAAACCAATGACGTAGAAAAAATTGGATTTACCATGACACAGTCCCAAAAAATTTTATAATACAATAGTTTCATTCTAGCAACCACATGTCAATAAATTACTTGTTAACAATCTCAACAAAAACAATGCACTGGTAGCACATCTAATGAAAATGATCAACCAGTTATTATACCTGCCAGAACATCACTCTTACCACGTGCGAATATTGTGTAAACTAGACGGATTGCATCAAGCCATCCATCGAGGGATTCCCACGAGTCAGCAACCTATAAAATCAATGAGAAAATAAATATAAATTAACGGGTGCCCTACTTAAAAATCCAGTGCTTCAATCCACTTTTTTTCATTTGAATAAAGATCCTAATATGAATAGTGACCATACTGATTCACTGAAGAACAATAAAACATAATTGTTTTCATCTCCCATATCTTCTAGCAAATTAAGGGAAGTGATAAAAATCTTTTAGGTAATCTTTTGCAAAAGAAAATTTTGAAGACTAAAAAACGAGTATTTTTTTCTTTTTCTTTTTTGCTAGGAAAAGAGTCAAGGAATTTGAGAATGGCATAGAGCATATAGCTCAGTTTAGCTCAGTCTCTTAAATATTAAAGTGCTGTATATGTTTAGAATTTACAATTTAATAGGAGATAAATTCAACATCAGAAGAAAAAGATTCATATAATGGCATCTTATATGCTTAAGATATAATAAAGACCAGTACGCAGAAAGACAATAAAATTTCAAATATTTCTAGAAACCTGCAAGCTTAAGATTCATATATAAGACCAAAAATGAACAATAAAAAAATGGAAAGCATGGTGCATTCTAAGTTCCTGATATATAGGTCGCTAGTCACATAATATCTGAGCCTGATCTTAGATTTCATCCATGTAATATAACCTATATAACATGAGTTTAAAACCAAAAAATCCAACTAATAGAATTAGGAAAAATGGGTGACAAAATGGCATAATTTTTTATTCATCTAGATTCCTGACTTTAAATTTTAATTTGTTACTCCAAGCGTCTCAAAGAGTAATTGAATTGCAGAGTCCTACAGTTTGACATTATAAAGTACTAATCATAACATGCAAATGCTAAGATAATCTTTGTATGGCCAAAAATTATCATGTTTGCTTCCAATGTGCTACAATGTGACATTCATAGTATTAAACTCCAAATCATAGTATGCAAAATCAGAGATCTTTGGATGGCTAAGAATTATCAGGTTTGAGCTTTTTATTTTTTATTTTTTAAGTAAATTCTAAATTACAACACAAGACAATTTAAATATAATATTCTCATTGAAACACAAATCATAATGCTTACCATGAAAACTTGCCCATGAATTGTATCAATGCAGAGGCCAGCACCGGGTGGTAAAGTCAGATCTGCACATGCTGATACAGAAACAATATCTGGAATGTCAACTCCGATGGTCCTTTTGTCCATATTCACTGCATCTCCTGATCTTCCAGAGAGGCTTTGTGCTGATTGTTTTTGCTCAATTTTGCTTATCTGGTGAGAGGAAAAGCAAGAAAAGAAAATGAAGAATAAAGAAAGAACGATCCTTAAGTACAAATGTACAATTTTTTTTTTTCTTTTTTGATAGGTAAGAAAATTTTTATTGATATCAAAAATGCAAAGTGTTTACGATTGTAAACACACAGCAAAGAAACAAATGTACAATTGTTGATATGCAGATTATCTTATTACTTTTACCATACAACAAGGAAACACATCAAAGTTTACCTGATAAAGCCCTTCATGAGTCAAAAAAAATTGTGATCGTTTCCAATCACTATGTGGTGCAACTGGTTTCCCAACAGGTGGTGCAGTCAGATACCCAACTTTAAGATGCGGCAAAGGTAGCTGTCAAGAGTTGAGTTCTGTCAACTTTATTATATAAATAATGATTCCCTCAACCAACATCATTGAAACATACACAGAGACATGCTATTGTTTGATTGAAGAAATAATCTAATTTCATTAGGAAAAATGAAATTATCTGTTAGCTTAAGTTCTTGAACTTGTTGTATTTGTTTCTTGTTCAGAATGTTCACCATCATGAACATGATGTTCAATTCCTTGACTAAAAGTTTTATTACCTACCAAAAAAATAATCTAATTTCATTAGGTATGCTAAATGTACCATTGTGAACATACAATCAACCACAATATCAAGAAGAAAAAGAGGCATGACATGTAGGGGGAAGGGGGGATAAAATAATGGCAGTAATCTTAGTTGAACAAGTGAGGATTGAAAAAGTTTCGGGGAGGAGTTCCAAAACTAGGATGGACTGAAATATTTAGTTCCATTAAGGGTTTCTGTCACGAAAACCAGTTTGGTTGTTTTGTAAATGCTGCAATATAAGTCACACAAGAATGGCCTTATAGCTCAAACTAAGGACAAGCTTGATGCATGGGATTAGTAGGGTCAGAACATCACTTGACAGCCATAAAAAACATGTGCCAAATTTATATGCATATTTCTCAACCTAATATTGAACAACTTAAGAAAGAAAGGTAAATGCTAGAAATTGATTTCACAACTGACCATATACCCAAATTATATGGAGGCAGCCACAAATTTTTTTTTTAATAAAAAGGATAAAATTCACTTCACACCTTTAAGTTTGAAGTCATTCTAGAATGGTCCCTTAATTTTAAAAACTTGCCATTTACACCATCGACAATTACAACATTGTCAATGTGCCCCTTCTGTTATGCCCATCACATTTTTGCTGTTAACCTACCTATAGACAACTCTCTCTTTTTCTTTTTGTATACTATTTTCTGTTCAAAGTTACATTGTTTTTGGGTGGGTTAATGGCTCTAACGGATGATGACGGCAGGGCACATTGACATTGTTGTTGTAATACTTATATGAGAGTAAATTGCAATTTTTCATAGTCAATAGATTAGAAGCATCCCTAAATTTATATATATATATATATATATATATATAGCTTTGAGGATGAAATAACTCTAAAATTATTATTCCAAAAAGTAAATACTAACCATGGAACGCACCAGCCGCAAGGCACTGCTGTAAACCTAAAACATCATTAGAACATCAATGGAAAAATGAAACCAATGTACGCATCAATAGAACATCAAAAAATAAGGGCAAAGAAAAATATGTTTATTGCAAGACCCTTTAAATCTCACTCCAGATAAGTATTTCTTTTTTCCAACTCTGGATTTCTTAACTGGTTCATGTTTAAATTGAAGACAAATTTTTGTTACCTAAGTACCACAAACAAAATTGTTAGAAACAACAATACATAACGCTTACTGAGTAATTTGGTTTCAAGGCATGAGCAGCTGCAATGTAGATGGCAGATTGGCTATACAATTCATCTTTAGCATTGACGGATCCCCCAGTTCGTAATGTATCCTCTGCTAAGCCATACTGCAGATAATCACTCTATGAGTTTGGGATTTATACTTCACTCAATTTGCATGAGATTCTCAGTAAGAGAAATATTCATTGCGATCCAATGATTCCAATTTAAAGATACTGAATAGAAATATATAAAATTACCTTTTAAATGGATAAGTAGAGAATATATATATAAAAAAAATTCTTGATAGAGTTACTTGTTAATTTTTTTTATATTAGCATGTTATTTTACATTAGCATAAGAGTGCGTTTGGTTGGGGAGATTATTGGGGGGATGGAAAATGGGGGAGAGAAAATGGTATTTTTGAGTGTTTGGTTTAGAGAGAAAAGGGGAGGAATTTTGGTGGGGCCCAGATGAATTTGGGGAGAAAGTAGGGAGAATTTGTGTGCCTTTTTGCTTCAGCCATGCAATTACATTTCTATCCTCAATTTTTTTTTCTTCTCTCCGTGTGTGAGTGCATTATCTCTCACTCCTCACTTTCAGTACCTTTGGATTCCCAACCTGATCCTTATTCTGTCTATGTTCATCACTCCATCAATGGCATTATTGTCTTAACTGTTTGTGTGGACAATATTATTATCTCCAAAAGTAAGCCCACGAGTAATACTGATTTAGAAAGCTATTTGAATAAGCAATCCCACACAAGACCTAGGTGCTCTTCATTATTTTTCCAGTATTGAAGTTGGTTATTCTTCTCAGGGCATCTTTTTGTCTCAAAGGAAATACATTCTTGATCTTTTGTCTAAGACTGGTCTCTCGGATGCTCAACCTGTCGATACACCTATGGACCATACAGGTAAACTTGATGGCAAGCACAGTGATTTGTTTCCTGATGTTGTCTAATAACGACATTTGGTTGGGAAGTTGATTTGCCTTACCATTACTACTTTTGAAATTACTTATGCAGTTGGTATGCTTAGTTAATATATGCATGCTCCCTGTCAACCTCACTATGCAGCCATTTGTCGTATCTTACATCATTTGAAGGGTGCTCCATGACAAGGATTGTTGTACAAACTCTCTATTCTCTGTTTGAGACAGGTTTTAGTGAAGTTGATTGTGCTGGTAGTCATTTTGATAGATGGCCCACCTCTGGCTATTATACCTTTATTGGTGGTAATCTTGTTACCTGGTGCAGTAAAAAGCATAATGTTGTTACCTATTCTAATGTTGTAGCTAAGTACTGAGCTATAAGCCCATACTGCTTCCGATATGTAATGAGTTCAATCTCTCCTCCACGACCATCTCTTCCTTCATTGTCCAATTGCTAAGGATCTATGGTTTATGGTTCTGGGTTTATTTGGAGTAAGTTGGGTTATGCCAAAGTTTGTTGTTGAGCTTCTAGCTTGCTGGCAAAGTCAATTTGGTCATCATTGAAATGGTCATATATGGATAGTTGTTGGTCATCATCGAAATGGTCACTAGATGTGGTGCTTTGTCTTTAGAATTTTTGGGATTTCATGGGTCCCCTCATGTATGGTGTTAGATTCTCTATTTGGTTGGTGGAATTAGTTGGGGAAGCATTCATCTCACATTTGGAATTTAGTTCCGTTGTGTTTGATATGGTGTATTTGGAAGGAACGCAATCGGCGGACATTTGAGGATTTGGATAGATTCAATGACCAACTGCTTGCTTTCTTTTCTGGTTTCCTTTTTGATTGGGCTAGGGCTTGGGGAGTCACATCTAGTGATTCTCTTCCTTTGTTCCTTAGCTCTCTTCTTCTTTGTAACTAGTGCTTTTTTATGTTTTTGCTTTTCCATCTTTTTTTGTACTTTTGATATGCTATGTTGCACGGACACAAACACAAACACGAACACGAACACGGGGATACGGTAATTTTTGAAAAATAAGGACACGACACGGCGGGGACACGGCGGTTAAATAATTAATTAAATTTTATATATAGGCAAATTTTTTAATATTTTTAGACAAAATACGTTTATGTTTAGAATTTAAATTATGTAAGAACTACAAATAAGTAAACTAACACCCAAAGTAGTACAATAGTACACAATCTTCAAGCACTTTTAGTATTCATTTTAGTAAAATCACCTACAATATTTAACTTTAATAAATAAATAAAACTATAGCAGGACACACAAAAACAAATTTATAAGTTATAACTAATATAAAAATAAATAAATAAATAGGACAGAGGGCACACAGGCCACAACAGCAGTTAAAAACAAACAAAAAACAAAAAACAAAAACAAAACGCGTTATAAATAAGTGAGTAATAGTACATTCAAATTAATATCGGAAAGAAAGAAAGAAGAAGAAGAAAAAAAAAAAAAAAACAGAGAGAGAACAGAGAAGAGAATCAAGAGATCGGTCCACGCCGAGAGAGAGAGAGATTGGAAAGGATAGAAGACAGAGGGCACGGCGTCAATGTTGGAGCTCGCCGATCGGCCCGATCTAACTCCGGCGAGAGACAGAGGGCAGCGGCAGCGACAGAAGGAGGGTGGGTTGAGAAGAACTTGAGATGTGGTTTCAACTTTCAGTCTAAGAGACTCTAAACTTGCTTTATTATTTTAGGGTTATCACAAAATCAATGGTATTGGTAAGTTCAACTTTCAATCTAAGAGACTCTAAACTTGCTTTATTATTTTAGGGTTATCACAAAATCGATGGTATTGGTAAGTTCACCAGTCAAAATCTGTGATTTTTTTTTTTTTTCACTGCTGGCGTGTCAGACACGTCGGAACTGCGTCGGCGCCGTGTCGGAGCCGTGTCGGAGAAGCGAAAAAAAAAAAGGGACACCGCCGGACACCGAAATCTGGCGCGTCGTCCCCGTTCTGGTGTCCGACACATGTCGGACGCGGACACGACGCCAAAAATGGCATGTCCGTGCAACCTAGTTGATATGCTGGTGCTACTTTGCATTTAGCATTTTTTTGAATATACATCTTTCTTACCTATCAAAAAAAAAATTTGTTCGATGTGGTGTTTTTAGAGGGAAAGAAATAGCAGGTGCTTTAAAGATAATGAGAGATCCATGCCAAACCTCAAGTTATTTTTCTTTAGAACCTTTGGACCGATTATTTGCTTGGCGAAACCAATCCTTATATTCAATTCTTGATTTACTTGATTTATGTAATGTACTTGATTTGTTCACCCCTGTACACTTCCTGTGTACTTGGGTGTTTCTTTTTTGTTATCAATAAATCTTATTTACTTATCAAAAAAAAAACAAAGACAAATGTATTGGGACAATCAAAGTACTATATTTTTTGCTAACAATGTTGTGTTTACTAAACACATAGACGTTGACTTTCACTTTATCCAAGATAAATTGATGAAGAAACAAATTGTCACTCACTTTGTTCACTTGGATGATTAGTAAAATGATATCTCACAAAGCCATTAACCTGTGCCTCCTTTAAGCAATTATCTTTCAAGCTGGGCATGTTGATTTGCCTGCTCTAGCTTAAGGAGAGTGTTAGAGCTAATTGTTAATCTTTATATTAGCATGTCATTTTACAATAGCATAAGAGTTTTATTATAAGCATACCATAAACTCTAATAGAAATATGTGCTAAGGTTAGGGATTGATTACGTACTCTCTCTCTCTCTCTTTGTGTGTGTGTTTTTATTTTCTCATTTTCTCTTTGTTAACCCTCAGTACCTAATATCTCATATTTTATAGCTCAACTGTAACAAATATAAGATCATGATATAGAAATATGGAATGATAAGTTAGGAACTGACCAAAACAGTTCCAAGGTTGTAAATTGCCCGATGGAAGTCATATTGCAACCGTATTGCTGCACGGAACTGCATATGAAGACCAGTTAAAGATATCATAAGAGTAGAACTCATGGAAATTATTCCTAGACATCAGATGTATAATAATCCAAGCACTTTGATCTCTCTTTTGTACCTTACTAATTGCAGTTCTTACAATTGTTTGCTTTTCTCGTGCTGGAACAATTGCACTGAGTTCCTAAATTTCACATTAAAACATAAAATTAATCAAACTTCCCAACATAAACACAGATGCTGAAATATTTGGAAAAATGTTGAAATACTCTCAGCACAGGGAACAGAATAAGATGTAAACTTAGAAGAGAGAGAGAGAAGAAGAAGAAGAAGAAGCCAATTTTTAAGTAAATGTCAATGTAACTAAAATACCTGCAGAGCAAGTCCCCAATTATTAAGTGCCTGAAATAGATTTCACATGGAGTTAGAACCAAAGAATCCAAACATAAATGATTGATTGTGCTTTTTGATGCATTGAAAGGGGTTTCAGTAAGGAACCATAGAATTGGTAAGAAAAGAAGGGCAGACCTCAATTAAAATGTTCAAGTACCCCATATGAAATCATAATACTAACTTAACAAGCCAATATCCTTATGGGTCAATGGCATTACCCAATTCTTTCCATAGGGAGAGCCTGGGTTCATATCCCCTTTATCCAGCTTGTTGTGAGTTTAACAAACAAACAAAAAAGCACTTATAAAAAAAAATTACTTGCTTAACAAGTTTATTCATAGATACCTGAGGACTGTTCCAGTTGAGTTGGACAGCTTTTTCATAGTTTTTTGTAGCCTGCAATATCAAATTAAGCAAAATGCACTTATATGAGCATTATGTTTTGTTTAGGAAAAATATTGATTTTCTTTTTTATTTAACAAGAAATAGTAAATATTTTTATATGGTTTTTATTAATTTAGAGAAAGTATACGGTAGAGTGCCTAGATGTGGTGGTTTATATATATATAAAGGAGCTACAAGAAATTATATTAAGGTTAAGGATATGTATGGAGCTATAATTAGTGTGAGAAGAAATGGAAACTTCCCAAATGAGTTCCTATCACAATAGGTTCGGCATCAAGGATTAGCTTTAAGTTCATATCTCTTTGTATTGGTCACGGATGAACATACTAGACTAATTCGAGATGAAGTTCATTGGTGTATGCTTTTTGTGGATGATATAATGTTATTTGATGAACCTAGACATGGAGTGGATGCAACTCCACGCCAAATTGGAAATTTGGAGGGATGATTTAGAATCTATAAGTTTTAGGTTAAGTATAATTTATTACAAGGAAAAACAAAGATGGAGGGGGTTGTAAAACTTGATAGTCAAGAGATATCAAAAAGGGATAGCTTTCGGTATCTTGTATCGATAATTCATAAGGATAGAGAGATTGAATAGGATTGAATCCTTGAATAAGAGCAAGGTGGATGCCTAACTAAAATAAAAATGTTAAGATGGAAAAGTGGACGTAGAAGAAAAGATAGGATACAATATGGAGAAATTTGTTTAAAGGTATACTTGAGATAGTTTGGTCAAATGCAAATAAGAGCAATCAATGCACCAGCAAGGAGTGATTTTATTCAAGTTGAGGGAACAAAAAAATGTAGAGAAACACTAATACTAGTAATTAAAAAGACATGTAAATTAAGGAAGTAATATAAGTATGATTTTGGATAATATAGAATGGTGCAGAAAAATACATGTGGTCGACCCAAATTAATCTATTAATCTATTGAGGATCCATACCCCAAAGTTTTGGGACCAAGGCTTTGTTGTTGTAGAGTTTTTTTTTTTAAAGAGAAGAATAAATAGTATAAACAACTTAGGTGGTAGACATGAATGTTAAATATAAGGAAGAGAATTTTTGTCAAGCATCATTAATGCCTATACGGTGACTAGAGGATTATTTTCTATCCACAGTGCTTTCATTTTTTGGTGTTTGTGTGTGTACCAAAAGAAAAACACAGTCGTATTCTCTTCTGAAAATTATATCCATATCCAGGCCAAAGTCAGCTTGACACAACGGCAGCAGCAGGCAAAAGAAAAACTAGAGATGGGCAATGGATGTTTCAACATATGGAAATCAAAACTATGACTGACAACTAAGATCATATAATCAAACCTGCTTCCATAGTTCTTCAGCCTCCTTTGTACGACCACGCATTTTTGCCCGATCAGAGATCGCTATAGCCCAATTATAGAAAGCCTTGCAAGTAAGATAGCATATTACTTTTTCACATGATATAGATCATAAATAGAAACTTATACAGAAGTATCCATGTACATATGTACAAACATGAAAAATAAGATCTGCAAAGTATGGAAACTGTAAGATGCCCCATTTTAGCATAATTCCCTTAGATTTTACCAGGAAGAGTACTATATATTTATATATATATATATATATCTCGCAAACTTGGGCAATCCAAAGACCCAATTGACAACAGATTACATGGTCATAGATATCCAAAGCGTCTGGCATAATTACTAACAGATGCACTCTAAGCATCCTCCGATTCTCCATGCAAAAGGCTCCCCACCCCAAGTTTGTTAAATGGTATAGATGTTGTACATAGCAATCGTGCTGGTTGCTAATACTACTTCTCAAATCCCATTTTCACCAGTCATTTAATAAGATTGTCAAGTGCATAAGGAGTTGTGAACATACATCATGAAGCGTAGGGCAGAGATGGGTAGCCTCATCATACTTCTTACAAGCTTCCTCAAGCAAAGCATCTTTAGAAGGTGAAGTAGAATCTTGACTAACATTATCTGCACTTTCCTGCATACAATATGAGAATCATGAGACAAAGTAAAATGCACTTTTGAGTAAATACAGTGCACTAAAATAACAGTAGCAAACAGACTTTCTCCATCACAATAAACAGGGAAACTCACACTTTACAGTAAATAATTGGATGAAATAACCCAAATGTCGAATATCACTTTGTGTTTTATATTAAATATGTTAACCCCATTTCAGGTCAAATGTAAATTTTAGTCAAGGAAACCTACTGTAACAATTCTCCTTAGAAATCATGACCTAAATAACCAGATTAGGAGTTCCTCAACCAAAAAAAATAAAAAAATAAAAAAAAATAAACCAGATTAGGAAAGTGCCTTTTCTCACTATAATGTGCCCCAAAAACACTCTTGAAATACATCATGGTCATGAATGTATTACAGATAATAAGTTAAGTGGGATAACACCAAATCTGTCTGGTTGAAATTTTAGGAGAGTGAGAGAATAATTAAATCCATTGATGTTAAAATTATAAGAATAAAATGAGATGGTATTTTGGACCTGAAGAACCAATGCCCAATTGTATAGTGCATCATAATCTTCTGGATTTCTCTCTATTGCAGAAGCATACCTACAAAATTTAAGTATAGATAAAAATTAATAAAAAAAAATTGGAAAAGCAAGACTCTGAAACATCCTAATGATCTGATTGCATATAGATTTCCAAGTGTAAGCCAGTGCTTAGACATATTATACATCATGTAAGAATTCTGCTAGGACACAATGAACACAACCAATTAATACTTGTTTTAACAGTGAAAAGAAGGTAAAAATAGGAAAAATGCCTTCCAGGTTTTAAGAATGACAGTACCTCCTAGCAGCAAATGTAAGAATCCGTTGGCGAGACCGACCTTCCTCATCTACTCCCGTGACACTACTAATTAGGTCCATGGCAGCATCATTTTGATCCACGTGTTGCTGTGGGCTTTCTTGACTAAACAATCAAAAAGCAGAGAGTAAAAAAATGAAGTTTTTGGAGAAGAAAATAAGTATACATCAAAAGTTAAGACTTCATACTTGTAGATGAGTTCGAGAAGAGTACTACAACAGGATAATTTATGAAATATGTATGTATCAAAACAAAATGGCAAACCACCTAATCAGAATTATAGTTTCAGTAGTAATTGATGGGTCTGTTTGCTATTTTGAACTTGCTACCAACTCAGATTTTATGCATAGAAAATAGGACTGCATACGCTTGTAGAGTCGGGCACCAAAAAAAAAAGAATCATTGCAGATTCAGTAGCATCTAGAGATTTCAATATATACAGTTCTGGATAATTGTTGTCAGCTATACTTAACTAGACACCACAAAGCTAATTTTGGCAGAGCAACCAAAAGCAAGTAATGGTGTTCGTAGTTTTTTTATCGAATCCAAATTTTTTCAACTGGTGGTAGAGGAAGGGGGACAGTTTTTTTCCTTTGAGGATTTTTGAGCGGAGTAGGTACTTCATGAAGTCAGTCTTCATGGGTAAGAATGTGGCACCTTGGCTGATGAAGAGTATAGAACAGATAGTCGTTGGGATCAGTCCGAAGTATTTTTATTCGTTCAAGGAAGGTGATTTAGCCTACACCTTCCAACGGAGCTCCAATTCTTTTGGCTTGTTCCTACTGTTGACTGAACTTAAAATTGGTGGGTCTAGGAGGTCCATTATTATTCCAGTAGGTAGAGGAAAGAATGGATGGAGGGTTTTTGGGTTAGAGTTAAGGAAGATGTTGGAACCTGAAAACTATGTGAACGGTGGGACTGGGCAGCTAAAATTTGTGGCTCAGCTTCATAAGGTTAACTCAGGGGTTCAACCTTTTAAATCCTTTGCAAATATGGTGCGTGGGCATGAGGTGCAAGTCAGGGGTAGAACCCAAGAATTAAACAAAAAATGTTGAGCGAAGCGCCGAAGTGCTTACCAGGTCCAACGACCCTAGAAGGTAGAGTTGTGGGTGCTAGGCGCAGTACAGAGGGGTTGAACATTGGAATGACAAATCTGGTAGAAAATAAAAGGAGATCTCTGTTGCATTTCAAATCAAATTGGATTGAACATGCTTATGGAAAAAAAAGTGAACTGGGGAATTCTAACTGGGCAAGAAAAAGCTTGACAATAGAAGTGATTGGGGAAAGAAAAAGGAGGGTGGCGTGGAATAAAGGTGATCTGAAGAGTTCCTTATGGGTATCAAGAGATCAAAGGGAGCATGCGTCTAGAGGTTCAAAGGTTCACAAATTCCCTAGGGTTGGTTCTGTCCAAGATGGTCCTCTAGTGGGCCTTCCAGTGATTTCTTTTCCAGAGCCCACCAGCCCAAGTTGGACGGAAGTGGGTGAAAGCCCAACTATGGGGGACCCGAGATCTTTAAGTCTGGAAGCCCACGCTTTAGTGTTGTCCGAAACAACTCACAAAGCTTCGCTTGCTTCGGTTGCTCTAGACATCTCTGAGGAGTCACCGGCGCCACCGGAGAAGGCTAGCACGGCGCAACAACAAGCTCTGATGTTGACGGCGGCGAGCTGTTCGGCGAAGGCAACGGTGATGGAAGGAATTCGCTTTCCCGATGGGTTTCACGCCAGGGCTTCACCGGCGACACTGGATGGGGCTGTTTCAGCTCCTTTCCACCCAACCGAGCATTTGGGTTGCCATGCGGAGACGTCAGCAGAGGATGAGAGCCTTATTTCTAGTGGGCTTTGCGCCGTTGACTCTCCGTTCACACTGGGTAAGGCAATAACAGAGGGTGACAGGGCTTTAAAAGGCCTTGAGCTATCCAATTACATGCTGAGCCCTCCGAGAGTTGGGATTGAGGATTTGGGTGTGCCGGGTGGAGATGAAGGTGGTCAGGTTGAGGGTGCTAGTGATATTCAGGGGTTAGACACCTCCCAGCAGGCTAACCAATTGGAGTTGGCACTGACTGAGGGCCTAGGTGATGTGGTTAGTTCTTCCCCCTTGATGACTATTAATCCTCTGGAGTTGGTTGTGACCGCTGAATTGAATAGTAATTCTGAGGTGATGAGGTTTGATAACACATCCAATGTCTCTAATTGGGTGAAACAGAGACTTCCCGGTTTCGGCAAGATGATGGGGCTCCCTTTGTGTCAGCATAAGAAGAGGTGTACTATGCTGTTACAAAGACTTGAGACAGAGTTTAAGGCAGCCAATCTAGTGCACAGGAAAGATGCTGCCCACCGAAAAGCTGTCTCCAAGGATAAAGGGAAAAGGGAGTTGAGGAATTTGATTTCCTCGGTTAATTATGATGGAAGATAGTTTTCTTTGACAGCATTTCTGAGGTTGTAGTAGGGAGTTTACAGTTTCAATGAAGTTAAAAATGATGTCATGGAATGTTCGAGGATTGAATGATCTGCATAAACGTTTGATAGTTAGAAATTTATTACAGGAATGGAATTGTGATGTAGTTTGCCTTCAAGAAACTAAGCTTGCAGGCATGGATAGACAGTTGATTAGCAGCTTGTGGAGTTGTGCCTATATAGACTGGGTAGCGTTGGATGCGGATCAAACAGCTGGTGGGGTTTTGATGATGTGGGATAGGAGGGCTTTAGAAAAGCTGGAGGTTATGGTAGGTCAATTTTCCGTATCAGTTCGGTGGCAAGGTTTGGGTGATGGTTTTATTTGGGCATGTTCTGGGGTTTATGGTCCGAATGATAATAACTTGAGGGGGCAGATGTGGGATGAGTTGACTGGAATTTAGCAACTTTGGGAAGTACCTTAGTGTTACATAAGGGATTTCAACATTGTTCGTTTCCCAAGCGAACGGTTGGGGGATCACGTATTACCCCAGCTATGGAGAATTTTTTTGAGTTCATCGAAGAGCTTAGCTTGATAGATTTGCCATTGGAAGGAGGGAGTTATACATAGTCGAGTGGTTCGGATCAGTCTTCGATGTTTAGGATAGACAGGGCTCTGGTTTCTTATAATTGGGAGGATCACTTTCCGGATGTGACCCAACGGGTTTTACCTCGCCCTATTTCAGACCACTTCTCCATTTTAGTGGAGACAGGAGGGATATTAAGGGGGAAAAGTCCTTTTAGATTCGAGAACATATGGCTTAAGACGGATGGGTTCAAGGATAGGGTTCACTCTTGGTGGAATCGATATTCCTTCTCAAGTACCCCTAGTTTTGTCCTTGCCAAGAAGCTGAAGGCTTTGAAGGAAGATCTAATTCAGTGGAACCGGAGTGAGTTTGGAAATGTAGAGCGTCAGAGAAAAGAATTGTTGGAGGTTTTGAAATTATTGGATGTTAAGGAAGGGGAGTTTGGCCTTTCTAAAGGAGTTAGGTGAGAGGGTTTTGTTGAGATCTCAAATACAGAACCTCATCTCATTGGAAGAAGTCTCGTGGAGACAAAAATCGAGGTTGCTTTGCATTAAGGAAGAAGATAACAATACCAAATTTTTCCACAAGGTGGCCAATTCTCGTAGAAGATATAATCATATTAGTATGTTGGAGGTGAATGGGGTTATTTATGAGGACGAATCCGAGATGGCAAACCAAGCTGTATAGTTTTATAAAAATTTGTACAAGGAGACAAAGGAGTAGAGGCCTTTTGTGGAAGGCTTGGAGTTTGATCAAATAGAGGGGTTGGAGAGGGACTGGCTCGAACGGAGGTTTGAACAGGAGGAGGTTCTTCGAGTGGTTAAGAAGTTGGAAGGAGATAAAGCTCTAGGTCCTAATGATTTCTCTTTGGCTTTCTATCACCATTGTTGGGGAGTTGTGGAAAGAGATGTCTTAGCTGTGTTTGAAGAGTTTTATCAAAGCTGTGTTTGAAGAGTTTTATCAACACAGTAAGTTTGAAAAATCCCTTAATGCAACCTTCATAGCCTTAATCCCTAAGAAGAATGGTGCCCCCAATATTCGAGATTTTAGACCTATTAGTTTGGTGGGGAGTGTTCACAAGATTTTGGCTAAGGTATTGGCTAACCGCCTGAAAGAGGTTTTGGATCAACTGATATCTGAGTCTCTGAACAGTTTTGTGGGCGGTAGACAGATACTTGACTAAGTTCTTATTGCTAATGAGTGTATTGATAATAGGGTGAAGAATAAGATTCCGAGGGTTATTTGTAAATTAGATATTGAGAAAGCCTACGATCATGTGAAACTGGGAGGCTCTCCTTGATTTGTTGAAGAGAATGGGCTTTGGGGTGAGGTGGTGTAGGTGGATCCGCACATGCATATCTACAGTCCAATTTTCTGTCTTGTTTAATGGGTCTCCTGTTGATTTTTTTGGGAGTTCGAGGGGTTTGAGACAAGAGGACCCACTATCTCCCATGTTGTTTCTGGTTATGACGGAGGTCTTCAGTAAGATGATGAAAAGAGCTGAAGGAGTTGGTTTGCTCCAAGGGTTTAGGCTGCTGGTAGACAAGGTGGAGGGGTAGGGGTCTCGCGTCTTTTGTTAGCAGATGATACAATTCTGTTTTGCGATGCAAATAAGGAGCAGATTCTACATGTTCGGATGCTTCTTCTTTGTTTCCAGGCAGTGACAGGTTTAAAGGTTAATGCGTTAAAGAGTGAGATGGTTCTCATTGAAGAGGTCCCTAATGTCTTTGTCTTGGCAGAGATTTTGGGATGCCGGGTTGGATCTTTGCCTATGACCTATCTTGGTATGCCATTGGGGGCGTCCCATAAGTTTCCCACTGTTTGGAATCCTATCTTGAAGAAATTTGAGCGTAAGTTGGCCGGTTGGAAGAAGATGTATTTGTCTAAAGGCGGAAGACTAACGTTGCTTAAAAGCACTTTATCTAGTCTTCCCACTTATTATTTATCTCTTTTTACCATCCCTACGCATGTGGCCAATAAAATTGAGAGGGTGCAAAGGGATATCATGTGGGGGGGACTCCAAGACTCATTTGGTGGGTTGGGACAAGATGTGTGCACCTTTGAAAAATGGTGGGTTAGGAGTTAGGAATTTAACTACTTTTAATAAAGCCTTATTAGGGAAGTGGCTATGGTGGTTTGGGATTGAGGAGACAAGGCTTTGGAGAAGGGTTGTAGCTTTAAAGTTTGGGGAGGAATGGGGGGGATGGTCATCCAAGCTAGGTAGAGGGGTACATGGGTGTGGCTTGTGGAGAAGTATCCACATGGGTTGGGAGGACTTTAGCAAAAATATTCACTTTGAGGTGAGGGTGGGAGATAGAGTTAAGCTTTGGACAGATCATTGGTGTGGGGATTCTCCACTTCAATTGACTTTCCCGAGTGTGTATGGGATTGCATCCAATCAAGAGGCATCAGTGACCTCTTCTCTTGAACGGTTGGGGATAGAGGAACGAAGAAGCTGGGATGTTCATTTTATTCGGAGACTTGATGATTGAGAAATGGGTGGGGTGGATGAATTTCTCCGTACTTTGGACTCAAATCTTCCTCCCTCTGTGAATGGAGATCGTATGCGAAGGAAGTTGACAAAGAATGGGGATTTTGATATCCGATCATTTTACAGTAAGTTGAGAAGTCCATTGCCCATTATTTTTCCTTGGAAAGGCGTTTGGAAGGTTAAGGTTCCTCGGCGTGTTTCCTCTTTGTGTGGACTGCTGTATGGGATAGGATCCTTACAAGTGACAATTTAAGGGGTAGAAGGATGGATTTTGTTGACTGGTGCATCATGTACCGGTGTAATGGGGAGACAGTAGATCATTTATTACTTCACTATGGTAAGGCTAATCGGTTGTGAAGTTTGGTGTTTAGATCTTTTGGGATCTCTTGGGTCTTGCCAAGATCGGTTGCGGGTACTCTTTTTGGTTGGTGGAATTGGCTTGGAAAGCATTCGTCTAGCATTTGGAATTTAGCTCCTTTATGCTTAATGTGGTGTCTTTGGAGGGAGCGAAACAGGAGGACATTTGAGAACATGGATAGTTCGGATAACCAGCTATTGGATTCCTTTAGTGGCTCTCTGTTTGACTGGTCTAGGGCTTGGGGACTCACCTCTAGTGATTCTCTCCCTAGTTTTCTTAGTTCTCTCCTGTGTCATTAGTATCTTTTCTTTTCTTTCTTCTTTCTTCTCTTTCTTTTCCCTTTGTATTTTCTCTCTGCCTTATGTTTTTTTTGCATAAGGTAGTGTTCTTGAATATATATATCATTATTACTTATCAAAAAAAAAAAAAAACCGCAATCTCATCTCATTGCAAATTCAGTTGGATCTAGAGATTGCACATATACTGTTCTATATTAATTTTTGTCAGCCATACTTAATTAGATGCAGAAAAGCCTAATTTTGACAAAACAACCAAAAACAAGTCAATCATGGCAGCAATCTCAGGTCAACTGTTCTATATGATGTTGTCAGTGATACTTAACTAGACACAGTGAATCCTAATTTTGACAAAACAACCAAAAACAAGTCAATCAAAGCAGCAATCTAACACCATTGCAAATTCAGTACAATCTAGAGATTGCATAATCATTTCTTTTGAGGAGTGATCACCTCTATGAGTGCATTCAGTTTGATGTGGGCTAAATTTGATTTTGGCATGATTGTTGGTGTAAGGATCAGCCTTTGAAGCTGCTGTTTCCTGTACTGTTTGAAACCACTGTGGATAAGAATGCTTCTGTGGAATCATCTTTGGAGAGACTTGAGGAAGGGGGGAGGAGGAGTTCGCATGTGGAATTCAAGAGAAAGAAATTTTAATGACTGGGAGATTGATGCGGTGGCTTCATTTTTCCATCTATTAGATTCTCATATTCCCACCAGGGAGGGAAGTGATAGGATGAGGTGGAAGTTAATGACTAGTGTGGATTTCACTGTTCGCTCTTTTTATGAGTTTTTATGGAGCTCACCATCAATGTCCTTCCCTTGGAAAGCCATTTGGAGAACCAAGGCTCCTAGGAGAGTTTCTTTCTTTGTGTGGACAGCGGCTAGGGGGGAAATTCTTACCTGCAAGAACCTCATCAAGAGGGTTACTCAGTGGTGAGTTGTTGTTGTATGTGTCGTTGTAGTGGGGAGACCTTGGATCACCTCTTGATTAATTGTAATGTGGCCTCTAAGTTTTAGAGTTTGATATTTAGGATGTTTGGGGTTCAGTGGGGTACTACAGGAGAAGGTTCTTGATTTATTAGGTGAGTGGCAGAGTAAGGGACCTAATTCAGCAATCTGGAATCTTACTCCATCATGTTCGATGTGGACTATATGGAAGGAGAGAAATCGGCAGACCTTTGAAGATGTGGAGTGCACATCAACACAACTGCAAGCATCCTTCGTTAGTTCTCTTTATGAGTGGTCCTTATGTCAGGTCTCACAGATACTAACTCTATTCATTCATTTATAGATTCAATCCACATGTAGATAGTTTTCCATTTGTAATTCTTTAGGCTACTTTGTGACCATTTTCACAAGGTAATCTCGTTTCAATAAAATTATTTTTCCCTATTAAAAAAAAGATTGCACATATACTGTTCTATATTAATTTTTGTCAGCTATACTTAACTTGATGTAGCAAAGCCTAATCTTGACAAAACAACCAAAAACAATTCAATCAAAGCGGCAATCTCACAACATTGCAAATACAGTATGATATACAGATTGCGCATATACTGTTCTATATAATGCTGTCAGCTGTACTTAACAAGACGCAGCGAATCCTAACATTGGCAAAACAACCGAAAAAAATTCAATCAAAGTGGCAATCTCACAACATTCCAAATTCAGTAGGATCTAGAGATTTCATTATATACAGTTCTATGTAAATTCTGTCAATCAGAATTCAAATTTCAACGAAAACACCGGGATCATATCTTTAAAAAGCTCATCAAACAGTAATTTATTCAACAGTAATTGAATTTGAATCACTTTGATTTCAACTAATTCCAAAACAATGAGATCTATCATTTCCACTCTATTAGCTAAATTAAGCGCGTATTAGTGTTGAATTTGAAAGAGTTAATCGAAAAGCTGACCTGTAAGGCGAGGTGGCATCGGTTTCTTCGGTTTTCAAACCGTGGAGCAACTCTCTCATCGTGAAAGTTCGGCTCCCTTCGTCTTTGCGCAGCTCCGGCTTCGAAATTTGAGCCTCTTTGTCCGTTGCGTTCTCGGATCCATTGGATTGGATCGGACTTGATTTCGGATCTTCGGGATTTGGATCCGCATCGGTGATTTCTGGTTCTGGTTCTGGCTTCGGTTCTGGAGCCTCTTGCTCTGGTTGTGATTCAGGCTGAGGCAGTGGGTCTGATGGTTTGGGTTGTGGTTCTGGTTCTAATTCGGAATTCGAGTTTCGTTCGGGTACGACTCCGTTTTGCAATTCGGGTTCTTCTGGGGTTGTAGTGGACATTGTGAGGTTTTTTTTTTTTTTTTTTTTTTTTTGGGGGAATTATGGCAATGAGAAAGGTGAATGGAAATGCAAACTTGCAAAGTGAAAGGGAGAGCTTAATTAAAACAAAAGAGAGAAAATTTAACGTACTCTTCAGTCTTCACTGTTTCGAAGTGAAGCTACGATTAAAGGGTTCGTTTTTTGCATTTTTAGAAAATGGATTCCTATTATTTTTACGGGATTTATTAACGTGTAGCTTAAAGTATATATTAGTAGGTTATTTTAAGAAATTTTTTTATGAAAAAATGAAAAAATAATTAACTGTTTGGCACTGTTGATCCAAAAGCTTACTAACTAAATACTTTTAATTCCTAAAATTTTAAATGAATATTATAGGCCGTTAAAGTTTATAAAAAAACATATTGTATAAAAAAAAAATGTAAAAAATAAGTACTATAAGTCCCTTAATTACCTTCTATTAGTTTTTTTTTTTTGTGTATAACGGAATTTTATGTGTTTAACGAAACGATGACAAATCATTTTTTTATTCACATGACAACTATTTTATTAATAAAAAATTACATGTCAGATTCAAAGCAACCCATTTGTATTACCCACCCAGTTCAATCAAGTCTAATGGATCTCTCGCTCAAGTTCCTCGCAAGTCTAATGGATCTCTCTTTCCCAAGTCAAAACCGGTTTGAAAAACTCCAAACGTGGTCTGGTCACCAGCCTTCTTTTCTGTCATTGTGATCTCTCCAAGTTGCTTGTCAAGACTGCAACTCTAATGCAAAAGCGTTGCCCCTAGGAATTTTATGACCACCTCTTTATTCTTGGTTTGTTCTTCATCTTTGATGATATTTTGTAGTTAACTTCAACTTTACATCATCAGCTAGGTTGTAGAATAATTCCACCGAATCAAGATCTAAAGCCCTAACTAGAAAAGAGACTGGATGGATTCAAAATTATCCTCAATTACAAGATTACAGTTACTGGGTAGATCCCCTAACTGTTGTGAAGAATACTCAAATCTCCATGACAATCTAATCATGAAATTCATACACACGGAAGAATATGATCCTTCTCTACTTCAATTAAACCGGAGAGTTAATTTTATGATTAATACTTTGCTTTTTTCTTTTTTCTTTTTTGGAATCTAATTGAGTATGACATAGCAAATTTGCACATGTAAAATTTAATTCAGATCATTAATACTAAAGCCTTCTTTTTTTTTTAATTTAAAAGTCGACAATTTAGATTATGAATACTCTCAATTTCAAACGATTCAAAGAGGATCCCGGTCCATTCTGAGCACATTATCACACAATCACACTAAGTGAACTAATTACACATGTTAGAGGTCGATTCTTCAAATTAAAGTCCAGAGATGACATTGCAAGATGAAAATCACCTTAGTTTATGAGGATATAAATAAAATACAAGTACCCTAATTCTAACAAACTAAATTAGAAGTGTCGCCACCATCACTCAAATGAGCCCCGAGTGCGGGCATGCATTATAATCCCATAATTTACTGATCATAGATATTGCCCATTAGACTTTAGTATCAAGCAGTGTGAAGCAACCTGAAAGATCCCTTTTGTTTTAAAGGGATAGTTCATAGTTGCAGCAAACAAATGAAAAGTCAAAAAAGAAAAGGGAATCCGAGGAAGATTGAAGAAAAAAAGGCCTAAGCATTGGAGATGGGTTTTCCTAAATCTTGTCATGGAGGGTGACCACCAAATCATGAGCATCATCTAGAAGCTTCCAAACATCGAGACGGCCAGCCATGCTATTGCACTCCCTCATAATTTCGTCCATGGAGCTGTACTTCTCAATTATCAGCTTCCTCTTTTGCAGCACACAGGCTGATATGGCATAAAGCAACAAATCCTCATTAGGAGGGGCTCTCAGCCTTATTCTCCCCCAAGTAGACTTTGCAGTCCCTGCTCTAATCGCAGCCTGATCAGCCCATATTACCTCCCAGAGGCATAGTGTCTGCTCAAAGCTTAATTCCCTTCTGAAGAGAACAATCACCATTCTGTACACAAAAAAGCAATCCTCTGCTTTAAGCTTCTCCAGGTGCCTGTAGAGATGAATATCCTTGCGTTGGATAATCTTGGAAACAATTTTCAGCTGCCTCTGAATTCCCACCTCATCAAGTCGGAAATTATGCCGAGCTTTTTTCATGAAACCCACGAAACACCAGAAGGCTTCATGGTCCTCCTCAAACACTGTGATTATTGGATCAAGTAGATCACTCATACCCTGGCAGTAACCAATCTCAGGATCATGTAGTGCATAGGCTTCCAGGATAGCAACCATGCGTGCAGCATGAAAAACTCTGCATGGCTCCAAGTGATCATATTCCTTCAACCCGACACTATCTGCTAACTGGTGAGCTTTGATCTCTGACACTGCAGACTGTGATGGCGAGTAGGCAATCCATTCATCATTTGCCCGCAAAGCATCAAGACGGATGATTCTTTGCCATTTGGCAAAGTCTTCAGCATTGAATGGTTTGGGCTTGTTTTCAGTGCTGGAGGGAGACTTGTTTTCTAAATCAGTGGAAGATGAATTCTGCTTGGCAGGCTCATCAAGATAATTTTCTTCACTTCCCTTGGTGGCAAGTAAAGGTTGCATGTCTTCAGGTTCTTCTGAGGAGTCAGAATCAGACGACTCTGTATCACCAGCAGAGGCATCTTCACAAGTTAGTCCACTCTTATCACCATCTTCTTCCAATAATGAAGGGGATTGAAGGGCTTGATCCCAGATAGGGGGATCTGGATCCTCAGTCAATGTTCTTCCAAAGATCGAAGGGGACCTACTGGCACTGGCCATGTCTTCTGAGCAAGAAGAATCTAAAACCTGACTAAAATCCCCACTGCCCTCATTGCTGCTGATCCCAGAAGTTTCCTTGGACTTTAAGCTCTTTTCACTGCGTTTTAAAATTTGCTTGCACTGCTTCCGCAGGCTACCATATTCTCTTCTGCATCAGAAAAAAAGAACAATAACTAGGGGAAAAAGAGGAGGAGGGAAGAAGGGGAGGGAGGTGGAAAACATAGGAATGAATATGCTCTACCAAATATTAAGTGATAACTGTTGAATAATTGCATAGGAGAGCCCCAATGAATGTAATGACAATACATACCTTTTCTGTTCTTTGATCAAATCCCTTTCTTCCTGAGTACTGTTCATGTCATAGCTGTTGCACATGCAAATATAAGTCAATACATGCAAGGAGATCTAGAGCAATTTGGCCATTAAATTAACAACCAGCATCCAGTGAACAAAAAAAAAAAAAACATAGATGAAAGCACTATTAAATAGCAATCTTTATGTCTGTTTTCTCTATGTGACAAGAAGAATTTCTCAACATAAGTCAATATACCTAGCAGCCATAATGGTAGTGCTGAAAGCCTACTTCTAAAAGCTTCTTTCAAGCAAACTAGAGTCAACACAATGAATTTTTCAAACAAGTAGTTACATAAAAAAGTTTTGTTACAAAAGCACCTAAACCTAAATTTAGGTTGCCAGACAAGGAACAGTTATTTGCAAGCCAGCAATCGATACCCCAGCCCTCTCATTCATCCCATATGATAAGCACTAGACACTTGGAGAATTATGAGAAGTATTAGTATTTAACCAGATTTTGAGTCTAAGCCAAGAATGAATAAGGATCCAGGACAAGGGTCAGACATGAATATTGCAAATCACCCAAGGACAAGGACAGTTATTTGCAAGCCAGCAATCAGTACCCCAGCCCTCTCATTCATCCCATATGACAGGCACTAGACACTTGTAGAATTATGAGAAGTATAAGTATTTAACCAGATTTTGAGTCTAAGACAAGAATGAATAAGGATCCAGGACAAGGGTCAGACATGACTATTGCAAATCACCCAAGCCTTACAGTCAGCCATGGATCAAGCAATTCATAAGACCAGGCTAACCTGAGCGTAATGACTAAAAATGTAACAAAAAATTATTGAAGATAACTAAATCTATCTAAAAGTTCTAAAATTAAAGAGAGGAAAGAAAAATATGAGTATATGCAAATGCACACACAGACATCCATACAGAAAGATACAGTGATGGAAATGCTTACACTCCGAGAAGGAACGGCCAAACCTCTTTTCTAATGCTTGGATCAATACCCTGAATCAGAGATATAAGGAATCAAATCTTCACAGCAGTAACAAATATACAGGGAAAAACATAAGCAACCAAAAAGACCAAAAAAAAAAATAAAAAATCTAAAATTAAAATTTGACAAAAGAGCAAATAATTAAGTCTGAGAAAAATCAATGACATACTCCACTGCGAACTTTCTTCAGAAACTTGGCTCCACCATCGCTGAGCCTTCCATCTGGTGTAAAGAACCTATTCCATTGTTTGGGAAGAAGGGCATGTTTTCTTCTCTTACGTGACCAAGGTGATTTAAGAGTTCCCCTGAATATAAGAAAAAACAAATTAAATACTTTTCCCAGATGGGGGGAAACAAGTAAAAACGTTTATGTGCGCATTAAAGCAACACTCTTATATGAAGAGCGAAAGCATCAGTTTAACTCATCAATCATTAAAAACTATCCCTATATGCATGCATCAAAAGCGCAAATAAAATCAGCCTCTATCCCATTGTGCAAACATTAATTAATTCGAGACTATGTTTGATGTGCATGAAAAACCCATTGAATCCGAAAGCAACACATTTCCAATAATTTAAGAACAGGAAAACCAAACCCAACAGCTAAATCTATCATCACACTATGCAACAGAGACATCCTCCCATCAATGCTTACATATAGACAGTAATAATGAGTGCTTTTGAAAATGATATCGTAATCAAAACAAATAGCCTGGGGTTCATTTCTAACATTTTCATACTCAAAATTCAAAATTTATAACATTGAAAAAAAAAATTTTTAAAAAAAAAAAAAAAACTATCACAATCACATTTTTTATTACAAACAAATTATAAAAATTGAGGGAAAAACAGTAAATAAAAACAAAATTTACTATCACAATCACTGTATAACTAGCCGTATAAGCTAAGTCTTATGCGAGCGAGCGAGAGAGAGAGAGAGAGAGAGAGAATCTGAATCTAAGAAAGAGAGAGTGTTTCAACTAACTAATAGTAGTTTGGAATCAGAAAAAACAAATTGAGTACTGTACAGATCGGGATCTGAAGAGAGAAAAAGTAGCGAAAAGCGAAACTGAATTGAAAAAACAAATGGTACTTTTTGGTGGAAAATTCAGGAACTCACCGATCAGTGGGAATTGGTGAGGATGATGATGATGACTGTGACTGTGACTGTGATGACGATGGTGACGATGACGATGATGATGATGAAGCAACGACTAACAAAACCGATCTCAAATGAATCCACGACGATGATGACGATGACGACGATGACGGTGAAGATGAAGATGAATTTGACGACGGTGAAGAAGTTTGACTTCGCCGTAGGGCTCTCATTACAGGATTCTCTTCCGTAATCATCTATTTCAATCTATCTATGTATCTACCTAATTCTAAACCCTAAGAAACAAAACGGAAAAAGTAGAAAAAGTAAAATCCAAAGGTAAAATCCAAAGGTAAAAGAAAAAGAAGTACTTTTCTCAGTGTTCTAGGGTTTCATGAATTGGAAATCGGCTCAGATCGATTGCAATTTTCAATTTCTTGCTTTGGTTTTTTGGTTTTCGGTGTTACCTACGAGAGTAGACGACGGTGGCGGCCAAGGCAATTCCGGCCATGGCCGTCACGATGATGGCTATCCCGACATTGGAAGACGCCGAGGAAGCCCAGCCTCCGCCGACGCCACCACCTCCGCCGCCGCCGTGACTGTTAGCTTCGACGAGCAAGATCGATTTGTTACCATCACCGCCGGTTGACAAGAATAGCATCAACAAGAAGAAGCACCGTGAAATTACCGTTAAGCCCTCGCCACAACCACCAAAACTAGTAGTATTTTGTTGTTTCTTCTTCTTCTTCCACCACGTCGTCGTTTTTGTCGATATGGGCAACACCACCATTACACATTACCTATGATATAATCTCTATTTGTGCGTTCTTCTTCGACTAGCTTTTTTTAGAGAGCAGAGCTCTCTTTCCATGAAATGCAATAATTATTGCTGCAAAAGCACAACTATAATATTTTGTGGATTCGATTTTTTTTTTTTTTTTTTTTTTTTTTTTTTTTTGCTCTCTCTCTTTCGGTTTGCGAATCTCTCTGATTTTTTTATTGTTTTTTTTAAAGACTTATGAGAAAGAAAGAGAAAGAAAAGAAAGAAAGGTAGATCGAATCGAAGAATTGGAACTTAGAAGGTCCGGTTCTGCCCATTTATCTTAATCCACACAAATTAAATAAATAAAAAAGGATCCGAATGTGGGTGTTATTAATTTCTTTTATTTATTTATAATTATTGAACTACATGTCAAACATTTGAGCAAATAATAAAAAACATTTGAGCAAATAATAAAAGTCAAATGTGACAAAGATGGAAATATTTTATTAAAAAAAAAAATTGATTAATGTTATGCTAGTTATATGCACCGTTTAATGAAAATCATAGGTATATTTTTATCAAAAAAAAATCATAGGTATTTTAAAATAAAGAATGAAAACCCTTGGTAGAAATTTTGATAATTAATTTTTAATTTGAATAGTATTTTAAATTTTGGTAATAGTGTTCAAGTTAAAGTATACAACTTGAGTTTTCCCTCAAAAAAAAAAAAAAAAAAAAAAAAAAACTTGAGTTACACAATACGTGTACAATGTATACATCCAATCATTATTATTAAAACAAAACAATTAGGATATTTATTAAATAGTATAAAATAATCAATGAAATTCATTTAAATTTATAACTCTTACTAATACAAATTTAATAGAAATAGTATTTTAAAAATTTTGGCAATTGAATTTTATTCAAAGTAAATATTGTTAATCATTTTAATATACTTATAGTGTGTCATATGATGTAAGAGAAAAAATTACCAAAAATAGGAGAGTGCATCCAATTTATGCAACTATAACGGTTATGAAGCAATTTTTATTCTATGCTATATAATATATGATATAATATAATTTAGACATGAGCATGTATAATATGTAATTTTATTATGAATATCTTGTTAACAATAATTAAATGATTGATTTTTATATAATTTCACAGTTTTTATATAGTAATAATAAAAACCGCATAATTTCACATGAAAATATTTGTTGTGTTTAGATTACTTTAGTCATTACTTTAGTGAATTTATGTTAGTTTTAGTTAATAAATACTTATTAAATGTGTATTTTGATATATTGATCTGATAATAAAAAATTATCATTCGTAGCAAATACAATAAGTTGAAATTTTCTCAAAAAAAGATACTCATTGAGTGTGTATAATGAAATGATTTTAAAAATTCATGGTAATAGTTTAAAAACATAGGATTTAATTTAGAACCATCCCCAAACTATAGGAGAATTTTGTAATTTGCTCAAAGTGGTTTTACAACAAGTTGTCAAGTTGTCACTTTGTATAAGAAAGTCTAATTATTTGCTGAGTTGCTACATAGAAATATAGATACTTTTTTATTATAGAAACAAATAGACACTTAACTATACCACGAAATATAGAACTAAAATTTTATAATAGTCGTATCTAAAAGTACTTGTTGAAAATCAAAGGAAGTCCATCTTCCCATAAATTAAATTTTACACTATTATATTGTTTTGATTCTTAGTTTTTAAAATGTGACAAATATCAGCGGTCCAATCGATGACCAATAGAAAAAGATTGGACATCCATCTAATCTTTTGACCATACTCTTATTTTACTTCCCTCGCAAAACAATACTACCCACAACTTTTTCCTTGGATGTGGTTCATCACATAAGTAACCTTTAACTTTACCTACCTCAAGATGAGAAAGATTAGGAAAAGCACAAAACATAAAATAAAGCTGAAACAAAAGTCAAAAGACAAAAAAATGAGGTTTGTAAAATGGTGGGAGATAATGAGGATAGAATTCATCACATGGGACACTAGCTAATACGTAAATGAAAGAGTATATAGTATTGAGTATGACATGGGGGGAACAAAAACAAAACACTCAATCATGCTGGACCACATGCTTTTGCTTTGCCCTACACTCCAATCTAAAAGAAGACACATGAACTATGAGGACACATCTTTTTATTTTTTATGTCTATTAACTGGGTCTCATCGTATCTTCTTAATTCTTATTATTTCCCAGTTATTTTATTTTATTTTATTTTTTTAACATGGGAAATGTAATATAAAATGAAGCAATTAGCAAAATTAGATGAAGGGTTTCTTTAAGACCTTCTCCTCTCTCACTCGTGTGTGTGTGTTAAAAATACTTAATATTCTCAAAAGAAAAAATAGTGGGTTAATCCCACATTGAAAAATGAATGTGAGTTAAAGAGGTTTAAAGTTTGTGCTGTATATTCAAGAGTTATGCCTTTTTGGATATACACCACTGTAAGTTTTTTTAAGACCTTCTCCCCTCTCTTCCGTGTGTGTGTTAAAAATACTTGGTATTCTCAAAAGAAAAAACAGTGGGTTAACCTCACATTGGAAAATGAATGTTAGTTAAAGGGGTTTAAAGTATGTGTTGTGTATCTAATAATTAGGCCCTTTTAAATATACATTACTGTAAGTTCCTTTAAGACATTCTCCCCTCTCTCCGTATGTGTGTTAAAAATACTTACTATTCTAAAAAAAAAAAAAAAAAAAAAAAAACGATGAAGGGTTTGGAAAGTTGAATACAGAGGGAGCATCAATAGTGTTTGCATAATCAATGACATTGTTAGTACCACTTGGATTGATCATTACTGTGATCCCTTTTAGTTTTTTTCTTTTTCTTTTTCCTCTTTTGATTAAAAGATAGAGTATGATCTTCAATTCTTGATCATGTGTAAGATGAATGTCCTCAAATTAGGGTCCAAAAGAACCAAAAAACATCATGACTAAAACTGGCCCGGTGTGATTATAGGTTGGGCCCATCGTGAATCATTAGATTGTTCGTTACTTCCTTGGAAGTAATGAGTTGTCCATAACGTCTATGTCTACTTTTCTTCTTTTTGGGCCGATGGTCATTATTTTATTTTATTTTTTTGGTTTCAACTGATGTGGCTCTTGATGGTTGCTCTTTTATCATCAAACCAAAACATCAATTTATTTTTGATATAGGTGAACGATCGAACCTCAAATCTTTTATTTAACTATAAGAAACTTTACCGATTAAAGTTAACTGAAACCCATACCAACATTATGTATTTTATTACAAAGAAACTGACTTTTACACTTAAAAATTCACAGTCTCACCATGCGTTTTGCAAGGTATCTTATCAAAAGGAAGTAGAATAGTCTAACCAAATATTGCGACACCATTTCTTCATATATATATTCATCATCTTTGTTTATTGTTACAAAAATTGTACCATCTAGAACTAGACATGTTACATAAATTAAATAAAAATATTCTAAACAGAGTTTAGTAGCCGGCATCTTAAAAATCTTGCTTGAATAATTCCTCACTGTAAGATAACCCAACACACACACACATATATATATTCATTATCTTTGTTTATTGCTACAAAACTTGTACCATACTAGAACTATACATGTTACATAAAATAAATAAAAATATTCTAAACAGGGTTTAGTAGCAGGCATCTTGAAAATCTTGCTTGAATAATTCCTCATTGTAAGATAACCCAAAACACAGATACACACATATTTGTTTTCTCAATCTCACTCAAAAACATTGTGGGTTCTTGTACAGTCACAACAAAATCTTACAAAAATTTTACAACAAGTTGAAATATATCAGACCACCATAAGTATATCCATCACAACTCAAAACAAACTTGATGTGAAAATTTTATGGGGTTTTATTGTGTCCAAAGACTTTCTCATGTCGAATCCCATCTAAGTTGGGATGAAGAGATTGTGACAATTTTGATTAAAACACACCAAAAATAGAATATTAAAATGAATAAAATCATTTCTTTTTTCCTTTTGGTGTCTTGATAATGTGACATTCTTTCTTAAAATGAAGAAACTGGAACCCACAGCATCCTAATCGTTCACGAATCGGTCTAGCTTTCATTGCCAAAACACGATAGGGTAGGTAGAAATTTGATAAATAATGCTTCCTAACACTAGACTTCAAACTTGTGTCATTTTTAAATCAATAAAACACTAATGGCAACAGAGTAGTTAGAAATTTGATAATTAAGTACTTCCTAACACTAGACTTCATTTGTTCCCCAAAAAACATGGAACTTTTTCTAGGCACTATTTCCACCATTGCCAAAAGGCCCAAAACCCATTTCAAACTTCGTCTCGTTCTCAAATTAAACACATAGTCACGCAATCAAAGACTCCGAACTTGCGTGTTTGGCTAGCTAACTCATGTATTGGTAACTCTTATATTTACTTAAAAGTTAAGGAAGAGAATTTAAGCCTACCCATAATAAAGCGAGTAATGAGAATTCTTCTTTTCAAAGAATGAAGGTTACCAAAAAAAATACAGTGCAGGTGATTTGAATACGCCGACAAAGTCAGCAAGTGCGCGTTGATTTGGTTAACAACTCTCTTCAATAACCCTATTTAGCTCAACCTCCAGCCAACCACCTCTCGAACCCTATAGTCTATGACTCTATGTCATACATCATATATACAAATCCGATCATACGAGTTTTCCATTCCTCAACACACAAAGTCACAAACCCATAAAAAATTTGTTCTGTGACTAACTCAAAATGGCTAGCAATAGCATTACATCAAGGGATCAGGACGAGCGTGCTGGGGCAGAGATTGTGCATGGTCCTGAAGAATGTTACCGCCACTCCATAGATCTCTTGGAAGAGCTAGGTTTCCCCAAGGGTGTTCTTCCATTGCAGGACCTTGAAGAGTGTGGAAGAGTTAGAGAAACAGGGTTTGTTTGGATGAAACAAAAGGCCCCATATGAGCATTTCTTTGTTGGGAGCAACACCCGGGTGAGTTATTCCATAGAGGTAACAGCATACGTGGAGAAATTCAAGATGAAGAAGATGACTGGTATTAAGAGCAAGCAAGTGTTTTTGTGGGTGCCTATAACTGAGATGAGCATAGATGACCCTGCAAGCAAGAAAATATATTTCAAGACACCTATGGGGATTGGAAAGTCTTTCCCAGTTACAGCTTTCATGACTGAGGAAGAGAAGCAGAAGTATTTGGAGAAGAAGGCCAATAGTACTGAATGAATTAAACTTGTTTGTTCATGATCATATGTGGGACACATCGATCTTGTTTTCATTGCTGGTTTCGTGTTGATCTGAGTTAGAACCCTACAGATTTTCTGTTGCTATTGTTTTGATTACTAGCTAGTATTTCGTGTATGATTCTCTTTTGATCAGTTTTCACCAACTGCGCATCAAAGAGTTCATCCCTTTTAGTGGACCATGCAATAAATTCAATAATTAATTAAGAATAATCAATAGTTATTGTCATCTTGCTATCTAGCGTGTTCACTAAGTTTGTCTATTTTATTGTCCTGGTCCTCCAGGATCCCTGGTAACAAACTAATAACAAGAGTTCAACCTTTAATTTTTGAGAATGTTAGGTTCGGTTATATATATTAAATTGTTTTTTTTTTTTTTCCCGAATTCCATATTATATATATATATATATATATTAAATTGTTTTTTTTCCGAATTCAACAAATATGGATTATTAAATTAAGGGTATGATTATTGTACATCTGTTAATATATATCATCCATACAGATCACTCATTTCACATATTAAATATGTACATACTTAAAAAATGCGAAAATTATGTGTAAAATTATATACATTGAGTGTACATTAACAAATTTATAATAAGAACATTGGAAACATAAAATAATGCCCAGTAATTTATTTGCAGTTAATTTTAGTCAATAGCCCACGTCTTCTAGTTCTAGGCATGAGCTTACTAACAATAATATGCATTTAACTTCATCTTTAGTCTTTGGAATACTAATATTGGCTCCCAGCAAAAAAAAAGAAAAAAAAAAGGAATATTTCTAAATAAGGCCCAGTAATTTATTTGCAGTTAATTTTAGTCAATAGCCCACGTCTTCTATGCATGAGCTTACTCACAACAATATGCATTTAGGGTCTGTTTGGATACAGTTGAAAACTAAAAAATACTATAGTAAATTAATTTTTAAATGTGTGAATAGTACCTTGGAACTCATTTTTAATGAAAAAGTTGCTGAAAAGTGAAATTTGTGAGTCCCGTGAATAGTGCACGGGACCCACTGATGTGCTAAAAAGGGGTTGAAAAGTCAAATATTATGGCTATAGTGCATGAACAGTAGCCGTAACAGTGAAATTTCTCTCCTAAACACGTGCCAAAAAAAAAAAACGCTTTTTCAGCCGAATCCAAACGTAACCTTAACTTCATTATTATGAAAATGCTTTAGTACCATACAAGAGATGAAGAAGAAAAAAGTAATGGACATTTTAATGCTTTAGTACCATACAAGACATTATTATTATTATTATTATTATTATCATTATTATTATTATTGTAGGGCCCTTAAGCCCAGAAGTTCATTATTTATCCATATATTGGACCTGTGGCCCAAGTCGAGAATAAGGATCTGCCTGAGGAGGAGAAGTCTTCGTCAAAGGAGATTGCGCTGATAAATAAAAGGTGAGGTTTAGTCATAATAGCTCCGGAGAGTGTGTCGAGGATGAAAACTTCCTTGGCCGGACTTGGCTGAGGTCCTAGAAGATGGTTTGACAGCAAGGATGACAACCCCTGAAATTCAATTGGGACGGACAAGCATTGCAGATATATAAGATAAGGATGAGCCCCAAAATATCTGGGGAGAAAGCTGTTACCTCCACATTAAATGCACTGCAGCTAATCTCCTGGCCGCATTAATGTAGAAGTGATACCTGAACAGTGTATTTCAGCCTTACAGCTACTACATGAGGACTTTGGGGAGTGTTGATGAGACAAGTATCAGCTCTAACCATCTAGCATACAGGTGGAAGGTGGAGATGAAAAAGAGAGAGAGTATAAAAGAAGAATGGGGAAACAAGATTAGAGGATCGAAAAATTGAGAAAAGAAATACCGTAGCAATCCACAATCAAACTTGTAACGTTATCTAAGAGCATTATATAAGAACCATTGTCCTCGGATTTTGCTGAGGACGTTCTTTCTTCATTTTACAGTTATCCATTTTTATCTTTTTGTCATCAAGCCTATCTAGCTTGTTGTTTGACCAACTAAAGCCTAGTTTTCCAACCCATTCCTCTACAAATTCATTGTTTTGGGCTTCTTGGGCCTAAGTCCATCCACGTGTTGGGTTAGGAACTCAAATCGGGTCCTTACAATTGGCGCCGTCTATGGGAAAGACTGGTGCGATAGTGAGTTAGACGTTGAACGATGAACGATGGTAGGATCAGGTCCAAATCCAGCAGAATCTATGGGCTCTCAGCATGAAGATCATTTCCGTGAACTTAAGCGAAGGAGAGACCGAGAGGGAAGTGTACACACTACCCACACCAGTAAGAGTCGGTCTCGAGGTAAAAACCATATCTCTCATGAAGAAAATGCCAGAAACATGCAGAAGGAAATTGATCACCTAAAGATAAGCTTATGCCACGAGCGCAAAAGGAGAGCCCCCTCCAATTCTGACTACTCTTCCGATGATGAGAAGGATCAAGACTATAGGCAAAAATCAAGAACTCCCCCCAGCAAATCTTTCTCGTATGACGAAGATTACCACCATAGATGCAGAAACAATAATTCATCTTTGAGAGGCCTGGTAAATGACACTATAAGCACTCAACCAAATTTCTAAATCACCCTTCACCCGTAGGATTGAGGAAGGAAGACTTCCTCGGCGGTTCACTCAACCCACTTTCACCTTGTATAACGGCAGAACGGACCCTGTTGAACATGTTAGCCACTTTAATCTAAAGATGACTGTACATTCCAAGAACGAAGCCTTGATGTGCAAGGTTTTTCCATCCAGTTTAGGACTTGTGGCGATGAGGTGGTTTGATAGTCTAAGGGTAAGATCCATCAATTCCTTTAAGGAACTCACCCAAACGTTTGGGTCCTATTTTATTACATGCAGCAGAGCTCCTCGTCCTTTGGCTTCTTTGCTATCTCTGTCCATGAGAGAGGGAGAAACTCTAAAAACATACTCGGACCGATATTGGGAGATGTTCAACGAGATATAAGGTGATTTTAAGGACGTGGCCATTAGTACTTTCAAGCTCGGCTTGCCTACAGAGCACGACTTAAGGAAATCTTTGACGAGGAAACCTATCACCAGTATACGTCAACTCATGGATCGGATTGACAAGTATAAGAGGGTTGAGAAAGACCAGCTGCAAGATAAGGGGAAGGGTAAGGTTATCCCTTAGAAGATGAGGGATTTCAGGTTGGAACGTTACAATAATAACAAAACCCGACGAGATTTTGCCAGATAATCTGGACTTGCAACCCCACAAGTGGTAAACATCGTGTTCCGAGAATCGACGCATCAAGTTTTAGGGAAAATCAAGAATGAGCCATATTTTAAATGGCCGAACAAGATAAGTGAAGATCCTTCAAGGTGCAACCAAAGCCTCCATTGTCAGTATCATCAAGACCGAGGACATACCACTGAGGATTGTCGAACATTGTGGAAACATCTGGAACAACTGGTTAAGGAGGGGAAGTTGCAACAATTTCTGTACTGACCCAACGGATAGGGAGACCAGTCAGGGTCAAGGGGTCAGGGGAATGCTTCTTCAAGGGCCTCGTTCGGTACAATCAATGTCATATTTGCTGCGCCTGGAAGAACTGGCTCTGAACCTGCCAAGGTGATGTTTGTGGCCGGGTCACCAGCCGGGGACCCAAATTTCGAGCCAAAGAGAGCTAAATTAGAAATCCAACCTTCATTGAGTTTCTCGGATGAAGACAAGATCGAAACTATCCAACCACATAGTGACGTTTTAGTGGTCACCCTTCGAATAGGGGGGTATGATGTGAAGAGGGTAATGGTGGATTAAGGCAGTTGTGTAGAAGTCATGTATCCTGACTTGTACAAAGGACTGAACTTGAAACGTGAAGTCCTGACAACTTACGATTCGCCTCTGGCGGGTTTTGATGGAAAGCTTGTTGCCACGAAGGGTCAAATTAGGCTGCCTGTGCAAGCCGGTTCAAAAGTAGTGGAAGTGGACTTCATAGTGATGGATGCATACTCCCCCTATACGACCATTGTCGCCAGACCTTGGCTTCATACCTTGGGTGCCGTTTCTTTAATTGTACATCAGAAGGTTAAGTGTATGTCCGGAGACTGGGTTGAGGAACTAGTAGGGAACCAATCTATGGCTAGGCAGTGCCTCATGTCTGCAATTTTGCATCAACCAGCAACTGAGTCCTCAGTCATAGTCAAGGAAAGTTTATAGCAGTCAATGTCTCTGGAATTACCAACGAGGGGGCCTGCCAAGAAGGCCAAATGTGAGGATTTGGAAAAACTCCCCATTGATGATGATCCAAAAAAGTTTTTTCAGGTTGGGGCTCAGCTTCCACCTCGGGAGAAGGAGGAGTTGGTAGTCTTTCTTAAGAACAACATTGATGTATTTGCTTGGAATGCTTACGAGGCTTCGGGAGTGGATCCGAGCTTCATCTGCCATCATTTGATTGTCAATCCATTTGTCACCCCCAGGAAACAACCACCTCGACCAAGGGCAGAGCCACATAGTGGCTTGGGGGGGCCGTGGCCCCTGCAAAAAAAAAAAAAAATTCCCATTAGACTATGAAGAAAAAATAAATAGGCCCCCCCCTACCCTACCCATTTCTCACCCATTCTCCCAGCCCCTAATCAAAAATTAGGAACACCCTCAAATTAAAAAAAAAAAAAAAATTATTTGTTCTACTTTCAAGCAAAAAAAAAAAAAAAAAGAGCCCAAAAAAAATTTGAACTAAAATCTGAAAAAATAAAAATAAAAAATTTAATAGAGAAGCCCACGGTGAGCCCAGTAGCTCGCTCACGGCAAGCCCACGGTGAGCCCAGTAGCTCGCTCACGGCAAGCCCACGGATTCTCAACAAAAAAAAAAAATCAATACAGAGAATTAGAAAATCGAACCCATCACGTCGCTGGCAGAGAAATCAAATCGCTGGCAGAGAAATCAAACCCCAATACTGCCTATACAGAGCAAATCAGCAAAAGCAAATCAAACTCAACAGCAAACCAAACACAGAGTGACAAAGGTGTTTATCTAAAAAAAAAATCCCCAATACACAAACCAAAACCAAACCCCAGCAAACCAAACCCAGTAACCAACGGTCACGTCGCCGCGACGCCACAGCTCGCTTGTCATCGTCGTCGTCGCTCGCCCCTCATCGCAGATCGCAGATCACAGATCGCTCTGCCTCTGCTCTGGTGCTCGGTGCTCGGTGCTCCCTCTGGCCCTCTCTCAAGGAATTTCTCTCTTTTTCTCTCACTGTCACTGAAATGAAAAATGAAATGAAATTTTCGCAGATTGTAGACGGTAGATCGGTCATCGGAGATCACAGATTGCTCTGCCTCTACTTCGGTGCAGGCGTGCAGCGTTGCTCGTTGCTCCCTCCGACAGTCCGGCCCTCCTTCAAGGTTTTTCTCTCTGACTCTCTCTCAGTCTCTCTCTCTCTCTCTCTCTCTCTCTCTATCTCAATGAATGAAAAAATTGAAATGAAATTTATGATTTATGAACATCTCTTTTTATTCTTTAACTTTAATAGCTATCTGATCTCACTCTTTTATTGGTTGGTTTTTGCTTTCTTCCTCTTTTTATTCTTTAACTTTAATAGCTATCTGATCTCACTCTTTTATTGGTTGGTTTTTGCCCTTTTCCTGTTTTTGTCTTTTTAAATTTGTCTTTATCTTATCCTTTTTATTGGTCAGTGTGTTGGTCTTTAGTGTAACGTGTGTTCACTGTGTTGTGATTTGTGATTGGCATTGCGAAATTTTCTGATTGCAGCTGGCTATTGTGATTGGGGCGCATGTTATGCTTGTCTGTTGTCTGTTGAGTGGGGTGGGGAGGGAGTAGATGGACTCATGGGGCCGGGTAAACAATAATTAAAGCAATGTAATGTGCAGCACATTACACTGCTTTAATTATTGTGCTGCACATGGAATGTATAATGTTTAGCTCTTTTAATGTAATATGTACAAGGGGCTAAACAATATAACAAATTAAAACAGTATAATTAATGACAAATAAATTAAAGCAATATAGTTTATTGTTACGCTAAACAACAATAATTAAAGCTATATAATTAAATTAACTAATACATTATAAAAGACAAATTAATTAAATTATTTTTGTTTTTATTTGAGGGGTTATTATTAATTAAAGTTGTATTAAAAATGGGTTGACTGTTTAAATTATAGTGGAAATTTTGTTTTTATCTTGAGTATGAATAACATTCATATAACTAAGCAAAAATTTCTAATTAAAATTTTATTTTTTAAAATTCTTTTCAGGTTAATTTTTGAGTCATATTCTTAAAACTAAAAGAATTATGAGCAAACGAAAAACAATTGATGCATTCTTTAAGAAAAAAGATGTTAGCAATTCAGAAATTAGGACACCTGTGGCTGTAAAAACAAATGTTAATACTTCGATGCCTGATGAACACCCCTCCAAATGTCCAAAACTTCAATCTGAAGAGATAAATCATGATCCAGGAACACGTAAACAAATATGTGAATTTCCTATCAACAAATAAGATGAAATCCGACGAGCTTATCTCATAGAAGGTCCATACCAACCTAAAGATATATCTATCCATATAATGATGATACTCATCGTCGTCGATTTCAACCTTCATGGTTTGTTTCACATAAGGATTGGTTGAAATACTCACATTCAATGGATGTGTTATATTGTCTACCTTGCTACCTTTTTAGTAAGAAACCAATAGGTCGTCCCGGATCAGATGCATTCATTTCAACAGGTTTTAATAATTGGAAAAAAGTGAAAGATGGAATGAATTGTCCTTTAATTCGTCATGAAGGGAAAGAACCAAACTTCCCACATAAAATTGCTGTGAAATGTTGCGAGGATTTAAAGAATTATTCACGACATATTGACAAGCTAATTAAGAAACAAACGTCAAAAGAATTAGAGAATAATCGGTTGCGGCTCAAAATCTCAATAGAGTGTGCTCGATGGCTAGCATTTCAAGCTTGTGCTTTTAGAGGTCATGATGAAAGCCTTGATTCAAAAAATAGAGGTAATTTTATTGAATTGATAAAATTCACATCAACTTTCAATGGCAAAGTAGCTAGTGTTATCTTGGAAAATGCTCCAGAAAATGCTCCAGGAAATGCCAAATATACATCACCCACAATTCAAAAGGAGATTTTGCATATTCTTGCTAGTAATGTGCGAAATGCTATTCGTGAAGAAATTGAGGATGCAAAATTTTGCATTCTTGTTGATGAAGCCCGGAATGAGTCAAAGAGAGAGCAAATGGCCATCATTTTGAGGTTTGTTGATAAAGAAGGTTTCATTAAAGAGCGTTTCTTTCATGTTGTGCATGTTAGAGACACTATTGTATTGACTTTAAAAAACGAGATATGTGCTGTCCTTTCTTGTTACAACCTCCACATTGAAAATATTCGAGGTCAAGGATATGATGGGGCTAGTAACATGCATGGTGAATGGAATGGATTACAAGCTCTTTTTCTTAAAGATTGCCCATATGCTTATTATGTACATTATATGACTCATAGGTTGTAATTAGCTCTAGTTACAGCATCTAGAGAAGTAAAAGATGTTCATCAATTCTTTGATCATTTGGTTAATATTATCAATATTGTTGTTGGTTCTAGTAAGCGTAATAATGAATTGCAACATGCTCAAGCAGAACAAGTTGAAAATATGATTGCTTCTAATGAAATTGAGACTGGAAGAGGTGCAAACCAGATTGGTACTTTGCAACAAGCTGGAGATACTAGTTGGGGATCTCATTTTCAATCTATTTGTAGTTTGATTAAAATGTTTGATGCTACTTGCAAAGTTATCAACACTATCTCTGAAGAAGGGGCTAACTATAAATAACGCGGTGATGTCGAGGGAGCTTATCAGATATTAACATCATTTGAATTTATTTTAATCTTACATTTGATGAAAGAGATAATGGGAATTACTAATGTTTTTTGTCAAGCTTTGCAACAACATTCTCAAGACCTTTTAAATGCTATGCATTTAGTTTCAACTACAAAATCACTTATTCAAAATTTGAGAGATGATGGATGGGAGCCTTTACTTGCCGGTGTTATATCATTTTGTGAGTAACATGAAATTGATATTCTTGATATGAATGCTCGTTACACTAAAGGTCGAGGTAGATATCGTCGTCAAGATTACGATTTAACAATGAAACATCATTTTAGAATTGACATATTTACAGTTGCAATAAACTTTCAATTGCAAGAATTGAAAAGTAGATTTTGTGAGCTAACAACGGAACTTGTCATTCTTAGTTCAGCTTTAAATCCCAAGGATGCTTTTAGATTATTCAAAATTGTTGATATATGCAATTTGGTTAAGAAATATTATCCTCAAGATTTCACTGAACATGAACAAGAACTTTTGGAGTCTCAATTGCAACATTATGAGCTTGATGTGATAAAACATTCAAATTTTCAGAATATGAGTACAATTTCCAAGTTATGTAGGGGATTAAAAATTTCAGGAAAGTCTAAAATCTATTTTTTGATTGATAGACTTATTCGTCTTGTGTTGACCCTTCCAGTTTCTACAGCAACTACAGAACGAGCTTTCTCAGCTATGAAATTGTTAAAAACAAGACTTCACAATAGAATGGAGGATGAGCTTTTGGCAGATAATATGATAGTTTATATAGAGAAGGAAATTGCAGGGAATTTCACTATAGAGATGATAATGGATGAATTTTATTCCATAAAAAATCGTCCTCAGGCATGATTTGATCCGGTTGATGACCCAACCTGACCCGAATAATGGGAGATTTACTGAGGCTTAGTCCATGGAGCGAAGGCTTGGGCCGACAAAAAATTTTTGGCCCGTTTTGTAGCCCATTGTGAATCCTGTGCACAGGATATAAAAGCCGTTTTTTTTGTGATTAAGGTTTTGTCTTCTTGTTGTTTTTGAGAAAGAAAAACACTGTAGTCTCATATTGTAATTTTCTTCGATAATAGTGAAATTCCTGCAACTCTGTGGACATAGGCAAATTGCCAAACCACATAAATACTATCTTGTGCGTGTGATTGTTTTACTTTTAGCGTTTTGGTTTCTCTATTTTTTTGTTTCTCACAGGTTTGGAATTTCAGTTGAATTCCCAATATGTTCAAGTATATAATGATATATGAAAGTTGATAATTTTGTATCCAATAGACTTAAGAATTATATTTAGTATATCTCTGTTACACCCGGCCCCCCCAAGTATGTATTCCTGGCTACGCCCCTGACCTCGACGTTCATCCAAGGAGCATTCGGATGCTGTAAAGGATGAGGTGATGAAACTTAAGCGAGCTGGGGCTATTAAAGAGGTTTTTTACCCTGAATAGCTGGCTAACATCGTAGTGGTTAAGAAGAAGACAGGGAAGTGGTGTGTTTGCGTAGATTTTACAGACTTGAATAAAGCCTGCCCAAAGGACCTTTTCCCTATGCCTCGGATTGATCAGTTGGCAGACGCAACTGTAGGCCACCCTCGAATGAGCTTTTTGGATGCCTTTCAAGGGTATCATCAGATATCTATAGCCTTGGACGACCAAGAAAGGACATCTTTTGTCACTCCTATAGGAAACTATCATTATAAAGTGATGCCTTTTAGTTTGAAGAATACTGGGGCTACCTACCAAAGGATGATGGCCAGGATGTTTGAACCACAATTAGGGAAAAACATTAAGATTTATATCGATGATATGGGAGTAAAAAGTAAGGCAGAGTCCGAGCATGTTAATGATCTCGGGAATATTTTTGATATCTTAAGGAAGCACAAACTACGACTTAACGCTTCCAAGTGTTCTTTTGGTGTCGAGTCAGACAAGTTTTTGGACTACATAGTCACACACCATGGAATTGAAGTCAATCCCGACTAGATTAAGGCAATCAACAACTTGCAACCACCTTGGAATCCAAAAGAGGTCCAGAAGCTTACAAGAATGACCGCTGCCCTGAACTGGTTCATTTCTCGATCAGCTGACAGGTGTAGACCTTTCTTTAAATTGTTAAATAAGTGGTAGGGGTTTGAATGGACCAATGAATGTGCCCGGGCTTTCCAGCAGTTGAAAGAATACCTTTCTTGGCCACCAATTATGTCAAGGCCCGAGGTGGACAAGGTTCTGTTTGCTTACCTTGTCGTGGCCCCCCACGCAGTAAGTCTAGTTTTGATTCGTGTCGACTGTGGCGTGTAGAGACCAATCTATTATATAAGCAAGTCATTACATGAAGCTAAGGTCCGGTACTTACCACTTGAAAAGGCCATTTTGGCGGTGGTGCATAGCACACGTAAGCTCCCCCATTATTTCCAATTACACACGATTGTTGTCTTGACTCAACTCTCGCTCAGATCCCTACTTCGGAGTGCTGACTACACAGGGAGAATTGCAAAGTGGGGCACGATCCTAGGGGCATTTGATATCAAATATATGCCTTGCACCTCAGTCAAAGGTTAGGTCCTCGCTGATTTGGTAGCTGAGTTCGCTGAGACCCCATCAGAAGATAAATTAGAGGAGTAAAACATGGATGAAAAATCAGTTGGCACAATCCCCTTGCAAGAACCTTTGTCCTGGAAGGTTTACGTTGATGGTGCAGTTTATTAAAGAGGATTTGGAGTCGAGCTAGTCCTACTATCCCCAGAAAGGATCACAATCGAGAAATCCTTGAGAATGGGATTCTCGACTACAAACAATAAGGCCAAATACAAAGCTCTCTTGGTAGGGATGACCATGGTTTAGAAAATTGGTGGAAAAGCAATGGAGATATTCTCTGATTCAAGGCTGGTGGTAGGCCAAGTCCAAGAGGAGTTGGAGGCAAGAGATCCTAGAATGTAGGAGTATTTGAGTTAGGTTAGACACTTGCAATCTGGATTTGAGTCTTTTGTTTTATCACAAGTTCCTAGAAGTAGGAATGCACATGCAAACTCTCTTGCCACACTAGAAACTTCCTCGACACAGGGCTTACCCCGGGTAATCCTTGTGGAAAACTTATGTAAACCTTCTGAGGTGGGAAGGAATGTGGTTCATGTTCACCAAATAAAGGTGGGGCCTAGTTGGATGGACCTAATTACGCTATTCCTTAAAGAAGATATTTTGCCCAAGAATAAATCCAAGGTTGACATGGTGCGAAGAAAAACACCTCAGTTTTGGGTGTCCGAGGATCAGAAACTGTATAAGAGATCTTTTTCTGGCCCGTATCTATTGTGCGTGCACCCTGAAGCAGTGGAATTGCTCCTAGAAGAATTACACGAAGGAATTTGTGGAAGCCACACGAGAGGCAGGTCTCTGTCTCACAGGGCCCTCACACAAGGCTACTGGTGGCCAAACATGCAAAGGGAAACACAAGACTATGTAAAGAAGTGTGACCAATACCAAAGATTTGCACCAAACATCCACCAACCTGGAGGAGTCCTTAATCCCTTGACCAGTCCTTGGTCTTTCGCTTAGTGGAGCTTGGATATTGTGGGGCCCTTCCCTAAGGCAGCAGGGAATAAGAGGTATTTGTTGGTCGGCACGGATTACTTCACTAAATGGGTCGAAGCTGAACCCCTGTTAAACATCAGGGATGTGGACGCCAAAAAATTTGTTTGGAAGAATATTGTCACTCGGTTTGGAATTCCTCATACCCTCATCTCGAAAAATGGGATTCAGATTTATAGTAAAACCTTTAGGAGGTACTGCTGCAATCTGGGAATAAAGAATAGGTATTCCACTCCGGCCTATCCACAAGGAAATGGGCAAGCCGAGGCTGTCAACAAGGTTATAGTGAATGGACTCAAAAAAAGACTAGACGACGCAAAAGGGAAATTGGTATAAGAATTACCACACGTCCTTTAGACCTACCGGACTACACCTCATAGATTTACTAGAAAGACGCCTTTCTCAATGACCTATGGTGCCGAAACTATCATTCCTTTGGAAATTGGGTTCCCCACACTTAGAACAAGTTCTTTCGCTCCGAGCGGCAATGATGGGCTATTGGAAAAGAGCCTAGATTTAATTGAAGAACAGAGAGAAAATGCTAGGGTCCAATTAGCTTATTATCAACACAAGCTCAAACAAAAATACGATGCTAACGTGAAGTTAAGGCCACTGGCACCTGGAGATTTGGTTCTAAGAAAAGTTATAGGGACTGCCAAGAACCCAACGTGGGGGAAGTTAGGACCTAACTGGGAGGGGCCCTATCGTATTACATCAGTGGCCTGGATTGGTGCATATTATCTCTTAGATCTAGAGGAAAGGGTTGTACCACGCCCTTGGAATGTATATAACCTAAGGAGATATTATTATTAATGGAGATTCTCTTCACCTTATTTTGGGTTTGTTATATTGCTTGTCATGTGTTCTAGACATCTATCTAAGTATCAAACTGAACCTTGGCCATGCCTGGCTCCTTGGACCACATGCCTTGGGAAAATGGATAACTTTATTCGTTATTCTAAGTATTAAACAGAACCCTAGCTATGCCTGGTTCCTCGGACCATTTGTTTTGGGAAAATTAATAATCCTTGGTATCTATCTAAGTATCAAACTGAACCTTGGCCATGCTTGGCTCTTCGGACCACATGCCTTGAGAAAATTGATAACTTTATTCATTATTCCTGTAGCTTCTTCTTAAGCTCCTAGATGCTCTTCTCGGCCACGTGAAAGGCATCCATAGCAGTGTTGCGCCTCCCTTCCTCCTCCTTCATCTGTCGATGGCAGGAGTTAGCTATCTTCTCGGCCCGAAAAGATGCTTGAACAGCCTGCCAAGGAAAGAAAGAAGAATTAGAAAAGGAAAGTGAAGAGAATAAGTTAGAAAGAAAGGAGGGGGACGTACCATAGCTAAATATCTTTTGAGACTGAGGAAAACCTCATGTCTCCTTATATCACGTAGCTCAGCCATGTCCTCGGGGAGTAGCAAGGCTTGCTTCGCTGCGTCGGCCACGTAATTGGCTATTCCTCCTTGAAAGTTGCGAATTGATGCATTAGCAAAGAGAGGTTCCCCATTCAGCATTGGGGCAGGGAGCTAGGCTAGAGGCCCAACCTGGGGATCATTCCTCTTCTTGGCACCCCTTTCGGTGCCCTTCTGCCCCGTTTTGGCTTGTTTGGATGCCTTTTGAACCTCGTCCTCATGGGGGGGAAGGATCTGTCTAGCTCCCATCACCTCCTTCCCTTTTGACTCTCTCTTCCTCTTCAGTTCTGTCACTTGAGAGGTCAAGACAGATGGAGGAGTGGGAAGCTTAGTCTAGGCAGCCTTCCCAGGTGCATCCCTCCCAAGTTGAGACTCTATTAAATCAAGCAAACTGGACTTTGGTTTGCGCTGTATCCCCATCTCGTCGATTATTGGTGAAAATGGAGGACTAAGATCAGGATTTGAAATTTCTAGGGACAAGGCTCGGTTGAAAATTTCAAACTCGTCCTCGGAATCAACTACTTCTACCACTTCTTCTTCTTGTATGTTGGGGGGGTGAGACGAAATGACCGCACTGGTTGTTTGTTGTAGTGACGAGGCCCTTACTTTTGGTATACCTTCAGGAATAGGGGTTGTGATTTCTACGCTCTTTACTTTTGGACCAGGAAGAAGGAAACCTGGCGCAGTTAGCTTATTCGGTGTAGGCGGGGGTCTCTGGCCCTTATGACACACTTAGGAGCTTGGAAGCTTGACGAGATCAGCTTGTATCCTAGGATCAAGTGAGCCGCTCATAATTGACCGTCCAAATTCACAAACACCTCAACCTTAAGGATTTTGTCTAGGCTATCCTTGTTGACCAGGTTGAAATTCGGTTCAGCAGCGCGTCTGTCTGCAAATCCATCAGTGAAGTAAAGTTTTATCAGATATAAAAATACAGCAAATCAAAGAAAGGACTTATAAATGAGTACCCTAAACCTAGTACCCCACATGGTTCTCCCTCTCTTGTCGGGCAAGGGAGACCATCACTCCACTCCCCCGACAAGATCAGGAAGTCTTTGTTCAACCCCTTGTTGGATTCGAGGAGGCATTGAATGAGCCTAACCTTGGGATACCTTGATTTCAAGTAGTATCCCTGCCCCTTTAGACGGTGAAGGTTATAGACCCAATTGACATCATGGTGGGTTAGACCTAAACCCATTTTTTCGTTAAGGGCATCCATGGAGCCTAAAATCCTAAACATATTAGGGGCACACTGAGTGGGAGCCAACCTATGAGCTCTAAGGTAGTCCCTAGTGACTCCACCCATGGGGATTTTGATTCCTCTTTCTATGAAGGCAATCATTGGGATTACTACCTCTCCAACTTGCTTATCCTCGTGTCATTGACTCTCATCATAGTACCTAATACCTACTCTTGGAGGGATGCTATAACGAGCCCTAAAGCTTTCTATCCCCTCCTCGGAATCTACTAAACTCTTAAATCTACCCATTTCTAGAAAAGGTTGGGAAAACTAAAGAGATTGAGAAAGGAAATTAGAACCGAGGAGAAAAAGAAAGAACGTGTAGAAAAGAGGAAGGTGTAGAAAATTAAAGAGTAAAAGTTCAAGAAGACTTACGGAAAGAATAAAGGTGTCCTCGGATGGGTCTTTAGTATTTGTAAGGGTTCAAGAAAGTTGAAAAAGTGTGCAGGTTCAAGGTATAAGCGCTATAACGAAACGAATGCTAAAGTGAGGAAAAAAGTTGATTTAATAGATATTTATACCAAGGAGAGAGTAGAGAGCGGGAAAGTTCCTGCTCAATTCCCAACGAAGCCCTTAACCTTACGATTCGCATCATGCCGTAGAATGTGGGGGACAAAGAGCAGCCAGAATTTAATAAGGACATGCCTCGAATGCTGCAGCGCCAGGAGCGTGTCTTGGGCAGACAAAAGGGCGTCTTCATAAGCAGAGAAAGGGCGAAATAGGCACAGAGCTAATTTAGAGACATCGAAATCCTCATTTCTTCCTGAGGAGCCAGAAAGGGGAATCTCGAGGGGTTATTGTAGGGCCCTTGGGCCTAGAAGTTCATTATTTATCCATATATTGGGCATGTGGCTCAAGCCGAGAACGAGGATTTGCCCGAGGAGGAGAAGTCTTCGTCAAAGGAGATTGCGCTGATAAATAAGGTTTGGTCATAATAGCTCCGGAAAGTGTGCCGAGGATGAAAACTTCCTCAGCCAAACTTGGCCGAGGTCCTGGAAGATGGTTTGATAGCAAGGATGACAACCCCTGAAATTCAGTTGGGGCGGACAAGCATTGCAGAGATATAAGATAAGGATGAGCCCCAAAATATCTAGGGAGAAAGCTGCTATCTCCGCATTGAATGCATTGCAGCTAATCCCCTGGCCGCATTAATGTAGAAGTGATACCTGAACAGTGTATTTCAGCCTTACAGCTACTACATGAGAACTTATGAGAAGTGCTAATGGGATAAGTATCAGCCCTAACCATCTAGCATACAGGTGGAAGGTGGAGATGAAAAGGAGAGAGAGTATAAAAGAAGAAGGAGGAAACAAGATTAGAGGATCGAAAAATTGAGAAAAGAAATACTATAGCAATCCACAATCAAACGTGTAACGTTATCTAAGAGCATTATATAAGAACTATTGTCCTCAGATTTCACCAAGGACGTTCTTTTTTCATTTTACAGTTGTCCATTTTTATCTTTTTGTCATCAAACCTATCTAGCTCGTTGTTTGACCAACTAAAACCCAGTTTCCCAACCCATTCCTCTACAAATTCATTGTTTTGGGCTTCTTGGGCCTAAGTCCACTCACGTGTTGGGTTAGGAACTCAAATCGGGTCCTTACAATTATTATTATTATTATTATTATGTGTAATTAGAGCTACACGGGAAACTTCAAATGAGAAAAGAAAGAAATTTAGGTAAGTGAAAAAAGAAAAAGATAAAAAGAGTAATATTGGTCAAAAGTGTAAACAGCTTTAACAAGTTTAGTTTGGCGGCATTTATTTGTTTAAAGTGGGAGGAGTTGTTTTTGTAACACCACAAAATCTCACAATATTTTTACAATAAATTGAGGTGTTAGTACATCATTGGTCAAAATAAAATAAAATAAATTATTTTGAGATTCATCTCAACTAAAAACAAGAGTATTGTGAAAATATTGTGAGATTTTATTGTGTCTCTAGACTTTCTCAATTGGAAGATATGCTATTTTATTATTTATTTCATGTCATGCATAGTTTGTTAATTGTTTAGGGAAACTGTTTCTTTGTTTTTCTAGTCTATGCCAAGAGCTAACTCACTTTACATGAGCATATATATATATAGTAGACTTTTTCGAAGGAGTCAAGTGCCCCCCCGGCCCCCCTTTAGCTCCGCCCCTACCCACAATGAATGTGAGAAGAAGGAGTTAGCATCATTCTCTGTACTTTGAAAGTACCTAAATATTACTCCTTGGGACACTATCAGAAATAATGTATTAATTCTTCTACTGTAGGCAATTTTTTTATTTTTTGTTTTGATGATTAAAACTTTTAAGTGCAAGTGTTATTTTCTTTTTACTTTATCTCCCCAAGGGAAATCCGAGGATTCCAATCATGTAATTCCCATTTTATAAGATATGATCCCAAACATATTGTATTAGGATTACTTTTATACTGTCTTTTGGACTTTACATAAAGAGTTTGAAAAAAAAAAATCTTAGAATTTTCGAACTGATGTGATTTAAATTTAAATTTAAATTTTCATTATTGGGATAAATATGCATTAAAGAAAGTATTATAGTAGTTAAAAAAAAATTACGTTAATGGCACCATGGTGTATCGTGACGTTGAAGGTGGTGTATGGGTGTGCATGGATCAGGTTGATGGGTTTTTTCAACCCAACCCACCATGGTGGGTTAAAAAAAATCTAACATAATCCACACAGATTGGGTTGGATTGGGTAAGACCAATGGATTAGTCAATTTTTTTTAAAATTACTATTGCTATTATTAAATTGAGCATTAGAACAACACTATAAAAAATAAGAGCAAATTTATAACCAAATAATCCTAAGCATAGCACCAAAACAATACAAACTATATGAGAAGAACTTAGGGTTGGATTTTATTTAGAAAGAGAGGCAAAAAAGTAAATAACAAGATTGTATAATATATTTTTAAATATATTTTTAAAATTAAATGTATATTAAATATAGGTGGGTTAGGTCTGATTAGACGAATTTGTGAATCTTATGATCCAAACCCAACTTGATCCATTGGAAAAAAAAAAAGTTTCATAACCCAACCTAATCCACCAACCCTAAAAACAGACCATGTTGGATCAGATTGATTTTAACAAATTGGTGGATTGGCTACACATCTCTAATAATGAGATTGTAGTGGTGACAACAAAAATGGCAATGATAGCAATAAGGGTAAAATACAATAACCTACCCTAAGGTTTGGGATAATTCCAAAAACATCCAAAACTTCTTTAAAATGTCCAATTTGGTCCTTTAAACATTAACGATGCGTAAGGCAATGTGTGCAGTCTCTCCCAGTGCAAAGCTACTTGGGATTTTTAAAGGAAGACTACAAAGATAGCAAACAAGTGGCACATTAACACCACACCATTTCATGTTTCAGCAACACCATACCAACGATTTTCTTAGATTTTTTCTTAAAATGAAATTATTAATTGTAGGGGTGATAGGCCTAGGAATGCATATCCATATATATATTGGGCTAGGGGTCCAATCCAAGGACATTAAGTAGTCCAAGGACGGGTGAACACTTCCCTAAGAATCCATGTTGGTAAGTAAAGAGGTGAGGTCTAATCGTGACCATCTGAGAAGGTTGTCTGAGGAGGAATACTTCCTCGGCTGAGCAAAGCTGAGGTCAGAAGGTGTGGTCTAACACCAGGAGCAACGTTTTGGACGATTCCACTAATGAGGATAAGTATCCAAAAGGAATAGAATAGAGGGAGGCCATGAAATATCTCAAGGGAAAGCTGCTACCACCGCATTAAATGCTCTACAACTAACTTTTTGGCTGCATTAATGTGGAGAAGACCCTTGAACAGTGCTGCATTGGCTACCCCAACTCACAGAGGGTCTGAGAGGGTGTTTGATGGGACAAGCACTCAAGTAGTAACTTAGATGATCAACAAGTGGAGGGTCAAGATCATCTAAAGGGAAATATATAATGTAAGAGACCCTCCATGGAGAAGGGATCATAAAGGGGAGAGAGAAACATTGTAGCAATCAAGAACTGAATTTGTAATTAAACTTGAGAAGCAATATATAAGAACTGATCTCCTTGAACTGTGTCGAGGATAGTTTTCTTTAGATTAAACTGGTCTATCTACATTTTCTTGTCATCTGGATCCAATCTATTTGTTGTCTAACTCATTAAAGCCCAATTTTCCAACCCACTCTCTACAAATTTATTGCATTGGGCTTTTTGAGCCTAAGTCCATCCACCTTTTGGGCTAGGGAACCAAATCTGGTCCTTACATTAATAATTTTGTGTTTGGTAGCCAAGAAAATCCAAAGAAAAAGTCACATAGATCTTCCCCATCCTGTGTTTGGCAGCCAAGAAAATTAAAAGTAAAACCCATAAATCTTCTTCATTCCTAATTTAGTAGCCAAAAAAATAAAAAGGAAGAGCCATATAAAGTCTTTAGATGCCTTTACTCAATGTTTGGCTGCTGAGAAAACCAAAAGGAAAAACTTCATCTCCTTCACAAAGAAACCAATGAAAACCTGAATGACCTTAACCCAATCACATCAACCAAGGTCCAAAATTCCACCCCAATATTGCTGTTAAAGCCAAATCTAGTCATCCTATCGAAAACTACTAACCCACTGGCCAATATTGATGGATTTCCATCAACAAAATAGAGAGATGGGAGAAAGAAGATCCATAAGGGTAAGATTTGGCTAGGCAAAGGAAAAGAAAATAGAAAGAGAAAGAGAGAATCAAGTGAGAAATAAAGGAAGAAGAAAAGAAAAAAGAGATAGAGAGAGGGCCAGGTGTGTGGAGGTGTGGTGTTGACTATTGAGGATAAGAAGAAAGAAAGGAGAAAAGATATAAAAAAAAAGTTTGGGTCTAAAGAGTGCACAAACGATGTAACATGCCGTTTGTCTTCAAGGACCAAATTGGTTATTTTTAAGAAGTTTTGGATGTGCTTGACATTACCCTAAACCTCAAGGTAGGTTAGTGTATTCTACCCTAACAATAATGACGATAACAACATTAACGGTGCAGTGATAGTAGCATTGGTGATACTATGAAGAGTAGTAATCTTGGAAAAATTTGCAAACGACATATTCTCTCATGGAATTTGAATACTTAAAAACCCCAAATTCAAAAGCCCTTTAAAAATTTGAATGCCTTTCTTGTTAAGTCAAACAACTAAAATCAAAATTTGAGATTTACAAAATATAACTTAGGAAGTAAAAATTCAACTCAAATATCTTTATCCAAACACAACATAAATATTGAGAAAATCCATCTATTGTATAAAAGGGGTGATTCTTCAAAGATTTTTGAATTATGGGTGGTTGGTAGGTAATCGACTTATCATTCTTATCTAGTTGGATAAGTGAATGAGTAACGCTAAGGACACAAAATTTTCCATAAATTTTTTTTTTCACAATTCATTAAAGTGATAAGTTGTAATTGAAGTAACACCATTTTCAAATAGGCCTATCATGAATCATTGATTCAACATTTTGAAATAAAATTGTGAATTTATTTGTGTCACATGTATTGGTAGGTGAATTTTTTAGATGATATTTGTAGGTAAATTTATCCAAGAAAAAAAAATGGTAATTCACTAATGCGATTTTTAAAGAACAAAGTTAACAAAGATAGCTGCATAGCCAGCACATTGTCCAATTCAGTCATACATTTTCTTCTCCTTGCCAAAAAATTGAATCCATTTGCCAAACTAAATACTGTCCCAAAAGTGGTGCTGATTGCACGTGTATCACCACATACATGTGAACTACATACTACATGTTCCACATTTCACTTTGAAACCACTAATTCTACACAGCCACAGACGTCGGTTTCAAAAATTGTTGCGCGTTTTAAAGAGTTTTTGAGACCACAACGGGAATTCTTTATTTAAAACCGCGGCTGTATCGTACACTGTAGACATTCTCTACTCGCGTAAATTTTCGGTATCAGCCAAAAACATTTTAAAAACCGCGCCCACAAATGGCGACTACTTCAGTCTCACCTCTCTCTACATTCCGCCATCGCAGTCCAATTATATCCACACCAAACCCATTTCTCTCTCTCTCCCCAATATTCAAAACCAGCAAAATCTCAGCCGTCCACGTCAGCACCACCACCACCACCACAATGCCCAGTAGTGACCTTCCCGAAGCTCAGGCTCATCCGTCGCTGGAAATCATCGGCGGAGCAAGCGAGTCAATCCTCCCAGTTCTCAACGCGACCCTGACCCGAAATCGGTACAACCCGTTTCCTTTCTTCGGGTGGAACCGCCACGTGGAGACCATCTACGCCTCCTTCTTCCGGACCCGCCCTGACGTCAGACTCCGCCGTGAGTGCCTCCGTACCAAAGATAACGGCTCCGTCGCCCTCGATTGGGTCTCCGGTGACGACCGTCAGCTGCCACCCGATTCTCCGCTACTCATTTTGCTGGTTCGTCGTCTCTTAACTCTAGTAATTGTAACACTTAAGACTTCATGTATAGATTAATTACGTAGCGTGCAAGTCACTCATTCAATTCAATCTATATGCTTTTTGCATAATTCATGGACTGAAACAGTAGTTTGGCATTTAATTATTATTATTTATAATTCGATAGTCGGAGAGAGGAGATTTTAAGTGCTAGTTTTGCTCTTGGTTATAAGAGTTATTTATCGTATAATTTTTCTAACTTAAAAAAAAAAAAAAAGAGTTACCATATAATTCGCGTGACAAATTCAAAAAATGTGAATATATATATTTGAGCATTGTTAATCACATGCCAGGGTTTAAAACACGAACTTTTTCGGTTAAATTGTAAAATTGTGCAAGATTTCACCAAATTAAAATTTATAGCTGAAATCATATTTTGAACACACCATTTCCAAGTGTTGTGTGTCCGGTGTGTGCACTTCATGGTGTGCGATAACAATTTCTGTATATATTTTAGCGGTTGAAATGGATGGATGGTGGTTACAGCCAGGTTTAACGGGAGGGAGCGGGGACTCGTACGTGAGGCACATGTTGGTTAGAGCGAGAAGCAAAGGTTGGCGTGTGGTGGTGTTCAATAGCCGAGGTTGTGGGGATAGCCCTGTCACCACTCCTCAGGTAGTACTCCTTAGCACTTGACTCTCAGCTTGATTGATTATACATTTTGAATTCTGAGAGCCCAGAGGCTTTAAGTTCTAACAAAGTATAATGTGGTTAGTTAACTTATTATCACCTCTGATGGTGCAGTTCTATTCAGCTTCGTTTATAGGAGACATGCATGAAGTGGTGGAGCATATTTCTTCTAGGTACCCAAAAGCTAATTTATATGCTGTTGGTTGGTCTCTTGGGGCCAACATTCTTGTTCGTTATTTGGGTCAGGTAGGATAACCTCATAATCCATATACATTGTGTATAGCTGACTTTTTTTTAATGATTTTATATTCTGTAAAATCATTCTTGTTTGCTATTTGAGTGTGTGTGTGTGTGTGTGTTTTTTTATTTTTTATTTTTATTTTTTTTTATTTATATTCTTGTATAAAGTTTTGAGCTTTCTTTGACTCTCTCTCTATTTTATTCTGTGATTTTTGACTTGAAGAGATATGTAGATTTGGTCTTAATTTTGCATAATGCTACCTTGTGAGTTGTGAGTCAAAGATTGAATATGGTGATAAATTCTGATTGGTTTGATTACTATTTGTTTTCTGCTCCACTCAACTCATCATCATTACCTTAAAATCCAAACAACTATGTGAAATACAAAAATCATTTTTCTCCATTATGCTCTAACTAAGGCTGTATTCTCCATTAAATCATAGGCCAACCTGTCTTTTCCTCTCTGCACTGATTTTTTCCTCTTTTCCTTGTACTGCATTCGACTTGTTCTCTGTCCACTATTTGAAACCTATCCCCTTCATTGATATTACTCCATTGTATGTTTAACAAATGCCACTTATCTGTTCTTAGTCAAATGCTGTTCAATTTGGAGGCTCAAAAGGACAAGGGAAAAGCCAATTAGGAGTTTCAGATAGTAGAAAACCATTTCACAAAGAATATTGTAAACTAGATAAGAAAATCTGATGTCATATTTCTGGTTGGTCTGGTTGTAAGGAGTCACTCCTGGAATGGATTGTTCTTTGCTTGCTTCTTTCCACTTTACCGTATATCTGCTTCAGTTTCATTTATATAGTTTTTTTTATTTGTTATGTGTTACTTGCAGGAATCTCATAGTTCCCCTCTTTCTGGAGCTGTGTCACTGTGTAATCCTTTCAATTTGGTCATTGCAGATGAGGACTTCCATAAGGGCTTTAACAATGTCTATGACAAAGCTCTTGCTAAATCTCTCCGCAATATTTTCAAGAAGTAATGCATTGTTATATTGATTTTCTGTTCTTGCTACTTATTTATGTTTGGAGTTGTTTCTATCTTTGTAGAAAGTGTCACCTGAAATCTTTTGTTTTTGCAGTCATGCTCTTCTCTTTGAAGACATAGGTGGTGAATACAATATCCCATTGGCTGCCAATGCGAAATCTGTTAGGGATTTTGATCAAGGACTGACCCGTGGTATGTGTTTCTTGAACTTGAGAGTGGAATTTTGTTTATGGATATAATGGTATGTCATGGTCTTACAACACCTTTAAAACTTCACAGTTTCATTTGGTTTCAAGTCAGTGGATGACTACTACTCCAATTCTAGTAGTTCAGACACAATAATGCATGTTCGCATACCTTTGCTTTGCATTCAGGTAATTTCTTTACGACTTATACACTTCTAAAAATATGTTTCTTGAACCCCATGTCTAACAATGTCGAACTGTATGAGCACACATTTTTTCAGTTCAGACTTTGGTCATCTTTGGTGTACAGACACACACACACACACATACATAGGTAAAATGGTAAATACATAAATCGTGCACCCACATGATATTCCACCAATGGCCTCACCCTCTATGTTTTGAACTGTTTGTGCTTACCTATCATAATGGATTTCTGAGGCATGAGTTATAGAGAAATTTAAGAATCGTGTTGAGTGAAATTCTGCATGTGCTATAGATTTACATGTTCAGTGGTGTGCAGGCAGCAAATGATCCAATTGCTCCATCTAGAGGAATCCCTCGTGAAGATATCAAGGTTTGTGGCTTGCTCCTTAGTCTCTTAAGCCATATACTAATTTGATTCCCTTATATACCAAATTATGTTTATCTCTCAAGCCACAATTGTTCCTTCTTCCTAAGATGGCGAACTGCTATTGTCAAATTTATCAACTTAACTATACAAAGGCTTTTCCTTTTTTTCCTTTTTGTTTTTTGATTGGTAAATTACATATGCTCCTAGTGGGCCTTGAACCCAAGATCTCACCCTCACACATTTCTCTTACAAGTGGAGGACATGCCATTTGAGCCATAGTTCATTGGCCACAAAACCTTTACCTTATGACTTAAGTTCTCCTACAAAATCTTGTTTTCCTAGCTTTGTGCGTTCATGTAAGGACTTATTTTATTCAAATATCTGTTAGAAAAGTTACTTTTATTCTTAATACTAAGTAGCCCCTAGGTCCTGTTTCCAGCCACAATATTTCATAATCGTAGAAGTAGTTTAATCATCTTTTTGTTGATCAGCTGGGAATTCAATCAAAATCTCCAGGTTTTGAGATTTTAATCACTTTAAAGCTTTTAGTTTAGATAATTTGCCGCAAGTCTTTGTCCAGATCAACTTGACCATTATACATCTCATCTGGATTACAAAATTTAATATAAGCCAATTTGTTTTGTTCTTCCATGTACTTCCTACTTCCTACCATCTCAAAACTAGATTATAAGATCCAAAAAACTTAATAAGATATTGCCAAATTATTGTTTATACTTGCTGGGATTTGTTTGTTTTGTAAATAACTTGTGAATATTTTGGTGATTTCCTGACTCGGTAACATTTGGGAACCTCCTCTCCCTATTCCTGAAACTTCGAAAAGAACTTTTAAACAATTTGACATGGACAAGCTCCGTTTCCTAGGAATAAACATTCAAAAGCACTCAAAGCTTGTATTGCATACCAAGTATTCAATTTGTTCTCCCACAGTAATCTTCCATCCCTTGTAAATGTCAGTCTGCTTGATTCGTTACTCCTGGAACACAATATTTAAAAATCTGAGAAAACAACTTTTGTTTGTGGAGAATAACCTTGAAGGGCTTATTGACTTACAAGAAGTGATAAAAATGGCCATGGAGAACTTGATAAGGCTCCTATATGATATTTAGCCTGCCCCGTGTGGTTAAGATTTAGAGGAGGAAAAGGAAGAAACAAGGCTGGTGTTTTGTAGGCTGTTTTTGATTTAGTGTAACTATTTAAAGTTTGCTGCATTTGAAGTTCCCCTTGCCACATGGTTAAGTTATTTAAAAATGGGAAAATAGAAAAGAAAAACAGAAAAAATAGACTTATGCTGGGTTCGAATTGTCACCTGTAAAATTAAGGACTGTCACCTTGTTAATTGCTATATACAATGATTCTTTCCGGATTAATTCTTTTGGAAAGTTCTACATAAAAGATATTTCACTAGATCACATGAACCTAACCAGGTTTGAGTTTCCTGTTACTGCCGCTTAAAATAATTCGATTTTTTTTGGGGATGTTTTTCTCCTGTTTATGTTTCCTATTTTTACCTTATTTATTATCTCCATTGCTGTTGTTGTAGGAAAATCCGAACTGTTTGTTGATAGTGACACCCAAAGGTGGCCATCTAGGGTGGGTTGCTGGCGTTGATGCTCCACGTGGGGCTCCCTGGACTGATCCTGTTGTTATGGACTACCTTGAGCATCTAGAGAGAGGAGCATTAAAAGGCATTACATCTTGTAGTAATATTGTAGAAGTGGAGCAATGTACAGAGGGCTTGCACAGCCTAAAAGTTTAGATGGCAGATGCTTAGCATTCTTTGCATATTTATAAAATATATTCATTTAGAGATCATGCTTTCATGGTTGTTTACAACAAGTTTAATGAATAAGCTAATGTCATAAAATTCTTTCCAGTTGTGTACTGTAACTGGAGCCTAGCATACCCAAACATCATTGGATCATATTTTGAAAATGTTGAATAAAATGAAACAAATAAAGTACAGAGATACTGTTGTCCATATTATGTTCTATTTTTTACCAGCTTGCGTGCCATCACTCGCTTGGAGAGTATATCTTAGATATGATACTGCAATATGACAATTATGGTATATTAGGCTGTTTTAATGAATTAGTCTTCTAGGGTATATGTTGATAAGTGCTGTTGTATATGATGTCAACAGTTTGCCTTTGATCTGCAATATAGGTATATTATGTAAACATTTTGCTTTTCATCTGGAATAGTAACTACTTGTCATTGATAATATCCTGCAATGTGTTTGCTAAAATATTTTTAGTGCCGCAATATGCAGCTTTCTAAAGTTGACATGCAGCTTGGAAATGTTTGCTATCTGCAGAATTCTGGTGCTGCAATATGCAACTTCCTGAAATTAATCTAAAAGAAGCCAAAACATCCGCAGTACAGATAAAAATACAAAGAAACAAAAGTAGCATTATTGCAAGCAGCATACTAGCTATAAGCTAATCCAAGTTACCAAGGATAAGACAACTCTCCTTAGTATGCTTGGAAAGAAGTATTAAATCATTTGGGACATGTCTGGCACCAATATCGATGACATTTTGACAACAACCATTACATCATGAACATCAGTGTAAACCTATATTCGTAGGATCCCATATAAACATATCCATTTAGGATCCCGGATACATATAAGCAAAAGCAACTGCACGTTTCTTCCTATTCACCTAATTAATACAAAATATTTGTAGGTGCAAGTGATAATATCAATAAGAAAAAAAAAGTAATTAAATATTCATTTATTATGTTGCTCAAGTGGTACGATATGAATCACACTCTTTGTCATATCCGTTGGTAATTTATTTATTAAAAATTATAGTGCCATTGGTATTTTCCTAATTTAAATCTTGAAAAACAAGTTAAAAAATCACAATAAAAAAATCTATATAAAATTTAAAGAATTATTAATAAAATAACAAGAATTTACCAATTTTGGTTAAATTTTTTTTTTTTGGAGTTAAACTTATATGATATTTCTTATAAGTAAATATTGTTTAACTAAACTCAAATTGTTTATTAAACAAAAAACACTATAAACCCAAATTATCCAAAAATTTGGCGCGAAATTGAATAAATTTTTTTTTTTTTTTTGCGTTAAAGGCGGCAAAAGTGTTTCTTATAAGTTCACAATGCCTAAACTACCCTCAAATAAGGATTTGCTTTACTAAATTATGAAACAAACCACCCCATGTATATACTCTATACTCTCTCAAAGTCTCAACACCAGTAGTCTCTTCTTATTTTGGCGCCGCTACCGTGAATGAATCCTTGCCTTCATATAATCTCAGGTAACCATTTCTTTCTTTTCTTGTAAATTGGGTTTGATGCTTAGTTTATTTACGTGATACACGTGGCTTCAATAATCGTTCGTTCGTGCTCTCTAGTGTCGTGTGTGTGTGTGTGTGCCGTTAATTAGTTTGTGAGGTAGCTCTCTATTTGTTCTGTGCTCTGTGGAAATTTTTATTTGGTTTGATTTGTTGATTTAAGTTACCGTTCATAATCATTGTATTTGTGGGAGAGAGCTATTTGGCTGTATTGGAGTAAATTGGTTTATGTGGGAGTGTGAGTGAAAAATTTCTTCGTCCTCGCGGCCTTTGGATGTAGGCTATTGTCGAGCCACGTAAATTCTTGGTATTCTCATTTGTGTGATTGTGTCTATTTTTCTTTTGGGTTTTCTTCTTTTATTTGTTTGGAGATTTGATTATTGGGAAGAATTATGACGAGTGAGTTCTGTGACTCCTCTACAAAACCTTTCGCAGTTAGGACCGTGGTTTCTAATGCCAAATTTGAAGTAGAGAAATTTGATGGAACAAACAATTTCGGCATGTGGCTATGCAAAGTTATGGATGTATTGGTTCAACAAGAGTTGGATATTGCTTTGAAAGACAAGCCTGAAGGGATCTCAGATAAATATTGGGAAAAGATCAATAGACAGGCTTGCAGCAACATCCGCTTGTATTTGGCTGAGGATCAGAAGTATTTTGTTATGAGGGAGATGAAGGCTAAAGAGTTGTGGAAGAAATTGGAGGACCAGTACAAGACCAAGAGTGTGAGGAAGCGGCGGTATTTGAAGATGAAGCTCTTCCGTTTCCAGTACCGCAGAGATATTTCTATGTCTGAGCACTTGAATAATTATAACAAAATACTTACTGATTTGCAAAACTTAGATGTTGATATTAGTGATGAGGATAAAGCTTTCTTTCTCTTGAACTCACTGCCGGATACTTATGATAATCTGATTACTACATTGCTGTATGGAAAGGATGAGATTAAATTTTATGATGTGACCAATGCTTTGGCTAATAATGAGTATAATAAGAAAGCTAAGCAGGGCCATAGGGATGCATTTAGGGGCATGTCTAATAATAAGAAAGTTGGGAAAGATGAGTGTGCCTATTGTCACAATAAGGGGCATTGGAAGAAAGATTGTCCTCTTTTGAGGAATAAGGACAAGAAGGATTCCAATGCAAATGTATTATTGTAGTACGTAGTAGTGATGAGGATTCTGATTTTGCATCGATTGGTTCATCATTTGTTTTCCATTCAAATGAGTGGACTATGGATTCTGCTTGTACCTTTCATGTCTCCCAATAGGGAATTGTTTTACAACCTTGACGAGTTAGAATGTGGTTCAGTTTTCATGGGTAATGATCAAGCTTGTGAGATTTTGGGGATGGATAAAATCAAGTTGAAGTCGCATGATGGAATAGTTTGTTTTTTGAATGAAGTTTGATATGTACCAGACTTGAAGAAGAATCTCATCTCAGTTGGTTTTTAGAATCCAAGGGTTTCAATATTATTATTGGGAATGGAACTTTGAAGGTATTATATGGTTCTTTGGTAGTGATGATGGGCACATGTCAAAGGAACATGTCTTTCGTCAAAGGGAGTAAAGTCATAGGTGGAGTAACCACAGTTTTTGATATAATTGGGGAGGTTGATTCATATACTTCTTGACTTTTGGGACATGCTGGTGAGAATGATTTGCATGGGCTTGGGAAGCAAGACTTGTTAAAGGGTATCAACACCTGTAAATTAGAATTTCATGAGCATTTTATTTTGGAGAGCAAACTAAAGTCAAGGTTGGCATAGGAGTTCGTCAAACAATAGGAATGCTTGACTATGTGCACACAAATGGGTGGGGGCTTGCTAGAAAAGCATCATGTTGTTAGTTTTGTTGGGATTGCAAATAATCCAATTGGCATGATGACTAATCCAGTTCCATTGCACAAGTTGAAGCATTGCTTGGACTTGATTGGTGTTTATGATTTGAATTAGCCTTTAGGGGTTTTGTAGGAGGTGATGGAGGAGTTTCGTGTTGGAGATATCTTGGGGTGATTCGGCACCATCTTCACAGGCATTTGGTGCCTATTAGAGCATTTGGAAGTAGCTTTGGGTGATTTTAACTTTGCTTTTGGTTGAGCTCTAATTTGGTCTCGGCAATTGAGACATTTGTGTCTTGTTAGAAGTCTTGCCTAGGTGGAGAGAAATTTGATTAAATTTGGTGGCCTGCAAATTTTGTTTGTGATGCTTGATCGAATTAAAGCCAAGGTGGAGATTTGTTAACATGTGGCTTGAATGATTGTTTGTCTTCCTGTGCATGACTATAACATTGTTGTGTTTTGCTCTTTTTGAAGAGAAAGCTGTGTCACACCTTTGGTTTTTGGTTTGTGCTCTTTAGTTTGGTGTGTCGTAAATTAGCTTGTGAGGTAGCTCTCTATTTGGTTTGTGCTCTGTGGCAGTTTGTATTTGTCTTGGTTTGTTGATTTAGTTAGAGGGAAAGCTCTATAAGGGTGCTATGCAGAAAATTTAATGTAGAGAAAAATTACTCTTTGTATTAGGTGCAGCCCCTAATCTTTGTAATTGTGAGAGAGTTATTTGGGTGTATTGGGGTTTTGGGTTATGTGAGAGTGCCTTTACATCATCTTTATATTCTCTAAATTTGTTAGTGAAAATTTCCTTTGTTGTCACCCATGGACATAGGCTATTGCTGAACTGCATAAATTCTTGTTGTTCTTGACGTAGGACAACCACACTATTTCAATGGAACAAGTAAACCACAAAATAAACCCTAGGAGTCAGCACCTCAGCACCAAGCAAAAACTGAAACACGTTTGTTTGTTTGTTTGTTTTTTTTTTTTTTTTTTTTTTTTTTTTTTTTTTTTTTTAATTCTCAAAAATTGTCTTACAATAATTAGAAAAAGTGATTAAATAGCTAACAATAAAAATGCATAAAAAAACCCTAATTATTAAATGCTTGGGCTTGCTTAGTCTCAAGCCCAATAACTAATAGGTTCCATCCATAAGGCCACAGGTTGGGCCGTGTTCTTTTTGCTCTTCCTCCTATACATGTGTGTAATTGGTGCTTGTACCTCGTGTCCGCACCAACTCCTTTCGGGTGAGAAGAACTCGACCTCGTTGAGTGGAAATCTAAAGAGCTCCGATAATACTCCAACAAGTCAGGATCCAGTCGCTGTAGCTCATCTCGAGTAATCCATGTGCAATCAGAATCTGGTCGCCCTTGCCACCGGTCCATACAACACAATCGTAGACAACCACTTGAAAGCAAAACCATCAAAAGAGTAAGCTAGCTAAAGATGACAGTACCTTTCAAGTTTTTGCCCCAGAGATCTTGAACAAGCCCAAACCAGCCCTTGCAATCCGTATCTTCCTGCAAGCCCCACATGAGTTTTTCACCCCCAAGCCAATAGAGAAGCCAGTAGCGCATCCCAAGCCGATGACCACCTTCCTTGCCCGCCTCTGATCACAGAACCCACAACCCACAAACCACAAAAAAAAAAAAAAGAAAAAAAAAAAGAAGGAAAGGTGACCCACGCAAGCCCACCAGCCGCCGAAACCCACAGATCAACACTTAGCTGCTACCGGCCCATCAGCCACTTGCCGCTGACGCCATCACCGCCGCTGAGGACATCGACTACCGCTGAGGACGTCGACCACCTCCATGTCTCGCCGCTGCTATCTTCCTCGTCCATGTTGGCGCCCCCATCGTCGCACCGCCATAGTCGCCGGTCCCTAGCACCGCAAGCCCATCGCCGGTCTCTTTTAGTTTCTGTGGTCTTTCTTTTTAGTCCGTGGTTTGAGTTCCTTTTAGAGTCTGTACTTTGAGTTTCTTTTAAGTCCATGTCTGTAGTTTCTTTTAAGTCCGTTTGAATTTCTTTTAAGTTCGTGTCTGTAGCGTCTTAAAGCAGTAGTGTATTTTATTATTTTTGCAAAAAAAATTAAAAATTAAAAAAAAAATCAAAGGGAAAGAAAAGAAAGTATTGTTACTGTGACAGTCCATTGCATGTATTTGGCCTTTAAATTGTTCATCCACAGATACACTTGTCCAAGTAAGATCCATTCACTTGAGGACCCAAGCTTGTGACTATCTAGTGCAATAAGTTGGCCATTGACTAGGGTACAACTCTTACTCTCTTTTTGGTGAGTTCAATTTTGTCTCATTGAAAGATATTATCTTTATATTTTTCATGTGCATATCCCACTATACCCCACTGGCCTACCCATTTTGTGCTCAAGTTAGCTATTTTATTATTTGTGCTTTCTTTTAGTAAACATTCTAAAATTCCAAAAAAAAAAAAAAAACCAATTTCTTTGAAATATCTGATTCTCATTATTAATTGTGGAGCTTATTGGAAATTGACTTTTATTTGGGTTATCTTTCAATATTGTGAACACTGTCACTACTTGACTACAATTTATTCCTTTGATTCATTTATAATCTCTACATGTACTCTTGCTTGGCCTTAATTTTACATTAAGAATTGGTTACTTGAACTTTTGTGAATCTCAATTGCATTCATAAATATAGTGTGCATGCATCTATGTAGCGGTCGCATCATGTCAAACTCTGAACATCAATCCACTGCCGAGCCTAGGCCCTCCTTAGAGCAAACCATAGAAGACCTAGCAAAAAGTGTCCATAATTTACTGGATAGGGTTGAGCGAATTGAAGCATCTCAAAGAGAGAACATTAACCATGAAGGAGATAATATGCTTAGGCAAAATAACCACAGTTACTTTAATAGGGCTCCAAACTTTGAACATGATCACTATAATCACAATGGCCCTAGGAATTATGATGATAGGATTTTCAAGGAAAAGATAGAAGCACCCACCTTTGATGGTTGCCTAGACCCATGGGTTTTCACTGATTGGTTACGTCAGATGGAGAAATTCTTTGACTACTACCATCGGGCTGAGAATAAGAAAGTGAGGTATGCTAGGATGAAGTTAATTGGAAGAGCTGACCTTTTCTGGGAAGACATTGAAGATACCCTTAGGCGACGGCATGAGCCCCCCATTACTGATTGGCTTGAGATAAATGATGCACTCTCAAGGAATTATCTTCCTCCAACTTATAAGAGTTCTCTCCTTGAGGAATGGGATCGCCTAAAGCAAGGCACTGCTTCTGTGGCTGAATATATAGAGAAGTTCAAGGAGTTCAAGAGGCGAATTCGAATAGTCGAGGAAGAGGTTGTCACACTTAATAGGTTCAAGAAAGGTTTAAATGCTAACTTACTAGGCGAGATTATCACCCAAGGAGTCACTACCTTAAGAGAAGTATATGGCCTTGCTAGGAATTGTGAATTAGCATCCAAATCTATCTTTTGGCAACGTTCTAAGCTCCGGAGTGTTCCCACCAACCTTCAACCTTTTGGTAGCAAATCTAGACTTGCCTTACCCCTTAAGGTCAACCTCAATAGCACCCCAATAGAAAAAGAGGACAAGGGAAAAGGTATGGTCAATGAGCCTTCAAGATTAGGCTCTCGCCTTCAATGCTTCAAATGCAATGGGGTTGGACACATTGCTACTAGATGTCCCTCTAGGACCCTTGTCATTCAAGAGGATGATGAAAAGGTAGAAGATGTTGAAGAGTTGGTGTATGATCCAAATGTTGAAGAAATCCAAGATGTTGAGGCAAAATGGGAAGATGATCCTAGTTACCTCGCATGCATTAGAGCCATTTCTTCCTAGGTTGATGACTTTAAGGACTTTGGTGTCCCTAGAGTGAATGTGGTAAGGTGTGCTTTGACAGAGCAGAGAGACACTGATGATTGGCGAATGAGTGTCATCTTCCAAACTTACATTAAGTGTGGAGACAAAACTTGCAAAGTTATTATAAATAGTGGGAGTTGCATTAATGCGGTGTCCTCATGTTGTTTCTTGCCTAGGCTTGAAATTGACCCTTCACCCTAACCCATATAAAGTTCCTTGGGTGGATACTTCCTCCATAGCCATAAAAGAAAGATGTGTTGTTCCACTTCAATTCCTCACCTACAAGGCCGAAATATGGTGTGACGTAATTCCCAAGGATGTAGGCATATTATCTTAGGTAGGCCTTGGCTTTATGATTTGGATGTCACCCTTCATGGGCGATCCAATTCTTGCTCATTTATGTTTGAAGGTAAGAAGATTGTGCTCAATCGTTTGAAACCCAAGCCAATCGACATGAGCAAGAAGATAGAAGCACCAAAGGCAAAAGACCTGAACATCATAAGCCCAAAGGCATTTGAAAGGGTAGCAATTCAAGAATCCATTGTGTTTGTCTTAGTTGCTAGGAAACTTCATGGGGAGACTCGTGAGGAGCAACTTGAAGAAGTGAAGTCAGTGCTTCAGGAATTTAAGGATGTTTTCCTTAAGGAACTCCTCGATCATTTATCACCCATGCGTGACATACAACACGCCATAGATTTTGTGCCCGGAGCGACCCTACCTAACTTACCTCACTATAGGATGAGCCTTGCAGAGCATGCTGAGTTGCAAAGGCAAGTAGAAGAACTACTTAGGAAGGGTTTTATTCGTGAAAGCATGAGTCCTTGTGTAGTCCTTGTACTCTTAACTCCAAAGAAAGATGGAACTTGGAGGATGTGTGTTGATAGTCGTGCCATTAACAAGATCATTGTGAAATATCGTTTTCCTATCCCACGGTTGGATGACATGTTGGATATGATGGTTGGAGCAACAATCTTCTCCAAGATAGACTTGAAAAGCGGCTATCATCAAATTAGGGTTTGTTCTGGTGATGAGTGGAAAACTGCCTTCAAGAAGAAGGATGGTTTATATGAGTGGATGGTCATGTCTTTTGGATTGTCCAATGCTCTTAGTACCTTTATGAGAGTGATGACTCAAGTGCTCAAGCCTTTTATGGGGAAATTCTTGGTTGTGTACTTTGATGACATCCTTTTCTATAGTAAGTCTAGAGAGCAACACTTAGACCACCTAACTCAAGTTTGTACTACCCTTAGGAAGGAGAGTTTATATGGCAACCTCAAGAAGTGCTCTTTCTTCATGGATAGAGTCGTCTTCCTAGGTTTCATAGTATCGTCTGAGTGAGTTTCTGCCGAACCTCCAAAAGGTTCAAGCGATTGTGGAGTGGCCCAAGCCCAAAAATATCCATGAAATTCGAAGCTTTCATGGGCTCGCTTCTTTTTATCGCCGATTCATCAAGGGGTTTAGTACCATTATGTCCCCCATCACTGACTGCATGAAACAAGGGGAGTTTGTTTGGACTAAAGTTGCTTTTAAGGCTTTCAATGAGGTAAAACAAAAGCTGACTGAGGCACCTGTCATGCGTCTCCCTGATTTTACCAAACCTTTTGAAGTGGAATGTGATACCTCAAGTATTGATATAGGGGGAGTACTTAGTCAAGAGTGCCACCCAATTGCTTATTACAGTGAGAAGTTGAATGACGCTAAGCAAAAGTACTCCACATATGACAAAGAGTTTTATGCCATTATTCGAGCTTTTTGACATTGACGCCATTACCTGTTGTCTCGAGAATTTGTTATTTGCTTTGATCATGAAGCTTTGCGCCATCTTCATTCCTAAAAGAAACTGAATTTTAGGCACAGTAGTTGGGTTAAATTTCTGCAACGCTACTACTTTGTGGTGAAACATAGGGCAGGAGTTGAGAATAAAGCTACTGATGCACTAAGTCGAAGGGTGTCTTAGCTATTTGTTATGAGTGTTAAGGTTATTAGGTTTGAATGACTCAAGGATGATTATGAGTCATGCTTAGATTTTAGGGAGCTCTACACTAGCCTAAGTAATGCCCATACAACACAACCGTAAACAACCACTTGAAAACAAAACCATCAAAAAGAGCAAGCTAGCCAAAGATGATAGTACCTTTCAAGTTTTTGCCCCATGAGATCTTGAACAAGCCCAAACCAGCCCCTGCAATCCGTATATTCCCCCAAGTCCCATATGTGTTTTTCATCCCCAAGCCAATAGAGAAGCCAACAGCGCCTCCCAAGCTGGTGACCACCATTCGTGCCCGCCTCTGATCATAGAACCCACAATCCACAAACCACAAAAAAAAACGAGGAAAGGTGACCCGCGCAAGCCGACCAGCTGCCAAAACCCATAGATCAGCACTTAGCTGCTGTCGACGCATCAACCACCTGCTGCTGACACCATCACCGCCGCTGAGGACGTTGACCACCTCCATGTCTTGCTGCCGCTGTCTTCCTCGTCAATGCCTGCACCCCGTCGTTGTGCAGCCACAGTCGCCGGTCCCTAGCACCGCAAGCCCATCGCTGAGCAGTTTTTTTTTTAGAGATTCTATTCTCTTTTAGTTTCTGTGGTCTTTCTTTTTAGTCTGTGGTTTGAGTTCCTTTTAGAGTTTGTACTTTAAGTTTCTTTAAGTCCGTGTTTGTAGTTTCTTTTAAGTCCGTTTGAATTTCTTTTAAGTCCATGCCTGTAGTTTCTTAAAGCAGCAGTGTATTTTATTATTTTTGCAAAAAAAAAGGGAAAAGAGAGAAATTATTGTTACTGTGACAGCCTATTGTATGTATTGGGCCTTAAATTGTTCTCCATAGGTCCATTTGTTCAAGTTAGATCCATTCACTTGAGGAGCCAAGCCCGTGATTATCTAGTGCGATAAGTTGGCCACTGACTAGGGTACAACTCTTACTCTTTTTTGATGGGTTCAATTTTGTCTCATTGAAAAATATTATCTTTATATTTTTTATGTGCATATCCCCACCATACCCCATTGGCCTACCCATTTTGTGCTCAAGTTAGCTATTTTATTATTTGTGCTTTCTTTCTGTACCCATTCTAAAATTCTCCAAAAAAAAAAAAAAAAAAAAACCAATTTCTTTGAAATATCCGATTCTCATTATTAATTGTGGAGCTTATTGGAATTTGACTTTTATTTGGACTACCTCTCAATATTGTGAACACTGTTGCTAGACTGCAATTTATTCCTTTGATTCATTGATCTAGTCTCTACATGCACTCTTGCTTGACTTTAATTTTACATTGAGAGTTGATTACTTGAACTTCTGTGAATCTCAACTACATTCATAAATATAGTGTTGCATGCATCTACATAGTGGTCGCATCATGTCAACCCCTGAACATCAATCCACTTCTGAGCCTAGGCCCTCCTTAGAGCAAACCATAGAAGACCTAGCAAAAGTATCCATAATTTACTAGATAGGGTTAAGCGAATTGAAGCATCTCAAAGAGAGACCATTAACCATGAAGGAGATAACATGCGGAGGCAGAATAACCACGGTTACCTTAACAGGGCTCCAAACTTTGAACATGATCACTATAATCACAATGGCTCTAGGGATTATGATGATAGAATTTCCAAGGAAAAGATAGAAGCACCCACCTTTGATGGTTGCCTCGACCCATGAGTTTTCACTAATTGGTTGCGTTAAATGGAAAAATTCTTTGACTATTACCATTGGGCTGAGAATAAGAAAGTGAGGTATGTCAGGATGAAGTTAATTGGAAGAGCCGACCTTTTCTCGGAAGACCTTGAGGAAACCCTTAGGCGACAACGTGAGCCCCCCCATTATTGATTGGCTTGAGATAAAGGATGCACTCTTGAGGAATTATCTTCCTCGAACTTATAGGAGCTCCCTCCTTGAGAAATGGGATCGCCTAAAGCAAGGCATTGCTTCTGTGGCTGAATATATAGAGAAGTTCAAGGAGTTCGAAAGGCGAATTCAAATAGTCAAGGAAGAGGTTGTCATGCTCAATAGGTTCAAGAAAGGTTTAAAATGCTAACCTACTAGGCGAGATTATCACCTGAGGAGTCGCTACCTTAAGAGAAGCATATGACTTCGTTAGGAATTGTGAATTAGCATCCAAATTTATCTTTTGGCAATGTTCTGAGCTCCGGAGTATTCCCACCAACCCTCAACTTTTTGATAGCAGATCTAGACTTGTCTTACCCCCTAAGGTCAACCCTAATAGAAAAAGAGGACAAGGGAAAATGTGTGGTCAATGAGTCTTCAAAATTAGGCTTTCGCCTCCAATGCTTCAAATGCAATGGGGTTGGACACATCGCAGTTAGGTGTTCCTCTAGGGCCCTTGTCATTCAAGAGGATAATGAAAATGTTGAGGAGCTAGTGTATGATCCAAATGTTGAAGAAACCCAAGATGTTGAGTTAGAATGGAAAGATGATCCTAGCTATCTCGCATGCATTAGAGCCATCTCTCCCTAGGTTGATGACTTTAAGGACTTTAGTGTCCTTAGAGTGAATGTGGTGAGGTGTGCTTTGGCAGAGCAGAGGGACACTGATGATTGGCGAAAGAGTGCCATCTTCCAAACTTACACTAAGTGTGGGGACAACTTGCAAGGTTATTATAGATAGTGGAAGTTGCATTAATGCGGTGTCCTTTAATGTTGTCTCCTGCCTAGGCTTGAAACTGACCCCACACCCTAATCCATATGAAGTTTCTTGGGTGGATACTTCCTCCATAGTCATAAAAGAAAGATGTGTTGTCCCACTTCAATTCCTCATCTACAAGGCTGAAATATGGTGTGACGTAATTCCCATGGATGTAGGGCATATTATCTTAGGTAGGCCTTGGTTTTATGATTTGGATGTCACCCTTCATGGGCGATTCAATTCTTGCTCATTTATATTTGAAGGTAAGAAGATTGTGCTCAATCCTTTGAAACCCAAGCCAATCGACATGAGCAAGAAGATAGAAGCACCAAAGGCAAAAGACCTGAACATCATAAGCCCAAAGGCATTTGAAAGGGTAGCAATTCAAGAATCCATTGTGTTTGTCTTAGTTGCTAGGAAACTTCATGGGGAGACTCGTGAGGAGCAACTTGAAGAAGTGAAGTCAGTGCTTCAGGAATTTAAGGATGTTTTCCTTAAGGAACTCCTCGATCATTTACCACCCATGCGTGACATACAACACGCCATAGATTTTGTGCCCGGAGCGACCCTACCTAACTTGCCTCAGTATAGGATGAGCCTTGCAGAGCATGCCGAGTTGCAAAGGCAAGTAGAAGAACTACTTAGGAAGGGTTTTGTTCGTGAAAGCATGAGTCCTTGTGTAGTCCTTGTACTCTTAACTCCAAAGAAAGATGGAACTTGGAGGATGTGTGTTGATAGTCGTGCCATCAAGATCATTGTGAAATATCGTTTTCCTATCCCACGGTTGGATGACATGTTGGATATGATGGTTGGAGCAACAATCTTCTCCAAGATAGACTTGAAAAGCGGCTATCATCAAATTAGGGTTTGTTCTGGTGATGAGTGGAAAATTGCCTTCAAGAAGAAGGATGGTTTATATGAGTGGATGGTTATGCCTTTCGGATTGTCCAATGCCCCTAGTACCTTTATGAGAGTGATGACTCAAGTGCTCAAGCCTTTTATGGGAAAATTCTTGGTTATGTACTTTGATGACATCCTTACTTATAGTAAGTCTAGGGAGCAACACTTAGACCACCTAACTCAAGTTTGTACTACCCTTAGGAAGGAGAGTTTATATGGCAACCTCAAAAAGTGCTCTTTCTTCACCGATAGAGTCGTCTTCCTAGGTTTCATAGTATTCTTTGATGGAGTTTCTGCCGACCCCCAAAAGGTTCAAGCAAATGTGGATTGGTTCGAGCCCAAAAATATTCATGAAATTCAAAGCTTTCATGGGCTCGCTTCCTTTTATTGTTGATTTATCAAGGGGTTTAGTACCATTATGTCCCCCATCACTGATTGCATGAAACAAAGGGAGTTTGTTTTGACTAAAGTTGCTTCTAAGGCTTTCAATGAGGTAAAGCAAAAAATGATTGAGACACCTGTCATGCGTCTCCCTGATTTTACCAAGCCTTTTGAGATGGAGTGTGATGCCTCAGGTATTGGTATAGGCGGAGTACTTAGTCAAGAGCGCCACCCGATTGCTTATTTCAATGAGAAGTTGAATGATGCTAAGCAAAAGTACTCCACATATGACAGAGTTTTATGCCATTATTTGAGCTCTTTGGCATTGGTGCCATTACCTGTTGTCTCGAGAATTTGTTATCTACTCTGATCATGAAGTTTTGCGCCATCTCCATTCCTAAAAGAAGCTAAATTTTAGGCATAGTAGTTGGGTTGAATTTCTGCAACGCTACTACTTTGTGGTGAAACATAGGGCAAGAGTTGAGAATAAGGTTGTTGATGCACTAAGTCGAAGGGTGTCTTTGCTATCTGTCATGAGTGTTAAGGTTACTGGGTTTAAACGACTTAAGGATGAATATGAGTCATGCCCAGATTTTGGGGAGCTCTACACTAGCCAAAGTAATGCCTCACGGCCAATCCTAGATAATTAAACCCTTTAAGATGGTTACTTGTTCAAAGCCAACAAGTTATGTATCCCTCGGTCTTCAGTGAGAGATTTCCTAGTTTGGGAGATACATGCGGGGAGGCCTTGTAGGTCATTTTGGCCGAGACAAAACAATTGAGGAAGTGGAACGTCAATTCTATTGGCCTGGTCTTAAGAGGGGCGTTGCCAAGATAGTTGGCTAGTGTCGTACATGTCAACTAGCCAAACATTGCAAGCAAAACACTGGCCTGTACACGCCTCTACTTGTGCCAGGTCGCCTGTGGCAGGATGTGAGTATGGACTTTGTGTTAGGTTTGCCTCGCACTTTTAGGAAGCATGATTCCATTCTTGTAATTGTTGATCGCTTCTCTAAGATGACTCATTTCCTACCATGTTCTAAGACCTCTGATGCTTCTACGATTGCAAAGCTCTACTTTGATGAGATTGTCAAACTTTATGGTCTTCCCAAAACCATAGTGTCTGATGGGGATGTTCGCTTCATGAGTTATTTTTGGAAGACCTTGTGGCATTTAGTGGGCACCAAATTGAAATTTTCCACAGCATTTCATCCTCAAATTCATGGTCAAACTGAGGTGGTTAACCATAGTCTAGGCAACCTCCTTCGGTGTCTAGTGGGTGAAGCCAATTGGAATTGGGATTCAATTCTTCCTGTAGCCCACCTTGCATATAATAGCTCTGTCAATAGGTCTATAACCGCTAGTCCTTTTGAGGTTGTGTATGGATATACACCTAGGAAGCTCTTAGATCTTTTGCCCATGTCCCCACATGTTAGGATTTCTGAATCTGCTGAGACATTTGCACGACATATTCATGATTTGCATAATGAGATTCGCAAAAAAATTCAGGTAAGTAATTCTCAATATAAAATTCATGTTGACATTCATCGGTGTCATGCAGAGTTTCAGGTAGGAGATTATGTCATGATTCAAATTCGACCTGAACGGTTTCCCTCTAGGACCGTTAAGAAATTGCAGGCTCGTAGTGCTGGACCATTCAAGGTATTGAAACGAATGAGCCCAAATGCATATGCCATTGACCTTCCTTATGATTATGGTATTAGCTCTTCATTTAATATTGAGGATCTAGTTGCTTATAAAAGCCCCAAAGCTATTCCTGATACCCCTTTTGATGAGTCTTTGCCTAATCCTATTGATGCCCTATGGGGGGCTTATGCCGTCGCCTAAGGGTATCCTCAAGGTCTTCCCAAAAAAGGTCGGCTCTTCCAATTAATTTCATCCTGGCATACCTCACTTTCTTATTCTCAGTCCAATGGTAGTAGTCAAAGAATTTCTCTATCTGATGTAACCAATCAGTGAAAACCCATGGGTCTAGGCAGCCATCAAAGGATCTTTTCCTTGAACATCCTATCATCATAATCCCTAGGGTCATTGTAATTATAGTGATCAAGTTCAAAGTTTGGAGCCCTATTAAAGTAATCGTGGTTATTTTGCCTAAGCATGTTATCTCCTTCATGGTTAATGGTCTCTCTTTGAGATGCTTCAATTCGCTCAACCATATTCAATAAATTATGGACACTTTTTGCTAGGTCTTCTATGATTTGCTCTAAGGAGGGCCTAGGCTCGGAAGTGGATTGATGTTCAGAGTTTGACATGATGCGACCACTACGTAGATGCAGGCATACTATATTTATGAATGCAATTGAGATTCACAAAAGTTCAAGTAACCAATTTTTAATGTAAAATTAAGGTCAAACAAAAGTGCATGTAGAGATTATATCAATGAATTAAAGGAATAAATTGCAGTCAAATAGTGATAGTGTTCACAATATTAAGAGATAGCCCAAATAAAAGTCAATTTCCAATAAACTCCACAATTAATAATGAGAATCAAATATTTCAAAGAAATTGGTTTTTTATTTTTTATTTTTATAATGGGTACTAAAAGAAAGCACAAATAATGAAATAGCTAACTTAAGCACAAAATGGGTAGGCCAGTGGGGTATGCACATAAAAAATATAAAGATAATATCTTTCAATGAGACAAAATTGAACCCACCAAAAAGAGAGTAAGAGTTGTACCCTGGTCAGTGGCCAACTTGTTGCACTAGATAGTCACGGGCTTTGGTCCTCAAGTGAATGGATCTTACTTGGAAAAGTGTACCTATGGATGAACACTTTAAAGGCCCAATACATGCAATGGGCTGTCACAGTAACAATACTTTCTTTCCCTTTGATTTTTTTTTTTTTTTTTGCAAAAATAATAAAATACACTGCTTCTTTAAGACACTATAGACATAGACTTAAAAGAAATTCAAACGGACTTAAAAGAAACTCAAAGTACAGACTCTAAAAGGAACTCAAACCATGGACTAAAAAGAAAGACCATAGAAACTAAAAGAGACTGGTGATGGGCTTGCGGTGCTAGGGACCGGCGACTGTGGCGGTGTGACGATGGGGGCGCTAGCATTGACGAGGAAGACAGCGGTGGCGAGACATGGAGGTGGTCAACGTCCTCAGCGGTGGTGATGGCGTCGGCGGCAGCTAAATGTTGATCTGTGGGTTTCGGTAGATGATGGGCTTGCGTGGGTCACCTTTCCTTTTTTTGTTTTTTGTTTTTTGTTTGTTTTGTTTTTTTGTTTTTTTGTTTTTTTTTTTTTTTGTGGTTTGTGGGTTGTGGGTTCTGTGATCTGAGGTGGTCATAGGCTTGGGAGGCGCTATTGGCTTCTTTGTTGGCTTGGGGATGGGAAACTCATGTGGGGCTTGCGGGAATATATGGATTACAAGGGCTGGTTTGGGATGGGGCAAAAACTTGAAAGGTACTGTCATCTTTGGCTATTTTGCTCTTTTGATGGTTTTGCTTTCAAGTGGTTGTCTACGGTTGTGTTGTATGGACCGGAAGTTTGCTCTGATACCAAAATTGACGTAGGACAACAACACTATTTCAATGGAACAAGTAAACCACAAAATAAACCCTAGGAGTTAGCACCTAAGAGCTGCTTGGAGTCAGCACCAAGCAAAAACTGAAACATGTTTTTTTTTTTTTTTTATAATAATTCTCAAAAACTGTCTTACAATAATCAGAAAAAGTGCTTAAAATAATTAACAATAAAAATGCATAAAGAAACCCTAATTATTAAATGCTTGGGCTTGCTTAGTCTCAAGCCCAATAACTAATAGGCTCCATCCATAAGGCCAGAACTTGGGCCGTCTTCTTTTTGCTCTTCCTCCTATACGTGTGTGTAATTGGGGGCTTGTACCTCGTGTCCGCACCAGTTCTCTTGTGTGATTGTGTCTACTTTTCTTTCAGATTTTCTTTGTTCTTTTATTTGCTTGGAGATCTTTCTAAAGCCTATAATATTTCACAATCAATCTTGGCATTTGAGCTTCTGATTTTACAACAAAAAGTGGATTTGGACTTTGGAGTTTTCATTTCGTAACCAATTATTATCTTCATTACTTGTGTGAGTTCCTTAACTGGTCTGATGTATCAGTTCAGTTCTTTTGAAAATTCCAAACAAATAATATTTGGTCATTTTTTATGTTACGCTGTATTGAGATTGATAGTTGTTGGAGGCTATAGGTTACATGAAACAGGCAGTGGGGAAGATAAGGTGGTATAAAATATTTTGTACATGATGTGCTTTATCTATCTTTTGTCTACTATCTTGGTTCTTCATTGGTTAAGAAGGAAATACATGTTTCAGCTTTTGCTGATAAAATTTGAGTAATATGTTTCATGAACGGCTAACTTTATTTGTGGATTCAGTGTTATCTCACGAAAAGTAATTGGTATAAAATCTTTAGTGCATGATGTGGTTCCATATAACATGCTTTATCTATCTTTTGTCTTCTATCTTGATTCTTCATTGGTTAAGAAGGAAATACAAGTTTCAGCTTTTGCTGATAAAATTTGAGTAATATGTTTCATGAACAGCTAACTTTATTTGTGGATTTAGTGTTATCTCACGAAAAATAATTGATACCTTGATTTCCTTGAGCAATAATATATCATATTGGCAAGGGAACAGGGCACTGGTTGATCAGAGTGTTGTGGGTAACAAATTTGTTTCCATATAATTTAAATTGAGATGAAGTTCCTTGTCTTCTCTTGTTTGGGTTGTTTGCCAAGAGGTTTCCATTCGGTAAAACTAGGCTGTCTCCCTTTTCTCCTGCGAAATCCAATTAGGCTTATTGGGCTATTGCTATATTTTTTTTGATGTGATACACCTCACATGCTATATGAACATGATTGATGCCACTGGTATCATGTGAAATTGATCACTTTGGTTGTTTTCCTGTTATGTTTTCTTATTGTAGATAATCTGGAATTAGGTGGTCTAGGTTAAGAAGGATGATGTTTTATGTTTGGATGAGTCTATAATCTCATTAGATTGAAAATATAAAATTTTGTAAATGTCTATTTGTCTCCTTTTTGGGGTTGGCCGTCCATGATGCAACTAGATTTCAAGGCACATCAAATCAAATCAAAGCAAATTACAATCCCATTTAAATGATTTCATGTTAATGTGATATATTGGTGGGGCTGTGGAGCATGCATATACCTGTTCATACCAGTTGAATTTACTGCCCTATGAAAAACAACCCTTTATTTGAGCTGGTTTACACTCATAATGAGTAGGAATCGCCAATGGCCTTTAGGCCAGTTGGCAACTGGGACCAGGCCCCTATTGTGTTCTTGTATTGTGGTTCTATCCCCCACAATTACCTAGCAAAAAATAAAAAACAACAATCATTTGTGGATATTGTTGGCTGTGAACATTTTAATGTATTATTATAAGGCCTTTTCATTTGTGGATTACAAACATTTTCTTTAATTTTAATTTCTATGTTAAACTATTTTTAATGTAATGGTTAGTGTTTTTGACTCTTCAATCATCTTTGGAATTAAGAATAAAGAATTTATTCCCGTATATCATTAAAGTTGTTTGGAATGATAGAAGTAAATGGTTTGGAAGGTTTATAACTTCAAATGCTTGTTAAATTGACCTATAGCACTAACGTGTTTTCTTCCTTGGTCTTGACTTTTTAATCATCCACCTTAGGCTCACCTTGTTCCTTTTTTGTTTGCATTGTTTTTTTTTAGTGAATTCCTTTGATTGTTCTTGAAAATTGGACTTTTGATATATCATAGGGTTGACCTTCTCTATGGCAATACTTTTTTGTATTTTGTCTTATATAATTAGTGAAATCAAACTATTGTGCTACATGGTCAGCACTGATGCATTTGGCAATTGTCTGAGTCATTTGCATAGAGGATGGAAGTGAGCCAAAAGAATAGATGGACAAGAAGCCACCTTTTGGAATGGGTAGTACTGGGAAAAAAAAAGGTGTGTTGATTTCAATAGTTAATATTTCACTTTGTTTAAAGATAAAATCAGAAAACTAAAACAAACAAGTTCTTGATATAGCACAACCTACTAAAATTTTGAAAATAATACACACACACATATTAAATTGACCTCGTACTTAGGTTTCTATTGTTCAATGCTTTAAAATTGATTTATTCTAGTAATTTATATAAGCAGCCACTCAATTAACTTCTCTGATGATACCTTTTTGTTTTTTATTTTTCGCTCCAGCTATGTGCAGTACATAGTAGGCAATGAGTATACTGTAATACATGGTAAGATAACCTCATAAACCACAACCATTAGAAGAAAAACACTGAGTTTTGGCAGGAAAGTATTGCCCCAAATTGTAAAACTAAGTTCACGCCCTCAATTCTCTCATGCAATCCACTTTCTACACAGCCTACAATTCCCACCATTTTCCACCTCCATGGAAATCTCTGGAACCCAATTGCATAACCAGGAAATCAATTCCTTATTATAAACCCCAAAACCGATTCAAAACCCTAACCCTAACCAATTCATTGAGAATCCCGCTCGGCTATGAACCTGAGGAAGACATTGAACTATTACCAAGACCCAAACCCAAACCTGCCCCTCCAAGTCGACTCTCGGTGGTGATTCGGAGGTCTGGTAGTGTTTCTAGGTACTTCTGGGATGGGAATCATTTGCAATTGGTTTGTGTGGATGGCGGTGTGTCATCATTTTCGTTTGATTTTGATGATGGGTTTCGGAAAATGTTCAGACTTTGTAGTTCAGCTGTTCAGGATTTCTTTATTCCAAAGCAAGTTAGTGGAAATTACAAGGACTATGTGAAGTGGAAGCTTTTACACCAGGTTTTCAGTTTGGCACTCCAGGTGCTTGCCACTCAGGTAATAAAATTTTGAATTACAATATTAAAAAATATATATATATTGGGGTTGAATAATTGTATTGAAATTTAAAGGTAATGGTGTTGGATTAAGTGTTATCTTTTGGGCTAATTGTGCATATATGGTGCCTTGAGCTCAAATGTGATTGTTTGTATAGAATTTTTATGATTATGGTGTAAAGGTGTTGTTGGAATATGTTTATATTTAGAGAAATAGTTTAAACCTCTTTAGTTATGCGTTTGAACTGAACTTAAAAGCTTTGATGGATACTTGTTGATATACATTGAGTATTAAGTCTTTTGAAGTATAGAAACAATTCAGATATTGTGTTTATCAGGTTTGGTGAGTTTGAGAATATTCACCAAGTCATATAGAAAGTTATAAGTGTTTTATTGAAACTCTGCTCAGTGCTTTCTCCCAAACCCTTTTACTGTTGAGATGAAGACTTGCTATGTGTGGTTTCTAAGTATTTTTAGAATGTACTGATATCAGGCAATGTTACGGCTATAGGAATTGGGTACTCTCGTTCACTTCCCTCTGCTGCTGCCCTTAACTGGGTCTTGAAGGATGGACTTGGACGGCTAAGTAGGTGCATCTAGACTGCTGGCCTAGCATCTGCTTTTGATACCAATTTGAAGGTATGACTTCTATTCCATTAGAATTCAGTTAAAATGTTCTATATAATTGGTTTTATATATATAAGCCTCTTTATTGGCAGTTATTGTTGAACTGCAAGATGGGAAATCTTGTTTGTATTCTCTAGAATTTGAAATCTATAGCTTTGGCAGATCATTTATTTTTTGTTATCCTGTCTGAAGAGAGTTAGGTTCTCAGCATCTGTCATGTTCAGTTTAAGCATTGGAGTGGAGCTGCTGACTCCTGTCTTTCCTCAGTACTTTTTGCTTCTTGCATCTGTTGCCAACATTGCCAAACAAATAAGCCTTGCATCCTACCTAGCAACTAATGTAAGTATTTAGACCTCAAGGCTCAAGCCCTTTTCTTGTAACTAGAATTGTCATATCTTCAAAAAGAAATTCTGTTGATTGCTATCATATTACTTGCTGGAGCCGGGAACAGTAGATGTTACAGTGTCACATAACTTTAAAAAAAAAAAAAAAAAACCCTTTTCTTTGCTAAAATTTTCTCAGGTTAATGCTTTGTTATATTTCCAATAATATTCCTCTGTATTTGCTGTTGCTTTATTTCCTTTTTTGGTACTAATTTGGAGTCAAAGAATAGTCTAAATGCTATAAGCTTGACGACAGATGTGGCCATAAAAAAATTATGGCTACTTTTTGAGAGTCCATGCTATATTCAAGGAAAACATTGCACCATTAGATACCCTATCTCTTGCAATAAAATGAATCAAATGAGTGTCAAGAGCGGGAAAAGGGAAAAAATTGAAGTACCAATAATAAAAAAAGCATAAAGAATATTGTTGTCTTGAAAAGAACATCAATATTATTAAAGAAGTGGACCAAAGTCTATTTTAAAGATAACTCAAAATTTTCAGCAGTTTCAGGCCATGTTTAGAGATATTAATTACTTATACATTAAATATGTATAAGGCAGCCTGTTGTTCTATCAAAGGTATTCTTGTATTGATCATTTGTTTTCAACCTCAGAAGTTGAAAAATAATTGTTAATGCTTTGCTATTTTCTTCAAACAGAAACAACTTTTCTTCAAAGTTAAATATCTAACAACAGTATGGCGGGTTTACAGCTTGATTTAAGACATACTTGGATAAATCTTTACTGACTTACCTGCTTCATAATTAATCAAGAGACTACCGTGCTTTGGAAAGCATTTTTGCTTGTAACAGAATATTCCAGCTTTTTATATGTAGTTTTAATGTTGTTACTTTGTTTAAGCAGACAGCTATTTGCCGAAGCTTTGCAATATCAGATAACCTTGGTGAAGTTTCTGCAAAGGCACAGGTCTGTTATAATTTTCCCTAGCATGTTTTGTATTTCTTTGATAACATGGAATTATATCCTAATTTTTGGTATGGGTTTCAGATTCAAACAGTGTGCTTTGATAACCTTGGCCTTTTGCTTGCTGCTATTCTGAAAATATTACTGAAGAACAATCAAAGGTTTTCTTCCCATTTGTATTTTTGAACTCACTATATTGTTAAATTAAATCTTATTATGAGTTAGAAACCAAGTAATATTAAAACCTTCACATGGGTGTGACTGTCTGCTTATACTTTTGCTAAACTATATTATAACATCCTGCCTCATTGGTATGTTATCAGTTAGGTACTGATAATGATTATATTGACTTCCATTGGCTTGTCACTAAAGGTTCTCATTCATAATATGAAAGTAAAATCTTGAAATTGAAAATTGCTGTCTTAAATTTGAGTAAGATTAATTAATAAAATTATAAAACGTGAATGGTACCTATTTTTATTTATAGGAGAAACAATGTTACATGTTATTTTTACCTGTGCTTGGCATGTGTACCATATTCGTTATAGAAAATTGTGCTTCCATGGTTTCCTGACTTTTCAATGTTTTCATAATGTTGAAGCTTGCAAGCAGGTTTACCTTTTGATATATACCCCATTTTCTCAGCAGTTGACCTTTTCGGAATATATCAGGGGCTTAAGCATGTCCATCTGCAGACACTAACAAAGGTGGGTTAGTGTTAGTTTTATAAGACCAGGGAGTGTTTAAGTGATTGAATTGACTGGTTACATTAATGTGTTTTTGCTTTTGGGAAACTTCATAGGTACACAGGATTCTGTCCTCCATCTGTGCTATAAACATGACCCACACCCATTATTTATCCAGATTTTTTGCTCAGTGGGCCAGTTTTAGACAGCTGGAACTTATTAGTAGAATTTTCTGTCCACGTTAGATTAAAGACATTTAATAGCTAATTATCCTGTCATATTCAAATGCCTTTGCTTTACTCGTTGGCTTTTCTTTTTGCTTACACATAAGATAAGTGTTCGACTGCATTTGCTACATCCCTGGTTTTAGGTTGAAAGGTTTCTTCAGTCACTGCTCCTAGGTTCAATTTGATTTTGCTTCCTAAGGCTCACACTAAATAGCCTCCTTCATGTTACAAATCATAATATGCACCCAGACACGTGGGCTCAAGTAGTGGGTAAAAAGAACAGGGGGAAAGGCTATGATCCTTCCGTGGACAATTTTGCTTTCAGAAAATTTACTACATGTGTTAATACTTTTTTTCTTCATAAAATTATGAAGTTCATGATCTGACTGTAACCTCACTTTTATGTTCAGGATAGACTTGAGATCATACTAAATATTTGGATTGAGTCAGGATATGTGCCTTCACCTGCAGATGTGAGTAAAGAGGAAGGAATTGATTTTTTGTGGAGCAAAGTTGAGGTCTCACTACTGTGTTTCTCTAGCTGTGTATAATGCTATGATATATACTGCTATAGAATTTAGTGCACATCAATAGTAAAGCTTATACCCAATTATTGCGGTTTGAGTTAGATAAAACAATATGGCCCATCAGAATAGGGTGCTTAAATCCGAAGGATCAGATACCCAAGTTGTCAATGATGGCAATGCAATATTCAAGTGGTGAGGATTATTACTTTATATGCATGGAGATCTTCTGCAAAGGAGCAAAAAGAACTAAGCAGGTGAGTATATCAGGGAACTTATGACCTAGGCTGTCACATAGTTAATCATGGAGCACCATACCTATAGAGATGTTCTAACAAATTCATTTTCTTTTGTCCCCTTATTTATGAACTTGTAGCATGGTATACTTCTTTGTCTACGGGAAGGGGCTGGGGCTGTAGATATTATCATGGGTTTGTTGCAGGTAACTGGAATTTTTTTTAAGAGCTTTGATATTTGATTCTGTAAAGCGCACACCATTGCCATTTCATTAATTTATTTACTATTGCTGGTTGAATGGAAACCTAGTCTATGGCTAATTTCCCTTTATGTACTTTCAATAATCTTACACTTGGTGTAATTTGTAATAATATATATGTTGTTTAGGCATGCTACGTCCGTAAGGCCTTCCTTGTGAGCAGTTGGTGGGAAAACATTCTTGGAGATGGTGACTCGCTTGATTTTGTTCTCAATGAATGGTTCAAAGTGATAGAGGATAGCAAGAGATGTGCCCAAAGGGATTTGTCTCTGTTGAATGAACAAATGTTGGGACTTGGTTGGGCTGCTAAAAACATTTTGTTAAGCACAGAGGAGCAGGCTAGATACAGTTTCGTAGATGACTGAAGATTTTAGAGTTTTTTCTTTTAAGATTGGCGGCTACTCCTTTATACCATAGGAGAGGTTTTGTGGATGAAGCTTAATTTATTGCTAAGTACATAAGCCATCTGTAACACTATGTTTATATATATATATATATATATATATATATATATACGCAGCTATCATCTGTTGTAATCATATGTAAAAGAGCAAAGAATAAGAAAATTTTGCCTCTTTAGTTGGGCAGATTACCGCCCGCCTATTTTGACACCTTAAATTGAACATATGCATTTGTCAACAAAAAAAAGTTTGCGAACTTAGATTTAAGTTAGCAAAAAAAAAAAAGAAAAATCAAGATTTTAATTTGGTCCAAGCTTTTGGAAGCTATAGTAAAAATTTCGAAAAGTTAAAAAAAAAAAAATATATATATATATATATATATGTGTGTGTGTGTGTGTGTGTGTGGTGTAGACGCAATTTTTTTTTTTTTTTTTTTAATGCAAGATCGAATTTCTACTCTAACCTAATCTAAGGGTCTGTTTGGTTGGAGGAGTGGAAAAGTGGAAGGATGAAAAATTAGGAGGATAGAAAATATTTAGTTTTCCTTCGTGTGCGTTTAGTTGGAGGGGTAGAAAAGTGGAAGGGTGTAAAACTCTTTTGTTTAGTTGAAAAGAAAAATGAGAGGATAGAAAATATAGTTTATATAAATTGATTATTATACCCTTATTACATAATAGGTAAGAAATAGATTTATTTGTACTTATTAAATAATATAAAATTTACAAACAATTATATTTTTCAATGAGAAGTGTTACGTTCATAACATTTTTCGTAATATTTTCACAACAAAATTTATGTGGAAAGTTGTTATTAATTCTAATTTGAACTCATCATTGAAATTATTTTTTTACTCACCAATATTAGCTAATAACAATTTGTTACTGAAATTTTTTGTGAAAATATTGTGGTAACATTTCTCAATTAGGATTTTTTATTCATTATATTATTTCCCTTTTTCCCAACTTTCATTTCATCCATAAGTTTTTTTTTTTTTTCCTCCACACGTTGTCCTTCCTTATCCCTATCCCCCTTCTTTTTTATCTTCTTCCTCATTCAGCACAGCTCTCATTCTCTCTCTTTTTTCTCAGCGCTCTCTCTCTCTCTCTCTCTCTCTCTCTCTCTCTCTCTCCTTTTTTTTTTTTTTAAAACTTTGATGGTGTTACAAAAAACACCAACTCCTGAACTTGTCCTTATGGCTCGTCCAATGGAAGACCAACTGGGGCGAACCAAACACATGAGGTGATCGTCCCAAGCGCCCTTGATGACCTCGTTCATCTTTGGACATACGAGGTCATCAAGAAAAGCTTGTCCACCCTTAGAATCATTTGGATGGACGAGCTCTACACGAAGTTAGGAAAAAAATGAATGCACAAGGAAAAGTCATTCCTAATGGCCTTGTCCGTCCTTAATAAAGGATGGACGAGTTCATTGGGTTGAACATGTTAGACTATGAACGACTTTGATCTCTACCAAGCGTAAGGGATGAGTTGAACTACTATGTGCCAAGTTCTCCATTAACCATTACGGAACACAAGTTCAAATAAGGTAACTTCCATGGCGGTTATGGAAGTTACCTCCGAATCCTCCGGACTCCTCGACAATAGGAACAGTTATTAAACAGATAATCGTTTCACGTATGCTATATAAGCATTCATCGATGAGAAGGTAAAGATGATTCAGACACTTTTCTTAGAAATTACTTCCTTTTACTTGGAATTACAAATTCACTAACTTTATTATCGGAGGACTTTTTGGCCGGTCCCCTCTAACTTAGTATTTGTTTTCAGGATCAAGCCCTAAGATCATCAGCGCCCGAGGCTTCCAACCTACTGATTTCCAAGGAATCATCAAACTTGACTCTAGCACTCTCATTCTCTTTTTTTTTTTTACTTAACTCCAGCCGTCCAGCGCTCTCATTCTCTCCTTTTTTTCTCCAGTGCTCTCTCTTTGGTTTTTTTTTTTTTTTTTTTTTTACTTGATTCTAGAACGGGGTATTATGGTAAAAGTGCTGTGAGAGCATTTTCTCTCCAGGCTTTTCCTCCCGATTTGGGAGGATGAAATTTGTGGGCCCGGGAGAGAAAATTTTCTCTCGGGTTTTCCTCCCTTCCTATGTTTTCCACCCCCCCCCCCCCCTAAATTCTCCCTAACCAAACACAGTGTAAGTGTATATGTATGTGAGTCTCCCTCCTGGAGACTTGAACCCCGGCCCTTACCCCTCCACATCCCACAAGCATTTATACTTGTAGAGTGACTAATGCACCAAGGGTGTGCGGTGGTCACGAAATTGTTATTGTTATTTTTAATAAAGAAAGAGGTAAATGAAAAAAAAAAAAAAGATTAATCACACGGGAATGATCTGTAACTAGAGAACGATATGGAGGGTATCATTGGACTTGATGCTATTTATTATTAAAAAAAATTACTTAGTTATTATTTGGAATCAATTCATTTGACTTTTCACTAATTAATTTATTTTTGTTCAAAGTGAATTAAAGTATATTTATATTTGAAAATGGAAAGAGTGAGGTTTTATAAAAATCTACAAAAATAAAAGAATAATGTTAGAGATACAATCTATTTTACAATTTTTTTTTACAAACTACTGATGTCGTGAATAATTATTGATAAATGAAAAAAGGTTTAGATGAAAACTAATAAGAGGTTTGTCACGTCAACATTTTGTAAAAATATTGTAAATAGTTTGTGACTGTAGTATTACTCTAAATAAAATAAGCTAAAAAATTAAACAAAAAAAGATGGTGACAAACAAACTTTGACAATAACAATACATATTATCAGAAAATCACTCAACAACTCATGCACTGCGCACAAAGTTTAATAAAATATGATTTTATATTGTTTTCTCAACCAAAAAAAAAAAAAAAAAATTATATTTTTATCTAAAAAATGATGTTATTTTTTTTAGAGAGTTTCAACCTATTGCGTCCGTTCCAAATGATAGCTCTTTTTTTTTTTTTTTTTTTTTTTTTTTTTTTTTTGGTGAACAAAGGAATTAACATTAACTAAGAAACACTGCCAACAACAGCAACATTACAGAGTCTGGGACGATAAACGCCCATCTTATCATAATACAGCAGTTGTGATATAGCGGGGGGGGGGGGGGGAACCAAAAACAAAAGACAGCACATCAGAAGCCGATCCCTATTTAGCTAAGGCATCGGCACAAAAATTTGCTTCCCTGAAGCAATGAGACAATTTAGCTTGAGGCAGGTGTAGCAACAACACCCTGCAATCATCAACAAGACCAGACAAGTCTCCATTAGTATTGACATTGCTAGAAACTAAGGAGATTGCTGCGGTTGCATCAAGCTCTATTTCCACAGCATGGCAGTCCCTCTCAACACACAGCCCCAATCCTTCCCTCAAGGCCCACAACTCCGCAGCTATACTTGAGCTAGCACTAATGGTTTTTGCAAAACCCACAATTAATTGACCGACGCTATCTCTAAGCAAACCACCACACCCTGCCTTTCCACTAGAAGTGTCAACTGCACCATCAGTATTGAGTTTAAGCCAACCCTCTGCTGGCTTCAGCCATTTCACCTGGCGCACTTGCCTATCCTTCCCCGTGGTAGGCTCCAGCACACAGTACAAAAACTCACGAGCTTGCATTTCTACGACCTGAAACAAATTTGGGTTATTTGGTTGCTGCTTGAAGGCCAATCTATTCCACTGGAGCCACAGATTCCACAAACCAAGCAGAAAAAAATCTTTCCAATTAAAATCCTTATCAAGTGCCTTAGAGGAATCTAAAGCATTCTTTTTGATCCATGACTCAAGGTCATCCGTGAATGATAGTTTGAGACTAACAGGGCAGCAAGAATGCTCCCAAAAGCTTTTAGCTGTCGGGCAGTCCCTCAGAACATGGGAAATGCTTTCCTCCACATCTGACAATTATCACAGCCACACAAATCGCCAAAACCACGATGGGACAAGATGGCTTTAACAGGTAAGCTCATATGTAAGCACTTCCAAAGGAAAATTTTAATTTTTGGCAAAATCTGGAGTTTCCAAATCCATTTGCCATGAAAGTTCGGTGCCTCTAGGTTCTCATCTATTGCCAATAAATAAGCATTTCTTGGGTCAAATTCCCCATTTAAGCTAGATATCCAGCTCCTATGGTCCTCCCTCATAGCATATCTCCTAAGAGGGGTAGCTCTAACTACCATTAAGATGTTCTCAGGGAAGACAAAGGAGATATTTGCTAAATCCCAGCCATAGTTCATAACAACATCCGAAATGGACATCTCACTCTCACCTTGATTTAAAGGACCCTCAATAAGGGACCTAATTGTGCAAATGTTCAGCCACTAATCATTCCAGAAACTTAGCTGGCTATTGCAGCCCACTGTCCACTTAGAGCCCATTTCACAAATGCTTCTTCCTATCTTCACTGCATTCCATGCTCTAGTATGAGCCTTGGCCTTTCTAGTATGCCCAACCATGTACTTTTTCCTCAACACATCAGCCCATCCCCCACTCTTGGAGTTCTCCATCCGCCAACATAATTTTGCAGCTAAGGTTAAATTTCTTCCCCTAGCTTCCTGAATGCCCAAGCCTCCACGACACTTTGGTTTGGTGACTTTCTTCCAGCCAACCATATGCAGTTTTTTATGCTCTTCCGTCGATCCCCACACAAAATTCCTGTTAACCTTATCAAGATTGTTAAGAACTCGGGTAGGCAGCATTTAATTTATATATAAATATAAAATTTGAAAATTATAATAATTATTAATACACATTTATTTTGATTGTGTTTGTGTATGAAATATTAAGTGTACGTTTGACATTGGTTTAAAAAATCTGTTTTTTTTTACTATTCAGCTTATTTTTACTACTATTCAGGAATCCCATTGTACTTTTTGATACTATTCATGGGTCTCACTGTACTGTTTTAGCTATCTTTTAGCTTTATCTACAGTACTTTCAATAAAAAGTTTTTAGTTTTAGCTAAATAAATTGTTCCCAAATAGACATTTATATGAAATTGATAATTATGGTAGTTATTAATAGATATTTATTTTCTAAAAAAAAGGTATTTATTATTGTAGGGGGGATGAACTCAATTCCGAACCGATGCCCAAAGGGCTTGGAGGATCATACTTGAAAAGATTGGCTAGATCCATCCCTATGAGTGATAAAGGAAACATACTCATACGGTTCTTGCGAAATTCTAGGTATGCCACCAATACTGAAACTCTTGTCTGAGATCATAAACACGGGTGACCCTATAATGGATAAAGGAAGATTCTCAGGGAACCAATCCCCCTCTTTAGTTGAGATGCTGCTTTCACCAGATATACCTCGAGAAACCCCCTAAAGGGATATGAATCACAGAGATCGTCACGTCCGCATTAATGAGAGGTTCTCTACGTAATCTTTTCCACATTAAATACATATATGACAACAACAGTAAAAATGCCCCCCCCCCCCCCCCCCCCAAAAAAAAAGTCTTGTTTTGTGATGAAAATGGGGGAGAACCAATGGAAAATGAGACAAGTATCTCCAAAAAGGCTTATAAAAGAAGAGGAGGTCGCAACAGAAAAAGATGATCAAAAAATACAAATAAGAAACTCTAGAATAGAGGGAAGAGAGTCATGTTTTATTTTCCTTTTCTTGCTCATTCCCTACTCCTCAAGAAAACAATTTGTATAAAATAAAACATCTTATCTTTATTCCTTTGGTTTAATCAGTTGTTTGAATTTCTTATTGTGGAATTTTTACCTCGTTTTAATGATTAATTAGTTGTGCAAGTCATTTAACTTAGACCATATATTAAATATTTGTTTGTGTTTGAGATCTTGACCCCCACAATTATGATTGTGTTTTTAAATGAAATTATTAAAAATATAATTATGTAATTATTAATAGATATTTTTATGAATCTAGGATTGTGTTTGTATGTGGAACTATTTATTATAATTTTTATTTAAATAGATATTGTTTCTCAACAAAAACAATTCTATCATTTAAAGAAAATATGATTTGGCAAAATTTTAATTGAGAGTTTAAATATATGACAGTAGAATTTAAACTCAATTTAAAAAAAAAAATTAGAATATTGACATGTAAAATTGTGATGTCTTTAAAGTTTATCTTACAATATATTTTAAGGTCACTTGAGTTTGTTTATCTCAAAGACATAGGCATTTAGCCTTTTTCTATATATATATATATATATATATATATATATATGATAAGATTTGAAATTTGTGGTATTTGTTCTATGATGATCAATCTTTATCATCCTACTAACATCTAAACTTTTCTTTCATATTTGGAAGATTAAAAAATTTAAAACGCAAGCACTTTTTCTATTGAGAAATTCATTACGTCAATGATTTTCCCAGTCTAGTCGTAATAACTAACATTTTTAACATTTTAGATATGGAATATGGATGGTCGGTGAGTCAGTAGTCAATATCTCGTGGCAGGTGGACTTACATTAGGCAAGAAAAAAAAAAAAAAAGTTGTTCACACGATATGCCATCATTTGTAGGACAAAGTTAGCAAATCAGAGCTTTGCAGCACAGACATACAGCACATTGCCCAATTCATTCACGCATCTTCCCAAGTTAGGAGCCATTCACCAACCACATCCCAAAACTAGTGCCAATTGCACTTTGCACTCATAGAACCAAATACAAGACCACCGTCACATTGAGCTTTGAAAGTCTGAAATTTGTTTTATATATATATATATATTCAAGACCCAGACCCAATTTTATCATACTGTGGATCTGTTTAACTTTGCAATCGCTCTCTTTCTAGCACCAAACACTGCCAACTCTAAAATCTGAATGCTGTTGCAGCAAAGGGGAATTTGCCACTTATAGCCGTCGATCTATCGATCACTCTCATACAGTAAGTTCTGAAAAATTTACATATTTTCTCACAAAATTATCTTGCCAGAACCCATCACAACATAAAATTATACAAATCAGAACACACACAAAAAAAAGAAACATAATTTTGATAATAAAAAAAATAATTTGGTGACAATTTGGGTGTTACCAGAATTTCTGAAAAATTCACATATTCTCTCCCAAACTTATCTTATTAGAGCTATCGCCACACAAAAAATTACAAAATTTCAAAAAAAAGGTTGGTAACAATTTTGGTGTCACTAAATTTTCTGAAAAATTTATATATTTTCTCACAAACTTATCTTACTATCCTGTTTGATGGAAAAGTTTTAACACACATTTTCACGTTTTAAACAACCTTACACATATTTCAATACACTTTTTCACCGACAACTATATCAAAAATACCTAAATAACATTACTCAAACTTCTCTATCAAACGGGCTCAAAAATACACAATTTCGTTGAAAATTTTGGTAACAGTTTCTGTGTTACCGGAATTTTCCTACCCAAAAAAAAAAAAATTCATATTTCATTAAATTTTCCCAAAATAAATAAAATAAAATAACTCCCACAAAAAAAAAAAAAAAGCGCGGTAAAAATGGCGAGGGCCCCACCAGTGACTCCGTTATACAATCACCGACCAATCACATTCCCTCAAAACCAATTACTCTCCCGAATCAACGCCAAAACCAAAACCAAAACCCCATACAAAATCTCAGCCGTCCACGTCACCGCAATGCCAAGTCAGCAGCACCACCACGAGGCTCAGGCTCAGGCTCATCCGACGCTGGAAATTATAGGCGGAGCAATTGAGTCAGTCCTGCCGGCTCTCAACTCGACCCTGACCCGATTTCCGTACAACACGTTTCCTTTAATCGGGTGGAACTGCCACGTGGAGACCGTCTACGCCGCCTACTTTCGGTCCCTCCCTGACGTCAAGCTCCGCCGTGAGTGCATCCGCACCCAAGATAACGGCTCCGTCGCACTCGATTGGGTCTCCGGCGACGACCGTCACTTGCCGCCCGACTCTCCTCTCCTCATTTTACTGGTAAGTCCCGTTTTTTACTCTTTTTACCACTACCTTTTACTCTTTTCAGTTTTTCATATAAATTTTTTTTTTTAAAAAAAACTGAATTTTATTTTATTTTAATACTAAATTGCAATTGCAAGTTTGAGATAATTTTTTTTTAATCTTAGTTTTAAATTTTTTAAGTACCTCTCTTAAAATGTGGTACATTGATGGGTAAGCTTTAAATCCAAACGTTACCTAAACTTTGGGGGATACAGATAAAATTAAAATTATATTAAATTTTAAGTGTGTGAATAACAATTTTTTTTTAACCTGCCTTGGTGAAAATTATATTATATGGCCCTTCTGTGAAGCGAGTTTAGGAGATATTTTCTCGTACAGAACATTTTACTTGGTTATTGATAGAATATTGTGTTTTATATATATATATATTTATATATATATATATATATAATACATATTTTATAATAATAGATAAATGATTAAGATTAGATATTTATAATACATAAAAAAAAAAAAAAAGAGATGTGTACCATAAAATTACCAACATATTTATATTTATAATAATAATTGTTTATTGTGCCAACTGAGAAGTTATGTCATTATTTATATTTATTTTATTTTATGATTGGATAGAATTCTCGAAAGTTATTATCTAATCGAAAATGTTAGTCACATATTTATGATTGTTTATTGTGCCAACTCACTCATACACTTGGATTATTGGATTTTAGTATTATATATATATATATATATTATATTTTGAATTGTAACAATATGATATAAAATAAATAATTCTATATGTTATTTTGCTTGAAAACATGATCAAAACGAGCATTACTTTTTATTATTTCTCAACAAAAAAAAAAAGGTCTAACATATATGCCGTTCTTGTAGTATCGAATTATTCATTTAAATTCCTATTACCCATATGTACTTTTTCTTATTTTTAATTTTCATGCCAATTTTTAAAGATGTTTTTTAGAAAAAAAAAAAATTTGTGACCAAAATTCGAGTGTATTTCATACAATATCTATTTTGTCCTGTATATTATTAATTTTGTTCTCAAGTTTAGAGAAAATTATAATTTTGTATTTGAAATTATAATTTCTACTGTGTACTCTATATATCAAAATGCAATTTCTTTAAAAAGGTAAGGGAGAATGTAATTGATATATTAATTTTCGAGATGAAATTGTAACTTCTTAAATTTTAAGGAAAAAAAAATTGAACTTGAATAAAGGACAGTAAAGAAAAAGTAAAAAACATTAAAAATAGATTATCTCTGGTCTCATTTAATTATGGATAAACTTTGTTTGTCATCTTTAAACTATACAAGAGAATTACGATCGTTTTTTGCTCTACCAAAACATATCATTTATTTCAAAGCACCAAAATTAAGAAAAAATTTTGGGACACATGACCTAGGATGCACGGACACTTCATTTGAGGTGTCATAGCCATGTCATACTCGTAACGTAACGTTATCAAATTTGTCGTATCATGTTATAATTTTTTAAAAATTGCTTGTGTCATCAAATCGTACTCGTACCCATACCTTTACCTGTATCTGTGTCCGTGCATCCAAGCACATGACGCAAAATTAGCCCACAATTGAAATCCAATTTGAGAACTAATTGGATTTTCTCTAAATTTTGGCTTTAAATATATATATATATATATGTGTGTGTGTGTGTGTGTGTGAGAGAGAGAGAGAGTTCAATTTTGTTGCTTAATTATCGATTGTGTTAATTCAATCCCTTGTCCACACTTCCTGATTTCTGTGATATTGCTTTTACAAATCCAATTATTCAATTTATAGTTTAGTTTAAACCTTACTAATACAAGAAGAAAGAGTTCAAAGGAGTTGTGATTTATATGATTTCATAATTTACTTTCAGCTTCAACACATAATTGAGAGATCAAAATAGAAGTTTGGCATTTACTTATTTAGCTTCCGTGGTTATAATGGATGGTTACAGCCAGGTTTAGCAGGAGGGAGTGAGAACACGTATGTGAGGCACATGTTGGTTAGAGCAAGAAGTAAAGGTTGGCGTGTGGTGGTGTTCAATAACCGAGGTTGTAGCAATAGTCCTGTCACCACTCCTCAGGTAATACTTGTAGTGCAAGACTCTGTTTTTTTTTTTTTTTTTGGCTACTGTTCCGAGCTTGAAATTATACATACAATATTTGATTTCTAAGAGGCTTCTATAGTATACGTGATAACTATCACTCTGTTGATGCAGTTATTTTCAGCTTCATTTACAGGAGACATGCGTGAAGTAGTGGCACATGTTGCGACTTCATACCCAAAAGCTAATTTATATGCTGTTGGTTGGTCTATGGGAGCCAACATTCTTGTTCGTTATTTGGGCGAGGTAGGATAACCCATTAACTCCCCCCCTTTTTTTGGGAGACCAAGTTGTCCGTATACCTTGTGTTTAGCTGAGTGTTTTAAATAAATATATATTCTTGTACCAACTGTTTTGCTTTCTTAAATTCATTCTCTATATTTTATTCCATGACTAATAAGTAATAGCTTATGAAAAATGTGAATTTGGTTTTAATTTTGCATAATGATAGTTTGAGGCTAAGCTTGAAAATTGTAACAAGTTCTTATTGTTGTAAAATTCTGTTATTTTCTGCTCTACTAAACTCATCAATTCCTTAAAAATCTAAAAAACGAGGTGGAATACTTGACTCTCTTTTTTTCCCCAATTATGCTCTACCTTAGGTGATATTTTCCATTAGATCATAGGCGGATCTGTTCATTTCTCACTCACTGCCTTAATTTGTTCCTAATTTCCTTTTGGTGCATTCAACTTGTTCCCCTGTCACATATTTGCTACCTATTCTATTCAGAAATAGTACTAGATTGTATGTTTACATTTATGCCACATATCTGTTCTGAGTCAAATATAGTTCAATTTGGAGGCTCTAAAGGACAATGGCGAGGTCAACAAGGAGTTTGGGCTAGTGGAAAACGACTTCACATTTTTAGATTTAGTTTTATATTGTTTCATATTAATCACTGGTCAAAAAATCTGATATTGTGGGACCTTTGAAGAATGGAATGTTAAAAGTAAAAATGTTGAGTTTTGAGCTGAGCTAATTACACTCATGTGACTTTGAATATCACCAGCCTAAAGTTATCATTTTCTGGAGAAGAATATTATATTTTATTGGTCTGGTTGTAAGGAGCCACTCTTGGACTGGATTGTTTTGCTTGCTTCTTTCCACTTTACTGCAAATCTACTTCTTTTTCATTTATATTTTTATGATGTGTTACTTGCAGGAATCTCATACTTGCCCTCTTTCTGGTGCTGTGTCCTTGTGTAATCCTTTCAATCTGGTCAATTCAGGTGAGGACTTCCGTTATGGCTTCTATGACAAAGCTCTCGCAAGTTCTCTCCGCAAAATTTTCAAGAAGTAATACTTTGTTAAATTTCTTTTATGTTCTATCTATTTATATATGCATGAAATGGATTTCTGTGTTCATAGAAAGTATCATCTGAAATCTCTTGTTTCTGAAGGCATGCTCTTCTCTTTGAAGACATGGGCGGTGAATTCAATATCCAACTAGCAGCCAATGCAAAGTATGTTAGGTACTTTGATGATGCACTAACCCGTGGTATGTGTTTCTTGTACATGAAAGTGAAGTTTCCTTTATGGATATAAAGGTATGTCCTGATCTTATAAGAATATGTCACCTCTTATAAACCTTGCAGTTTCATTTGGTTTCAAGTCAGTGGATGACTACTATTCCAATTCTAATAGTTCAGACTCAGTAAAACATGTTGGAATACCTTTGCTTTGCATTCAGGTAATTTTGTTACCCCTTATCATACACTTCTAAAATCATATTTCCTGAACCTCATGTTTAATGTTGAACTGTATGAGCATCTCTGGCAGATCAAATTTTTGCACTTTTGGTCATCTTTTGGTGCATATGAATTTTATAATTCTTTTTGATAATTTCTCTCTCTGTCTCTCTCTCTCTCTCTCTCTCTCTCTCTCTCTCTCTCTCCTGATAGATAAATACATTACACATGCACCTGCATGATATTGAACCTTTTGTCTCACCCTTCAATCTTTACATATGGGAGGAGGAGATTCCTTTTGAACAATGAATATATTTCAACATAAAAGGCCGATTATTGCAATCTTCTATTTCAGCAGGAATGATTTCTTTGTGCACATGCATAATACACTCATAATATGTATTATGCATGTTTTGAAGTGCCACATCTGCTGTCCCTTAGAGCTGATATTCATGTCTTGAATCGCAACAAACATACTGTTTGGTTTAATGCTCTCCACTTGTCCTGGGTAATGATGAGGTCTGGCAACAGGGAATTTGTTCTTCCATTTCATTATATTGAATTCGGCTGATAAGAGAGTATCAGTGATCTTTTTGATTAACCTCATCCTAAATTTGCCACTAAGATTGGCCAAGTCTTCCTTATTGAAGCACTAGGCAGAGATAAATGTTGTTTGTTGAGACAGTCTGTAGAACAAGAGTGAGGTAGTCTGAAATTATGGTTTTAATTACTGGGTCTGTTAATCAATCCCAGTTTGTGTGATCCGATAGAAGTTACATTTGACATATATTGCATGGTTTTCAAGAGTTGTGCATTGCATAATACCAAAAAAGCATAAAGAAAAATATGCTGTTCACTGAATTTTTCAATTCATTGTTTCAGTGGTCTGGTGAGGCGCACAAAGAGAGAGAGAGAAGTTATAAGTTTCTGCATATAGTAAATTATGTGTGTATATTATTAGTATACCCCTCAAATGAGTGTTGGATTTTTCCATTATCATAGGCATAACATAGGACTTGCAATCTTTTAGATATGCATGGCATTAAAGTTATTCTGGCAAAACTGTATGATTAAAATGTGTGGCAATCTTGGCACTTATTTCATTAGGCTACATCTAATATCTGGAAGTACACTGATTTAATTGAAGGGAAGCAAAAGATTTAAATGCTATACTTTAATTGGTTTTTGCTGACTTCTTATGTGGCATAATATATTGGAGCTTTTAAGAATCATGTTATCAATCTTCAGCATGTGCTATATATTTACATGTTCAGTTAATTGCAGGCAGCAAATGATCCAGTTGCTCCTGCTAGGGGAATCCCTCGTGAAGATATCAAGGTTTGTGGATTGCTCCCTAGTCCCTTAAGCTGTATACTAATATACCAAAATTTATTAATCTCTTAAGGCACGGTTTGTTCCTTATTCCTAAGGTGGCTAACCGCTTTCAAGTTTGTTTATCATCTTAACTACACAAAGCCTTTTCCTTATGAATCAAGGTCTCCTGCAAAATCTTGTTCTCCAATTTTAGCTTCATGCCTTCATCTAGGGTATTATTTTATTCAAATTACTATGGTACAAAAGTTACTTTATTCCCTTAATACTACATAGCCCATAGGCCCTATTTCCAACCACATTGATTCTTAATCCTAAGAAGTTATTTAATCATCCTTTTATTGATCAGTTGGGAATGTAAGCATAATTTCCATGTTTTGTGGAGATTGTTGATCACTTTATTCTGCTTGTAATTTAATTTAGATAAAATGTTGCATTTCTTCATCAATGAGATTTAACTCAAATGACACCTCCTCCCCTTGTAAGAGCAAGGTGGTTGGGAAGGTTGTGGTTCTTGACCATCAGATGTGTGTGTTAGTTACCAATAAGATTTTAAAAAAAAATGCATTCCTCATCCGAATCAACTTCGTCATGCTGGTATTCCTCTGGCTTTTATAATAACTAAAATAACCTCAATTTGATTTCATCATCTTGATACCCACTAGAAGATAGCTCAACCAACATTTGATTGTTATAACTCTTTTATGTACTGCCTACCATTCTAAAACTAGGTTACAGGATCCCAAAAAACTTATATAGATTTTGCCAAATTACCATAATACTAGCTGAGACTTTATCTTTTTGCTCTGTATGACTTGCTAAAGTAATTTTTAATTATGTTAGTGACTTCCCGACCAAGGAACATCTTACGAACCTCCTCTCTGTATTCCTGAAACTTCAAAAAAAGAACTTCCAGATGATTTGTCATTATAAGCTGCATTTCCTGGGAATACAAAAAAAAATTTGTGAGTAGTCAAAGTTCATTAAGCATATCAAGTACTCAACATGTTCTCCCACAGGAACATTTTGTCCTATGTAATTCCTTTCTCTTGCTGCTTGATTCATTATGCTTGGAGTGCAATATTAAAAAAATAACAAAATAACTTTTGTTTGGGGAGAATAACCTTGAAGGATCTATTCCAAACATGGGGAAAGAAGATAAAATTGGCTACGGAGACCTTGAAAATGCTCCTATGTGATATTTAGCCTGCCCCAATTTGTTGAAATTTAGAGAAGGATAAGAAAGAAAGAAAGAAAATTTTTTTGGAGGTGTATTGTGGGCCTTTTCTTGCTTAACTATTTTACAGTTTGCTGCATTTGAAGTTTTCCATGCAACATGGTTAAACTATAAAGAGACTATTTAACAATGGGAAAAAGTTAAGGAATAGACCTATGCTGGAGTTTGAATTGTCACCTGTAAAATTAAGGACTGCCATGTTGTTATTTGATATATACCAATGATTCTGTCAATCTATGGGTGAGTTCTTTTGTAATCTTTGATTTAAAGATATTCTTTGGATCACATGAATCTAACCAGGCTTGTGCTTCCCTATTACTTCCACTTAAAAAAAAAAAATAATGCAACTTCCCTGTGTTTTTCTTCTCTCTGTTTTCTTTATTGTTTTTATTCTTTAATTAAGTATATCCATTGGTGTTTTGTAGGAAAATCCAAACTGTTTGTTGATAGTGACACCCAAAGGTGGCCATTTAGGGTGGGTTGCTGGTGACGAAGCTCCACGTGGAGCTCCTTGGACTGATCCTGTTGTGATGGATTACCTTCAGCATCTAGAGAGAGTAGCAGGCCTTGCATCACATAGTAATTCAGTAGATGCACAGCAATCTACAGAGGGCTTGCACAGTGTAGAAGTATAGCTAGCAGATGCTTAGCATTCTTACACACACATAAATATAATCTATTCATATATAGTCTTGCTATCAAAATTGTGTACAACAAAATTTACTGAATAAGTTAAATGTCATCAAACTTTAGTGTTACGTATTGTCACTGGAACCCGGCAGGCACACCTTCATTGAACCATATTTTTGAAATGTTGATGAAAAGAATGAATTTACAGAAATGAATGAACTAAAGATGTAGTATAGTCTAGATTATCTTCTATCTTATCAGTTTGCAAGTTGTCATTCACCTCGAGAGCATAGCTAGACATGCCACAATGCAATACTTAGTATATTAGGTGTGTGACATCTTGTTGCAATAGATCTCATCAACATGAAAATGTCAATTTCATCTTTGTCTTTAAGTTAGTGTTCGTTGGCATGTTGTACACCGCACCCAGTTGGTGTATTGCATTTGTTCTGCACTGTTGTGAACAATGAGCACGAGATGGCATTTCCAACCGAACAGTTTTTTCTCTAACCATTGGATGGAAATTGTGTCTGCACATCCTTTATTTACTATGAGAGTAATTAGATATAAAATCTTCACAGTCAATGTTGCTATAGGGACGTTTCTGGCTTGTCCTTTTATATCAAGGAATAAACCGTTGCTTTCCCTGATACCCTTTAGGACATGAGTTTTTTGTTCTATTATTGAGCTGGAATTGGATAGGGATTCTCTAGCCTCTTTTTTTATTTTTATTTTTTATTTTATTTTATTTTTAATTTTATTTATTTATTATTATTATTTTTTTTTTTTTATTGAGCCTTTCCCTTACTATTTGTCCTAGTTTTCTGGTCTGCTTTTTGGAGTGGTATATTATATAGTTATCCAAAAGTTAATCTCACATCCCTGCTTATCCTCATTGCATGTGGCATTCTATAATTGAGTTCAAAAACAATCCTGGCTCCTATTTAGATATTGTAAGTATTTTTTATTGGCCAACAAACTGATTGTATTTGCATTTGAATGGTAGACCATGAGTGACTTGGCATGCTCTAGCCGCCTCTATCATTACATGTTTTGGTCAAGATCACTCAATCGATGGCATTATGATCTTAAAAAAGATAATGTTCTTGAGTAGTATAAGACTTACTTGAATCTGACTAGGATGCCTGCCCAATCATACCGAAGAAATTTCTGGACTTGAGTTTTGAATGTTCTTAGGAAGTAACCCAAAAGGTGGGAAATCTCACAGAAAACTATGTTGGAAATTAATATCGGTTGCTTTGATTTTTCTGTTCTCATAGAGCTTAATATTTACACTAAAAGCCTTTAAACAAAATACTTAAACCAAAAAAAGAAAAAGAGAGGGGAAGGGGGTATTTGAACTAAATCAATTTGTTTCTAGAAATTTAAAAAGCTGGAATTGAGTCTTATAACTTTATATTAACTCACTATTTTAATTTGATTTAATGAAATTGATTATAAATCACTTTTCTTTTATGTGGGTGTTTGTCTCAATTATCACGTGAAGAACTAATTTCATCTAAATTAAAAAAAAAAATCATATAAATTTTGAAAACATTCCAAGTTGAATAAAAAATGATCAAATTTCACATCAATTTTGTTGGAGAAATAATGAAGCTGTAATAAAATATCCCTACATGCTACATCTCTGAGGGCCAAGACCGTACAGATAGTGGCAAAGGTCATCATGGGTCTAGTTGTGGAACCCATATATTTTTAATACATGAAAACCAAGTTTTTGGTCAATTTTAAGGATAACTCAGATGGATTTAAGAATTATTCAATGCTATATAATTGGGTAAAATTTTGTGCCACAATTCGACACATGTTGAGTTATGGTTGATAAAAATGTGATAATAGACTATGTGAAGATATATTTTTGCTAATTACAACTCGTTATGTGACGAATTGTAGTACAAAATTGTACCCAATTTATTTGATACTATCATAATTCTAGATTTAAACGTGGAGGGGACCCATGGGGATGGGCACCCTCAACAACTCAATATAAACACGCTCTCGCCGGACCCAAAAGCAAAATCCAAAGCATGCCCCAGAGGGATCATTTGTGGGCCCTATGTGACATTGGGGCCTACTTAACATGTGGAATTGTGGATTGTGGAGTTTGCAGTGTACACGTCATTTTCCTTCAATGTCATTCAAAATCAGAAGAGAATCCAACACCTTTAGGCTTTTGGAGATGATGATAATGATGATAAGAGGAGGAAGCCCATTTATCAAAATACTATTTAAGACAAACATGATTAGAGAATAATAAAGATTAGTAAGGACGAGGATGAACATGGAGAGGCCATAAAATATCAAGGAGATTAACATTTTGGAACTTTCCCCAAGTCCTCAGCTGCATTGATGGTTCTCTTGGTGCATGCTTCATTTTTGTATTTTGTAAGAGCATTTGCATCCGAAATCTTCAAACTATTCTATTTTACTATCTCAAAACGTATTTTATTAATTATACCATACCATTTTACAACATTTTCAACATTCCAACTTTTATTTTTCTATTCAACTCATTAAAAAATAATATAACTATCCAATAAAATAATACTAATCCAATCTCTCTCCCACCCTTCTCCTCCATCAATGTTTATCTCTTTCTCACTGTTTCTCTCTTTCAGTCACCCATTACCACCACCTTTGCCACAAGAATCCCCCCACCACCACCATGAAATAATCCATCAGATATAGACCGACCATTATATACAAACCCACGGACCTAGACCATCCCATTAGATACAAACTCCCACCGATACAAACCCACCGATATATACTCATGTTTCTGAGTAGATTATATATTACTTTTGGGCTTACCAAAAAAAAAAAAAAAAACCCACTGATACAAACTCACCGATGCAAAACCCATCAGATACAAACTCACCGATACAAACCCATCAAATACAAACCTATCAAATTAACCCCCCATCACAAACCACCCCAAACCCACCGACCCAGTCCCACACCGCCACCATCGAGACCACCCCACATCGCCGCCATTGATCACTGACCCAGACCCATCTCGACATCGATCACCGACTGAGCGACCCAGCTCTAGTGGCATGCTTTGAACGAGAGAGAATCAAAGAGGGAGTGAGAATTGAGATGAAGAAAGAGATGGTGGGGGGTTTTTGAGAGACAAATGCTAAATAGAGGCAACATATGGCATTTAGCATTTCCATTGTGAATGCTAATGGGTATTGTTTCCTATACTGCTTAGTGTGCATGCTTGTTTTAATTGTGGAGCCTAATGCATTAGCTAAAATTAAAGAATTCAAATAATAGATCCGATTACTTATAAATTAGAATACTTTTTTAACAATAAGAATTAATCATAATCTTTGTTTAATGAAAAATACGAGTCCAAATCTTCTATCCCACTTTTCTTATCCCATTCTATGCTCCATAATTAAAAAAATTGCCAAATATCCACTTACTTAATTAAATACTAATTTTCTGCTTCTTTTATTTCAATTTCCTAAAATAAATAAAATAAAAACCAACACGACTCCACCAACCACCACCACCAACTAATGCCGGTGCCTCTTCATCGACGACTATCTACCTCCAATTATGTTTGTGTTCCGAACCCCGTACAATTTTTCAAATATGTTGGATGTCCGTTCAACCAAAGTTTTCTTAAGCGGCCAATGTTTGTTTATTTTGAAATTCTTCTTAAAATCGAACCAAATGGACCCATGCGTACTCCCATATCATGAAACAATCCCCTTCTATTTCAAAAGCAAAGGTAGGATCCTAAATTCCTAAGACAATAATATCAAAGTATATATCCAACACAATTTTAGTTAAATACCAAAAGAAAATCACGAGTCACTTGATATTAGTTTTTTGTTTTCTAATAAACTTTATCAATCTACCAAAATAGATCATTGGTTGGTGGATTCAATGAATAGATACTAGTTGATGAAAGGACAACACAAATTCTCTATACATGTACCTAGTCATGGATTTGAAAATAACGAGGTGTTGGTAGTTTGCCATTGTAGTGGCATCGGCTCTGGTTGGTGGTGCTGGACCAGTGGCAGTGACCGGTGGGGATGTCTTGGTTTTTAATTTATTTATTTTAGGAAACTGAAATAAGAGAAGGTAGAAAATTAGCATTTAATTAAGTAGGTGGAAACTTGATAATTTTTTATTTGTGAAGCATAGAGATAGAGTGGGATAGGAAAAATTGGATAGAAGATTTGGGCTTGAAAAATACAACCTAATCTCTTGGTATGATAACGAGAGATTATAGTAAATAATTAACTAAAAAAGAAACATATTTTTATATGCATTTTTTTAAAATATAAATATGATAGGATTTGAAACTATGATGTCCTTTTTGTGATTATTGCTCTTTCTTATTAGACTAGGACCCTAATAGATTTCTTTTTTTCTTAAGTAGATTTGAATTGATCTCAAATTCCTTATTTGAAATGATCACAAATTCATTATTTGAAATTAAGAAATTTTACCAGTTAAGCTAATTAAAATCTATTTCTACCAATATATTAAAATTAAAATCCACTCCTACCAAAGTATCGATATTTTAAATTAGCTAGATAGACATAATGGTAATTGGAGAGAAATAATATGTGCCTAATGTCAGCATAAGATTTCAATATAATTCTCTCTCTCTCTCTCTCAAAAAATGCCAACAATTAGGGATAAAATTTGCTAGATAGCAAACATGTGACTAATTACACGTTTTCTAAATGCAATTCAAAGCAGGAGCACGTGCTTAAGACCATTTCATACCAAACTCCAGCAAATTAGTTGTCCACACTCCACACTAACTTCTAAAACTTTCCCTTAGTTATAGTATTTTCCAGGAGGGAATTTGGTTGCTACTTGCTAGTGCTATTAACGTATTTTGATTTGGATAACTACAAAGAGCAAGTTATCCTTGAACCATAAAAAAAAATCAATGATATTGAATCTTCCTAATTAAATTCATAGTGTAATCTACCAGTCATGTTAAAGAATGAAATATTACTCTTGAAATATTAAGTAATTTTCCCAAAAGTTAAGGTAATAGTATCATCAAACATAAGTGCAGCTACAATAATTGGTTGGATAGAATGAACTAAGGATATAACCAGAAAACAAGAAAAGATAAAAAGAAAAAGGGAAAGAAAGGAAAGAGTGGGATTTATGTGGTGGGTTCTGCCTTATCCAATGGGACCCATGTGTTAAATTAGATAACGATAGATAGATATGGGGCTAATTGTGCGTAAGGGCTGAAGCAATATTTCTCTGTCATGGTTAGAGACAGTGAGGAAATGCAAATATCTAGCAATGGCTTTTTTCTTTGAGAAGTCAATTAAATTAAATGATAAGAGAAGCTATAGGTATATATCCGGATAACCCAGCAAAAAAAGAAAAAGGTATATATCCGGATAATAAGCCAGGTTCTTGCAGGTCCAAACTTTTATAATTATCCTTATCATCGTGCCCGCATATTTGAGTTCCCATTCATTTGGACGTCATAGTCAATATGGAATATGCTACAAGTCACTCTGCAATTTGCTATGTGAAAGTTTAAAATATAAAAATGACTACAGTATTATTTAGTGGTGAGATTGACAATAAGGATTTTGAATAGTTGCGAGCCGCCCAAAAAAAAAATAATAATAATAATGTAAATCTAGCAAAAAAGAAGATAACCTTGCAAGCCCAAGGCGTGCTCATGTTGTGTATATATATATATATATATATTTTTTTTTTTTTTTGTTTGTTGAGGAAATGCTCATTTTGTATATTCTATGTTGGAAAAGTACTTCATGTCGGCATGCTTGGTTAAAGTTAAAAAGAAAGACGTGACACTATGCCGGTTACTATCACTTTTTTCCCCATTTTAAATTTTTTTTTTTTTCCTTTTTAAGTTTTTTTTTTCAAATTTTGAAAAGGCTAATTTTTTTTAAAAAAAGGATTTTTCACTTTTAATGATAATTTTTTATTATCAGACCAAAACATTTATTGAAAAAGTAAATTGAACTTACGTAACTAATTTTTTTTTTTTTTTAATTTGATATTTAGGAGCAGAGAATTTAACCTCCATTGAAAATACGAAAATGTGTCCACCAATTAAGTTATATGACTCTTGGCAACTAAACTTTAATTAGGAATTAGTATTATATTTACTAAAAATATTTGCATCTAATACTTAATCAATTGAGCTAAGTTCTAGACGCGCTAATCAATTGCATTCATTTTTTACAAAAAAAAAAAACAAAAACAAAAAAATACTAAACAAAAAGAAAAAGAGGAAGAAATTTATATATCTAATCTAAAGACTTAGTTACATAATATATATATATATATATATATAGTTGCACGATTTTCCTGGCCTAAATTCTATTGATCAGGCCTTGGCCCAAAGCGCAACCCACAATATATTATTTGTAGAGGATGGGTCAAAGAACTTGGCCTCAGTGAGCCTATTCGGTTTGATGCTTGGACAATATGGTTGCAGAAAATAAAGACACAAGAATGGGTCTCTCACGTTTGATTCTATTTCTTTTTGTTTCTGATACAGTTTTCTTCTTCCCTTTGAGGGATTCTACTACATTATATATAGTTCTCCTCCTCTCATCTCAACCTTACACTTGTTGATCATCTAAGCATCTACTTGAGCACCTGTCCCATCAGCCGCCCTCATCACTCTTTTTGTGAGTTGCAGAGGCCAATGTGGTACTGTTCAGGGGTCCTTTCCTCATTAATGCGGCCAAGTGGGTGGTTGGGGCGCATTTAATGTGGTGGTAGCTTCCCGTGAGATATTTTGGATTTTATTCATTTTATATGTTGGGAGGGTAAACTGAGTTGGCTGGGGAGAGTTCCTCGTTGGGATTTCTGACGTCCGAGGAGGAGTTACTCCTTGGATAGGTTACCCTGCCGTTATTGGGATTGAATAATGCTTCATATGTGGTTTCTCTTCGGACAGGACGCTCCTCGGACGGGCCTGAATTTGGAATAGCCCATTATTCTGGGCCGGGCCCCACAATATATATTGTTACAATCTTTTACAAAAACTTTAATAAGTTGATCAAAACACGGTTATTTCAAATTTTAATTATTTTTGCAAATGATTGTTAAATAATTAATGATATTATATGTATATGTTTATTATTATTATTATTTACACTAGCATGTAGTCCATGCTTACGCACGGAAATATTAACAATTGTGATGATAAAATGTTTATCTTAGTAGATTCAATTTCCACATTGAGCATTATGAATGGAAGTAACTTAACACCAACATTTAAAAATCAAATTGGACACATAGCACAAAATTAAACTACAATTAGAAATTAATTTGATTCAATTTGAATTCTAAAATTGAACTTCAACTTAATATAATATATATGATTATATTTTTGTCACTTTTAACAAATTAACAAAATCTTAATCCAGACACACTAAAACTATTAAAAAATAAGAACTAATCATTGAGCTTGGAATCTTCTTGGAGGCGCCAATGAAGCGCTAATGTATGAGAGTGTGAAGCAAGGAAGAGTTGGATTGAACATTGTGTTTGAACCCGGCCTTGCTCTAAAAAATCCGTAAGGAGGAGGAGAGGGCAATGTGTGGATCTAGTTGGTAGAGGTTGAGAGAGGAGGAGGCATGGGATGAAGATATGGAATTAGGAGGAGATGATGTTTTACTTTTATAGTCTTTCTCGTTGGACTCCTTGGTTCTGGTTGTGGGATTAGAAGAGCTCCAGGCTCTATTGAGATCACCCATAACAGTGTGCAGGTGAGATGTTCTTGCTTAGGCCAATGAGTATTATTATTGTGGTTTTCTTGGCTTCCGTGTTAAATGTTAATGCATCATTTATTTGGGCACAAAAATTAGAAAATTTAGATAAGATACATGACACAAAATTGGAGTCCAATTTATAATCTCCATGAAAGTGTGCAGGTAAGATGTTTTTGCTTAGGCCAATGAGCATTATTATTGTGGTTTTATTGGCTTCCGTGTTAAATGTTAATGTATCATTTATTTGGGCACAAAAATTAGAAAATTTAGGTAAGATACATGACACAAAATTGAAGTCAAATTTATAATCTAATTAATTTTTTTTTTTGAGTTTTGGTTAGGACAAGTGGCACAAAATTGAGAATCCAATTGAAATCTAATTGGATTTTCTCTCTGCTTCACCTATTATTATATATATAGATGAGTACATGCATATCACACTATCTTAATGCAAGTGTTTTATGAAATTGTTTCTTGCACCTAATAATTAATTGTCCTTTCATATTCATAGACATTAAATATTCTTTCTTTTTGGATAAGAACACTAGGATTATATGCGCAAAGATGACGACGACAATGACAAAGCAAAGATAATAAAATCCATATATGCGACCTGACTCATCCATACGCACCCATGTGTGCATGCATGCATGCATGCAAATAAACCATTAATATCAAAGAGGCTAGTACCTCTCTCTCGTTCGACAATAACACATAGGGCATCATCAGACGCTAATTAGCCTCCCATACCTCCTATCCAAATAAGTCATTTCAAATCTTTGCTTTGAAACTATGTTAATTAGAGCAGTAGCAAGAGGAAGGGAAGTTTGTCAATTATCATGGCAGCCAAAAATATGCGTTGTTAATGCCTTAACTCCACCAGTCAGTGATGGAGCTAGAATTTTAATTCAGGCGGGCAAGATGAAAAGAACAAGATTGAAAGATGAAATTAACTTAAAAAATATTAATCAATATTAAAACAACAAAGAATTGTTAATCAAAATAAATAAAAATGAAAGTAATTTTTTTTAATTTCATATCATCAAAATAAATGAAGGAAAATAATCAATTCATTATTGATCTATATATATAAATGTGGGGCACAAGAATTTAGGTAAGGTACCTGTGCCATGTGTCATGTCCATGGCCGAAGAGCCCATTATCGTGCCGAGGAGGTTATACGCTCGGACAGTAAGGCTACATCAGTGGTACATTGTTAGAGGAAGTCCTGCTGTTGAGAAAAAGTTTCAGAGAGGGGGTTAGCCCTGACATGACTGGAGGGATGGTGGCTGCTTCCACATTCAATGCATCCCACCAAATCTCTTGGTTGCATTTATTTGGAGAAGACTCTTGAACAGTACTACCTTGGCTGTTGCAACTCACAAGAGATTTGAGAAGGTGTCTGATGGGACAAGCACTCAAGCGATGGACTGGGCAATCAACAAATGAAGGGCTAAGATCGCCTGAAGAGAGCTATATAATGCAAGAAACCCTCCAAAGGAAGGGGGGGGGGAAATATGTAGAGAAAACATCCTAGTATTAAGAAAAGGAACTGTAATCAAATCCCAGAGAAATATATTCGAGAGCTACTCTCCTCGGACGTTGCCGAGGAAGAATTTCTGTGCATCATATTTGTCTATTCATTATTTTTCCTTACTCTTTTACCATCTTTGGCCCACTACGGGTGTCGTCACTTCATTGAAACTTAGCTTTTCAGTCCACTCTCCACAAATTTATTGTGTTGGGCTGTTTAGGCCTTAATCCATTCATCTTTTAGACCAAAGAACCAAAACCCGCCTTTACAATAATAATAGGTGAAGCTGAGAGAAACTCAAATTAGAATTCCAAATTAGAGTTCCAATTTTGCGCCATGTGTTCTAAAATATTTATTCTTAAAGAGTTTTATTTCTTAATTTTAGAATCAAATGTAGGACTACATCATAAATATTCATCCAATTGAGTTATTAAGTACAAAAATCAAAGAGTTTAGAATAAATGAATCATAAAAAAACAAAAAGTGCTTCACAATAATTTTAAAAAAAATGGACAATTTACATTTTTTATCAAATAATATCCATACAATTTTTTTTTTTAAAGAGTTAACAAAATATAAAAATGACTATCAATAGTATTTAAATTATATATATAGGAATTATATTATGCATTTTATTGTATATCTTTAAGTATATCTATGCATATGCATGGGGTTACAAACTAGTAACAATTAATATAAGAGACTAATCTAAATACATAAATTTTAAATATCTAATTTAGATAAATCAATGTAAAAGTAATAAGAGTATATAAATAAATTTTGTATGTGCATCTCACCACCTTGATTGCTTAAAAAAATATATATGAAAAAATAAAGTTTTTTTTTTCCCTTAATTCTTCAAAGGATTTAAATTTTTGGATCTATAGCAAAACAACATCATTTGTAATTGTAAAAAAGTCACCAAAAAAAAAAAAATGGTAGTGAATTTTTTTTTAAACATAGAGGTTTTTTTAGTATATGGACATAAGTAATTTTGTAATTATTATTATTATTATTATGTGTAAATTATAGGATCCAGTAATTAAAGCCTTGTGGACTTTTGGTTAAGGTGCATTGAGAAAGTTTTTCTAAAAGGGTGATTAGCAAGAAAAAGTGTAGCGAGACTGTGAGTGATTATAAAGGGTAAATTTGGAATAAGGAAAAAAAGCATGGGACAAGATTGGTATGATAGTAGAGGTGTTTGAGTATTGTTGTTCAAAATGATGCGAAAATTGTAGCTTAGAAAGTGTTGTAAAAACACGTATTTAAAGTACTCATAATGCAAAAAATATGTTTGGTACTATATTTCTAATAACGTCTTTTCAAAAGTGAAAAAACATAATTGTGTGTTTGGTATGTGTATGTTTTTTTTTTTTTAAGTGATGACATGTAATCTAATCAGTGGGACCTACTATTTTTTATTTATTTACAAAAGTGTCATTGACCAATGTTATTTGAAAACAAAAAAGTAAGAGAAGTTTTCTAAATTCAGTGTTTAAAAACCTTAAAATAAAAGACGTAACTCAAACACTCCTAAAAAATATTTCTTACTAAACGCGTTGTTTTTTTTTTGGTGCCCATAGTTTTCAGTATTTGAATATTAAAAACTGTTGTTTGAGTTACCTTACCAAACAAGCCCATAGCCTTTAGAGTGTTAAAGACTACATAGTAACTTTTTTTTCCCCTTCCTTTTGGTGTCAGCTTGTCAAGTTTCATTGTTCTCAAGTATCAAGTGTGGAGTATTTTGTTTTTATTGTCGGGGGCAGTTTGCTTAATAGTAGTATTTGTGTGAAATATCTAGTGGAGTTGGGGGCAGTTGCCCCCTCTCGCCCCCCACCCCCTTTGGCTTCGCCCCTACCACCAGTAATAAAATTGATAGTGATAGTAACAAAATTGACTCTTTCTCTCTCTCTATCTCAACATTTGTAATTAATAACTCAAGTACGTACGAAGAATCACTAGTAACATTTGTATTACATCACAAAAGAACTAGTCAAATCATAATTGAAGTTTATCATAATTATTTATATAGCTCAATTTCACTTAGTAAACAATCAATATGTCAATACGATGTGCTCAAATAACAATATACGTACACTTTTCTAATCCAATCCACATAATCTAGAATATGACAGGTTAAGTTCCTAATCAATACATAGGGAATGAAGGTTTTAAGAAATGGAAAATGATTATCTCCCTATATGTAGGGTTGTTCATCAACCACCCATATATGACTAACGGATTTGACCGCATCCATACCAAAGCAACCACCATAGGAAGCTATCGTAGGTGATGAAGCTAGATTCTTTAGTGGAGGTAGCAACAATTACATTTATTCAACATTTGTAATATAAGTAATAATAGGAGTAGTTTTAGAAATTAATTTTTCAATTAAAAAATAAAAGGTAAAAAGCCTATCATATTAGTACCAAGCCACCAAGACACTCTTTATATAAATAAATGAGGCCAAAATTAAAAATACATGGTCTAAGTCTTTCTCAATGTCACACCACTCAACAAATTTTTATTAGATTAATATTTAAAAAAATTGTACTATTAAATTATACGTTTTCATTTTTCTAAACATGCATGCCAAATTTTATATTAATATGATGTTATTTATTATTCAATTCATAAAAAAAATGTTTTATGTATATTTTTAAAATATAAAAAAATGAATTTTAAACATTTAATTTATTAATAAAATAGTTATAAATTTCTCATCATCTTCAAATTTTGCAAGCATAAAAGATATAAGAATAAATATATTTTAATATAGTAAATTTGTCAAAATATATATCTAACAAAAAAAATTATTGAATGATGATGTAAGATTTTTAAAAGTTATATAAAATATAATTTGAACCCAATTTCTTTTGCTCTGATGAAATCTAAGCTCTCAAACACTGCTGTACTCAAACCATGAGCAAATGTGGTTGTTTCAGATAGTGTGGCTAGTGAGCTAACTTCTAAAAAGAAACACAAGAACTTTCACCTTGTAAAGTAACATTGCCTGCAGGCCTCTAAAATGACGAAGTAAATAAGGAAATAAGTTACCAAAAAATTAAATCTATCCTAAGAAGGAAAATGCTACCTTACACATTCCCTGCAAATTGCGGAACATTTTTTTGGTTTCCAGGATGTATTATCACATGGCAAAAATTCAGGGAGTTTCATAATCTACTACGGATGGTTTGGGTCGGGTATAACTGAACCCAACCCAAACATTTTACCCGTGGATACTCAACCTTCGAAATCCGATTACTACTTGTTGTACATGATCCCTACCCGAACTATGACATGCAGATACTACCTAGACTTGACCTGAACCTTTTTTTTTTTTTTTTTTTTTTTTTAAATAAAATAAATTTATTTATTTATTATTTTTTTTTTTTTTGAGATAGTTATAATAAGTTTAAATAATGCGAACCATTTCTCCTTAGACCTACAAGAACTTTGTGCATAAAGAGGTATCAATTAAGTTACAAGACTCTTGATAATAATTTTAAGTTAAAAACATGATTTTGCACCCAAACCTTTTTTTTTTTAACTAACATTAATAGATGTATGGATTCAAAATTTTAAACATGCGTAATGTCTCAAAGATGCATCACATACATACATTCTCATGATTTAGCGAAATCCATTAATGATAATTGATTAGAAATTTTTTTCACAAATTGGTGACATTTTTAAACTATCAATTGATATATTTCCTTATTAAACATTTTTCATGTCAAACGTTTTTTTAGGCGAAAATGCACTTTTGGTCTTTATATTTTGGGCCTTGTTACAATTTGATCCCTAAATTGATTTAGGTCCTAGGTCAGTTCTTGATTTTCAAAAATCGTTTTTAAAATAGTCCCTTTCGTCAATCCAGTAATAGAAAATGCTGAGGTGGCAAACGACATGTCCTACTTGCTGCCATGGTGCTGACGTAGATATTAAAATATTATTAAAAAAACTTATTTGGCATTTTTGAAATGCCACGTCAGATTTAAATTAATAAAAAATTAAAACAAAATCTAGGTAAGAAATTTTAAAATAAATAAATAAATAAAAATTAATTTAATTAAATTAAGAAGGGAAAAAAAAAAGCTTTTTCAGTTTAAAAAATTGAGTTCCTATCCAAAAAAAAATTTAATTTAATTTTTTTTATAATCTTAAATCTAATTTTTGGGATAATTAGGAAAAGTAACTGCCACAATCCCACAGAAATCTGCCACAAATCCAAATCACCCACCACAAATCCAAAATAACAAACCCATTCTTACCCACACAAACCCATCGGAGAAAACAATAAATCCATCCCTACCCACACAAACACATCGAAGCAAACCACCTCCACCCAAATCCTCTGCCACAACTGCCGATCTACATCAAAACCCATTGCTTAATACCTCCATGCTACCACGACCCACCATCATGCCACAACCATCGAGCCACCAACGTGCCACAACCTAGCAGAAACCTTAGCCACAAAACCCATAACACACCTAACCCACAACCCGCAACCCATATGCTACGAAGACCCATGGTCATGCCACCACCATAACCCAATCGATTGATGATTCCGTTGAAGCAAGATGACCCAAACAAAACGCCAACACCGCTGGAGCTTCGGTCAATCAAAACTTTTTTTTTTTTAAAAAAAAAAAAAAAATTTAAACCAAGTTTTTGGCTTTCCTAGAGAATACAAATCCTGGAGAAACTGAGTTTTTGGGTTTTTTGGAGTTTTTGAGTTTCTGGGTTTCTTGAAGCAGTCGAGCTTTTAGGTTTGGAGCCATTGAGTTTTTGGATTTCCTGGAGAATCCAAAAATAGCTCTCTCAATGGAGGCAGTGGAGTCAGTTAGGATGGTGAGTCGATTTGGGTGGTGAGTGTGCTGTGTTGTGTTGGAGATATGGATTTGGGGTTTGGTTGAGATCTGGGTTTGGGGTTTGATTCTTTGCTCTGGAGATTGATTATGGGGAAGAACACAGAGAACAAGAACTTTAGAAAAAGTACTGAAAGGAATTAAAAAAAAAAAAAAAAGACATTCAATTAATTTATTTTGTTTTGATGTATTTATTAAATTAATGTTTATTTATTTATTTATTTTAAAATTTCTAACCTAGATTTTGTTTTAATTTTTTATTAATTTAAATTTGAGGTGGCATTTCAAAAATGCCAAATAAGTTTTTTTAATAATATTTTAATATCTACGTCAGCGCCATGTCAGCAAGTAGGACATGCCATTTGCCACCTCAGCATTTTCTGTTACTGGGTTGACGGTAGGGACTATTTTAAAAACGATTTTTGAAAATCAGGGATTGACCTAGGACCTAAATCAATTTAGGGACCAAATTGTAACAATGTCCAAAATGTAGGGACCAAAAGTGCATTTTCGCCTTTTTTTTTTATTTTTTTTTATTTTTTATGTGGGAATGTTAATAACATCACTATATGTTAGGCTTCTTTCTTACTATAGTTCTGAATCTTTTGATTAGTCAAAGCAATAAAAGTAAGAATTTATTTTTAAAGTTTAACCTCATTAAAAGTTTATTTTGAAATGATACTAATGGCATGCACATAGAAAATTAGTGATTAATAGAAAGTTTGATATAATTGATATGTGCTTTTCATTTTCATAACAAATTTTAGATAGTAGATTATTATTGGTGGTTGAAAAAGTGATGTGAATAGTAGACCTAAATTAAAATTTGTTATGAAAGTGTTGTAGACGTAACTTTCCTCTTGTTTAACATATTTCCTTATAGATTTTAAAGGAAATTTTGCCAACAAATTATGTCAATCTTGCATTTTATGGGAAACAATTATACTAATGATATAAATACTTTCAATCCAAGTAGTCAAAATTCTCTAGCAAGTTGAGCAAAACTAAGAGTACGTTTGGTACACTGAATGTAGACTACATTAGGAATAGTAATCTTTATTACTGGGAATGAAAGACATTGTAATGGAATAATTATTACTATCCATAAGTTTGATTGTTACATATGAAAAACTTGTAAAAGATGATGTATAAGGAAACTTTATATTTTTAGAAATATATTAATTTTAAAACCTATTATACGTACTAAGGAATAACTATTACATTAATTTTAAAGAGAAATAACTATTCTTCAATTTAAAGAATAGTTATTCCAATATAATAATTAATCCATATAATAAATATGTAATCAAATGGCCAAATTGTTATTATATATGAATAACTATTCCATTATAGGAGCTATTACAACATACGTACCAAATGTACCAACTTTGAGTCAGGTTAGATTGGGTAGCACCCACAAGTTTTGGTCATTCCTAATGGGATACATATTACATAAGTTGACATTGTAAGTTTACATAAAGCATATTCACAAACAATTTTTACTAACTTGATAATGTGTCTTGCTATTATAGACTTGTGTAAAAGTGATCAGAATTAGACTCTTAATTCGATAGTTGAAATAGAAAATGAGAATTTAAACGCCGAAAAATACCCAAGTGATCAAACTCTTATGAAAATACGGCATTGGAATTTCAATACCATTTGACAATAAGCATATATAACGTAACATATATAAAAATAGATAAGAGATGTGGGCAAATCGTTTACGGGTGTTAGAAAGTAGTTTTTAGTTTTGTTTTTCCCCCTTTTTTGGGGGATGACTAGATTGCAGATTTCTTTGACCACATATATATACATATATATATATATTTTTTTTTTTTTGAGAATGTCTTTGACCATAATTTTGGCATTGAAGACTATGAAGGATTAATTAAATTATAGGATTAATTGGTCACCTGAGTAAATGCACATAGGGGACACTTTAATGGGACATAATTGGATTGAGATCTTCTAGAGTTCCTAGGGTACTCTACCATGTAGAGTTCTTTTAATTTTAACCTTTCATTTATAATAAAAGGTCTAGAATCTAGATTTTGTCATATCATTAATCTACTAACAAATCTACAAAAATAATGATTTTAAAAAATAACTACTCATAAATGATAGTTATTACCTTACATGCAAATAGTGGCTATGACAATGCAACATTAAATACAAAAGAAATTTGCTTATTTAGAAAATTGATTATTATGCACATAGACCAAGAAGCATATATATATATATATATATATATATCATATATCATATATGAATGGTAGAGACACCTAGGTTTTCATTCCAATTTTTTTAGTCTTCTATTAATTTTATTAAAATTAAGCATATACATTTTTTTTTTCTTTTCAAGTACATGATTGGCACTTAGGATCATAAAATATGATTTTTCTATGTCCCATTTCAATCAAACCTATACTTTGAAATTAACAACCAAAACTATTTGTGGTACAAATTGAAAAATGAAGAGGGGAAGGAGAAGATGACTTCATGTTTTCTTAGAGACCTGATTTAGGTAAAAGAGGTAAGGCAATAATTATCATTTATGAGTAGTTATTTTTTAAACCATTATTTTAGGAAATTTGTTAGTGGATTAATGATATAGAAAAATCTAGACCTTTTATTATAAATGAATAGTTAAGATTAATAAAACTTTATACAGTAGAGTACCCTAGAAATTTTAAAGGATCTCAATCCGACACAATTAGCTTGTGCTTTGAATCGAGACATGTTAATGGGACAATTGCACAGCAAGCTCTTTTCTTTGGGACTGTATACCTTTATTCTAAGATCACCGGACTACTTTCCAATGGCATTGAGAGTCAGAACCCAAGACAGACTTTTCTATGGAAACAGGAAGTTTCCATACATGTCATACCATCGTTTAATCGATATCCCACACACAAGAAATTTACATAACTTATCTACACCTCTCAAAAAAGTGACCAGATTCACTGTACCTTCTACATCCATTGTTATGAAATCTCGTTGGATTTTGTTGGAGTGCTAATTTTATGGTAAGAAATTTGTTGGTTAATATATAAAGGGAAATATTAAGGAATACTGAAATCTCGTTGGATTTTGTTGGAGTGCTAATTTTATGGTAAGAAATTTGTTGGTTAATATATAAAGGGAAATATCAAGGAATACTGATGTTGGTTTATGGACTATTTTCAAAAATATTTTATGAAAAAATGATAAAACAATTAATATTTTTAATAGTTTTATATATTTTTCATAAAAGTGATATCAAAATTTTCCAAATATGATTTATTAACAATTGTTCTAAGGATATTCATTAACATGTCCTTCTAATCCTATTCCTTATTTTGAAAGAACACAGTTTTATATTATTAAAAAAAAAAAATCTCACAACATTGTCCCAACACTCTTGTTTTAAGTTGTAGTGAGTTTTGATATAATTTTTTTTTTTAAAAATTTGATCTATGATGAGTTGACACTTCAAGTATAGGAAAATTGTTGTAAGATTTTGTTGTAATCATACAAACTCTTATTAAAAATACAAAAATAATAGAAATTTATAATAATTTCACAGCACTCTTAAATTATTCTATAAACTATTAAAAAAATTAAATTACAAATTGCAGTAATAAATGTGATTAATAAAACTTTTTTTTTTTTTGTAAAATTTTAATAACGCATTAACACTATAACCAACACATCAACACCATAATAAATAAGATTAATAAATATACTTTTATTATAACCGTAGACACGTTACTTTATAATATTTGATAATAACTCATAAATTTTTTTATATTGAGCAATGTTAAAGATATAAACATTTTTACAAAAAATTTTACAAATTATAATTATTACACATTAATAATTTATAAAAATATTATAAAATAATTTATAAACATAACAATACTCTTTTATATATCTCACAATATTTTCTTCCTCTTCCCCGTCCCATAAAAAAAAACCACCAACCCAACCACCATCTTTCTCGCTTTTTATTTATTTATTTTCTTAAAAAAAAAAAAAAAAAACTTTCTCGCTTTTTATATAAACCTCTCATTCATACCTTCCTTACTCACCTTTCTCTCAAATCAAAATCCTTTGCTCTCTGAAACCCAAAACCAGAAATCATGGCTGACACCAAATCCCACAGTAACTTTGTTATCTCTGACAACAAAAAACGAACTGGGTCCGATGATTTCGACGACAGCAACAACTTCAAGACCATAAAGAAACAAATGCTATTCCCAACCTCCACGCACGACGACCCCGCGGCGTCTCTAGCGGCGGCGCGCCACGAGTTCGGCGAGCACGGCGGAGTGAACATGTCAATCGAAGCCTCAGCAACCTTCACAGTGATGGAGCCAGAAACCATGCGCAGAATGTTCTCCGGCGAGCTCGGCCCAGACCGTGACTTCTTCATCTACAGCCGGCACTTCAACCCGACGGTGTTGAATCTCAGCCGCCACATGGCGGCGCTGGAATTCACCGAAGCCGCGTACTGCACCTCGAGCGGCATGGCTGCGATTAGCTCGGTTCTCTTACAACTGGTCAGCAGTGGGGGCCACATGGTGGCTTCTAGAGCACTTTACGGTGGGACCCACGCGTTGCTGACCCACTTTCTGCCTCGAGCTTGTAACATAACGACGACGTTTGTGGATATAAACGATTTGGAGATGGTGAAGAATGCGATGGTTTTGGGACAGACAAAAGTGTTGTATTTTGAGTCAGTTTCGAATCCGACACTGAGTGTGGCTAATATTCCGGAGCTGAGCCGAGTAGCTCACGAGAAAGGTGTTAAGGTTGTTGTCGATAATACTTTTGCTCCGATGGTTATCTCTCCCGCTCGGCTCGGCGCCGATGTTGTGGTTCATAGTATCTCCAAGTTTATTAGCGGTGGGGCCGACATTATTGCAGGTACGTAAAAACTAGTAAATTTTTTTTTTTTTTATTTTTTATGGAGGAAGTGATAAAAGTTTTTTTTTTTGACAGAATAGTAATTTGTTTGTTTTTTTTTACCTGTTCTTTTGGTAACTTTTTAACAGTTGGAAATTTTAACTAGAAACACTGGTCACACACAAAATATATTTTATTATTATTATTTTGGTCATTTTTAAGGAATGTGAGCTAGAAATTATATAATATAAAAATAAAATTAAAGCAAACTAAAATTCAATTAAGAGAAATCTTAAACAATGATATGTTAAATTTTATATTATTTTAATAGCTTGCATGTTAAAACAGTAGATAAGATGTTAGGTATATTATTAAATAGAATGTTAAAGTAAAATAATTTTTTAGTGTATTAAAGATTATTTTTTAGGGCACTACATGCGAATGTTCTTGTTTTCAACCTAAAATGTAAAAGAAAAAACTATATATATTTTGCACAATAAAAAACAATTTTATCTATTTTACATGGTCATTATAATTTTTATTAAAAATATTTATAAAAAAAAAATTCTTTCTATTAAAAGTTTGTAAAAATGGTACTATCAACTTTTTTTGACCACGTGGTTAATGGTAAATGAGGGAATCTAGTACATTGATTTCAGGCGCAGGGTTAAAGACTAAAGAGTGTCCATCAAAAGTTGTGTAGCGTAGTGTGTGTACTGTACTACTGTGGCCTTTTCGATGTTGCCCACAGGACATTATTGGATTCATGTGGTTGTGTTAGTTTCACCTCGTGAATGATGCTGTCTACCTTTTCTTTGCATACCTGCCACGTGTTTTATACTTTTATCTTTTATGCAGTTCTTGTTTAGTTTTGTTTTTTAATTTATTTTTTCTGTTTTTAATTTTTATAGGATATTTTAGCCATAGGTCATTTGGTTTATCTAAGCAATGTGTGGTTCTTTTATTTAAGTAATGTTAGGAATATCAATATTACATATTTTATGATATAAAATTTACAAATTGATCCGTTAAAAGAACTGTTTTTTTCCTTTTCTTTTTTACAATTGAAATTCGTGAAGCAATTTTAAAATCTCACTTATTCAAAATGTACTTTAAAAAAAAAAAATTGAAAAATAAGTTGATTGTTTTATCAAATGAGTACTAAGAAACTAAGAAGGACAGCTCCTCAATGGAAAAACATGGGTTTTTTTCTCATATGTTTGTTGATGAACATTATATATGTATAATATCCACAATTTGACGTGTGATATTAATATTTTTATTTAAAATTTAAAATGTGAAATAGATGATGTTTATAGATACGCACAAAAGGAGGGCGTGAAATGGTTTTTTTTTTTTTTTTCCTCTTCTGTGGAAAGATATAACCATTCATGTGATGTGTGTTAGGAATTCTAATTAAACTTGGCTTTGTTTCTTTGTGCACTGGCCTTTCGTATCAAGTCAGATTTGGGTTACTTGGGTACTGTCTTATTATCGGTTTAGAATATTCTGGATAAGTTTTAAGTATCATATTGTAAAAAGCAGTAGAAGGATTTGTTCCACTTGGGTGGTTTAACTCTTTAACATATAAGATCTGATTTTTTTTTTTTTTTTGAGTGTATATAAGATCTGATTTATTGAAAGCTCTTTCTAAAAAGAGATTCATCTGTATTCTTGTCATCTACAATAATGATGATAAATGCCCACACTTAATTGATAAGCCCAAATCCACCAACCAGTAGAGTCCAGCATCTTGGTATCTTCGAGGGAATTCCCATGTAGGACCAAGTTTTTTACTCTATATTAAAATTAAAATTAATTGATGTGACTTTATTTCTTGTCAAGTGAATAGAAAGCTTTTGTCTCAAATTATGATCGAGGCAAATGATGTGATTATCAACTTCTAATTAAAACTAAGAAATTTATGCATGTCTTGTGGAATTTTATGCCTGCCATTATCTCATGTTGTGGTCCTCATCACAATATGTAATTTTCAAGTGTGGACCTGGTGTACAAATTTCACTGCTCATTCCTGAAATTTATTGTATTTGCCATGTGTTTTCTTAGGAAAAGTAGCTTTTATGATGCAAAAGATATGCATGATGTTTTGCTCCATTTTTTCTTGCTTTTGATGTTTGCTGTCTCCTTGATGTGCCCAACTTATCAATATTAATATTATGAAAACGATATTAGTATTACTCTGCATTCTTGGCGTGATGATCACTTTTGACAAAAACTATCCCATGCATTCGACATATAACTATTATAAGTATCTCTCATAATATGTGAATGTACAGTTACATGAAATCCAAATGCGGTGAGAAGGATACTTCATATATATTTAGAAGATGCAAAAGATTGCTTCTCAACTCTACAATTTGAGTGTTAATGCATTCCAACATTCCAATGACAATTGACAGGAGCTGTGTGTGGGCCTGCAAGTCTTGTGAACTCCATGATGGACCTCCACCAAGGGACCCTTATGCTTTTAGGGCCAACAATGAATGCCAAGGTTGCCTTTGAACTATCAGAGAGGATTCCTCACTTGGGCCTAAGAATGAAGGAGCATTGCCACAGAGCATTAGTTTTTGCCACAAGGATGAAAAAGCTGGGCCTTAAGGTCATCTACCCAGGCCTTGAAGATCACCCAAATCACAATCTTTTGAAGTCCTTCGGCAATAAGGACTATGGATTTGGTGGGCTTCTCTGTGTTGACATGGAAACTGAGGAAAGGGCTAACCGGTTGATGAACCTTTTGCAAAACACCACTCAGTTTGGGCTCATGGCAGTTAGCCTGGGATACTATGAGACCCTCATGTCTTGCTCTGGTAGTAGTACTAGTAGTGAATTGAATGCCGAGGAGAAAGCACTAGCTGGAATTTCACCAGGCTTGGTTAGAATGTCCATTGGATACATTGGGACATTAGAGCAGAGATGGAGCCAATTTGAAAAGGCACTTTCAAGAATGCAGGATTCGGCTACATTCAATAAATACTGAACATTTTCAAGTAACCAATGCTGGAATAAGCTGTGGTATAGTTTATGTTGGTTGTTTCATGTAAGAATGGGTCCTTCCTGTCTGTTATTTCAGGTGTGGATATTAAATAATAGCTTTTCCAGTGGACAGTGTATAATGTTTTATTAGTTTGTCATGGCACGGACTTCAAGTTCAATCAATTGCCTATAGTAAACGAGTTTCCCCAAACTTCATTTAATGGGCTTGAAGCTGACCTGATTGAACCCTTTTCATGGAGCCCACAGAAAAATGTTTATGTTAAAGCCAATATTCATAGGCACACACAAACGGGCCGAAATCTTTGGGCCTACAACTAATTGAACTAACCTTTTTTTTTTTTTTTAATACAACCTCTTGATTATAAATGTGCACCATGATAATCTAACCCACCCACAAGCCACAAACCAATTATCCCCAATTGAAAAAAGTTCCTAACTTATGAATTGTCATGCATGGTGGTGCACATGTTTTTTGAATTAATTAATAACAAAGGCATACTTAAATTTGGCGAGAGAGCACACGCTCAAGTTCCTAATCTTTTTAGGAGACCCCAAAATTCTTATTGCCCAGTTCATCAAAACTACTCAAAGTAGTATATCAAATTGATCACAGCAAATGTCAAGTCATCCAACTCCCTCATTTATTTGGATTTTTTTTTTATTCACACGAGTATGACTTATACTCGTAAGTTTTAGTTAGCTCAATTGATAAAAAATTTGTTGTAAAAAAAGCAATTATTATGAAATGAATGTCATAGGCCTTCTCCATCTAAAAACAAAGTGACTAACTTTTACTCTCTTTTGTAAATTGGAATAGGCCTTCTCCATCTCCTTCCTACCTTCTTGGATCTTTGGTCCTAAGGAAAGTGATGGGCCAAGCCCTATCTTCCTCTTTTCTTTCAATGAAATATATTAGACAGCTAGTCTTTAGTTATGATCTTCAACGTTGGAATCTCGAAGGCTTGGGCTTTTGACCTTACATTTCCAATGATGCAGGCCAGCCCATGCTATGCGCAACATATTACAGCAACGGGGCTTTTGAGCTTCTTCTCCTTTCTTTTGAGTGATCCAAATCATTATTACCATTTCATTAAACCTAAAATGCTTTTTTGCACTAGTTTCTTGTTATAACTTATAACTCAATTAATAAAATTTTTTGCCCTCGATTAAGAGATATAAGTTCAAATCCTGACTATACTAAAAAGTAGTTGATAACTTGGCCTGATGATAAGACTATCATAAGAGAACAATTATCATAAACTAGAGACTATAAATTAAAATTTATCATATCAAGCAATAGCATTGTAGCCCAAATGGCACTTTTTGGTTTTCTATTGGAGACATCCATAATTCAATTCCCTCACACACAATTATCAAATTATAAAAAAATAAATAAAATTTCTTATAATCTCTCTTCATTAAAAAAAAAAAAGAAAAAAAAAAAAAAAAAAAAAAAAAACAAAGAGCAGAAGCACTTCAGGTTTCCTTATTTTAATATTCACAAAACAAGAATCCTATGTTAAGAGGATCTATCCTTGGCTATAATAGCTAGCAACATTTTTTTTTTCTTTTTCTGAGAATCATAATATCTAGCACCTTGACTCTTCCACTTACAGGCCACAGCATTAAAAAAAAACAATTTAAGGAAAAGAATCATTGCATTTATTCCTTTCCATTTTGAAACATAAATCATTTCCAATTCAAGAATTTGTCTAATAAGAAAATCCATTATTCTTTGGAATCGTATCATTCAGTCAGCAAAATTTCTGTTGAATATGCAATTACAGTTTCCATTTTACAGAATAGACATAATCATGACAAAAGAAACCCCATCTAATTCTCGAATAAATAAATTCATTAGTCATGCAATGGAATTATTCAGTCAGAAATATTTCTTTTGAATATTCCATCCAAATTACTATTTCCCATTTGACTGACAATTGAAAGTGGGCATCGTTAACCATAAGGCACATATTCTAGCATTTACAAACCAAAATCAATCTTGAGCCCAAATTGCCCACCAAGTTAATCTATCACATTATAAATTTATTCTTTTTAGTCCATATGGCATTCTCTCTCTCTCTCTCTCTCTCTCTCTCTCTCTCTCTCTATATATATATATATATATATGTATGTATGTATGTATAATAATTTTAAACACAGTTGCTCTCGTCATACCATCAAATTTGATTCTGTACCATCATTAAAATGACTTAATTTAGTTATTGAATAATTAATAATCACTTGCTTGTTACTTTCAAGAAATGCAAAAATTGCAAATGTATTCTTTCAAATTCAATCTTATGCACGACCCAGATCAAAAAAAAAAAAAAATCTTATGCACGACCATATGTTTGCCACATGAATATATTATTCTTAAAATAAGGATTTGTTTCAAAATTTGATTCTTGTTATGCTCTATTGCTTATGACATACTCAAACTATATTCATCAATAATCATGATTGTATATCCGGCCATTCTTTCTAGATTTTTTGAGATAGATTCTCTTTGACCGTACCAATTAGTGGTGCTAAATGAGTGTATTTAGTTATAAGTGAGAAAAAGGGAAAAAAAAAAGTATATTTTAAAATTGGTTAGGTTCCTATTTACTTAGTGGTTTTCTTGCTCAAAAAATAAGTTGAAAATTATATTTTGGAAACGTTTGTTTCTTCAAAGTTTTTATTTTTGGAAAAAGAAAATCATTGATGCAAAGCATCATTAATAAGGAAAATTTTCTTAAGTACTCTCGGAGTATGGAGAAATTGTGTTCTTTCCTCTTACATTCATAGTGGACCACACTATGAATTTAATCAGTAAACTCCACCATGAATGTGAGAGAAATGAGCACATTTTTCTATGCTCCGGAAGTATCTAAAAATTACTCTATTAATAAATCCAGACCAACCACCGCGCACCCTTGATACAGTGGTCACTCCACAAGTATGAGTGCTTATGGGATGTGGAGGGCAAAGGTCGGGGTTCAAGTCTCTAGGTGGGAGCTTCACACACATATACACTTAGATTAAAGTTGCGTTTGGATTACGCTGAAAACCAGCGCGTTTGCGTCTTTCAGCTTTTTTTTTTTTTTTTTTTTTTTTTTTTTTTTTTTCACGCGTTTCTTAGATTTGCGGTTACTGTTCATGTACTGTTCAATGAACAGTAACCGTAAATTTTGACCTTTCAAACTTTTTTCAGCCAATCAGTGCATATTGTGTATTGTTTACGGACCCACAAATTTTACTTTTCAGCAACTTTTTCATTAAAAATGGGTTCCACGGTACTATTCACACATTTAAAAATTATTTTGCTACAGTATTTTTCAGTTTTCAGTTTCAATTTTCAGTTTTCAGCGGTATCCAAACGGACCCTAAGTTAGAGTAGAAATTCTATCTTGTATAAAAAAAAAAAAAAAAAAAAAATCCAAACCAACCCAACCCAATAGATTAGACATTAATCTATGCTACCTAATTGATTCAAGTATTTAATTAGATCATTTAAGAATATAATTTAGCAAATCCAATTAAATATGAGGAGTTCTTTATAAATTTTCAATTGCAATTTTTTCCTTAAATGAATTATTTCTACTTTTTTGTGGAAATCTTCTAAATATGTGTCATGATATTATTTTATTATTATCATTGCAAATTTCCGTAATTAATTGATTCTAAAAAATTCTTTAATAATTAAGTTAAACTCAGAATTCTTTTATAACTTATCATCTAGGTATTTGTTTGAAATTAACTTTATTATATATTATGGAATTTACCTATAAAAATGAATTTCTTGAATTTGTTTGATTTGTGCTCAAGCTAAACGATGAAAAATTACCATGTCCCATTCCTTGGAGGATGAACTTAAAAAATAAAAATATGAAATAGAATAAAAATCCTTAACTTGAATGATCTTGTATTAAGAGCTAAATTGGTTAAAGGTATGGGTCATAATTATTACGAAGAGCTCACATGGCCCAATTCTTTTATTTATTTTTCCAATAATAATTCTGCAAACTACTACATGTAATATAAGCTTATTGCTTCAAGAAGCATCAATAATTGGTGAACTCATAGATTAATTTGCAACTCAAGAAGTATTCATCAATCCACATGTCAATGTATGAAAAATGAAAGTTGGATACCATAGTCACTCACTAGATATCGATAAGGTGGCATCAAATGCTACATGGTGAGCTTCAATAATGGTTAAAGATCTTAACATGGCTAGTTTAATAAATAATTGGGCATGTCATGACATTTTTAGGATCTCATATAGGAAAAATTATTGAATATATCAGAAGTATTATAAATGCGTACTCTTTTATCTCACATGAATTGTGTGTCTTACCATAAATTTAATTAGTGGAACTCACAGTTATGTGAGAGAATAGAGTACACATTTATGGTATTTCGGGAGTACTCAATAATTACCCCTCATATAGGCCTTTAGATCTAGTCTATAAATGGACATTTATGAGCCTCTAAAACATCTTTCATACCATGATCAATGGAAAAATTTATCCCATACATGTGGCTCACTATTGGGAAAAGAATTTAATTAATCAATTAATCATAGTCCCCCCCTCCCTTCTAGTTTTTGGATCTAATTCTTCACAAAAGTAAGAAATTCTACATATTTTGACCAATTAAAAGTGAAAAATGGGGTTACTCCCTCAACAAAAAGGGATAAAATTGAGTCAAAAGATTCCAATTCAAGATAAATTCACGAGGAAGCATGATTTGCTTAGGATCTAATCCTACAATTATAAATTTATTAGTTGATAAAAATACATGTTTGTAACTTAAGGAAATCATTTAAAAATTTTTCCCAACAAAAAAAAATTAACGAACTATAATCTTTGTCTTATGCAAAGAGTGTTCGATAATTAATATTGCAATAAATATGTCATTTTATATGTTTTATTGTGAATATTTTACATGATTTTTTAAAAATTGATAATTCAAATTTTAAGGTTATGTTTGGTAACAGTTTTTGTTTTATATTTTTAAAAATTTGTTTTTGGGAATATAATGAAAAAAAAAATTTCTTGTATTTTTGAAATAAAAAATATGTTTGGTTAATTGAAATTAAAAATATACTTTTTTGAAAAAAAAAATAGAAAATACGAAAATATGTCGTTACTAGGATTTGAACTCTAATGCTAACTCATTAAATAATCACAGATTCATTAAATTAAACACGTGTTTTCATTGACTTTTGAAAATTAAAAACTGAAAATAGCCTCTTGCATGTTTTCAATTTCCTTTACAAATTGAGTTTTGAGAACAGTTTTTATTTTCTGTCTATTTTGGGTTGTCAAATAAGTTTTTTAGTCTCAAAAATAGAAAATTATTTTTGAAAACAGAAAATAAGGGAGAAAAAATAGTTACCAAACATACCATCTTTTTTAGAATTTTTTTGAAATATTCTTAATTTTTATTAAATTACATGTTTTGACTGGTAACCGACTTGCTAAGCCACTAATCCAATTATACAAAACCCATATCAAATCAAATTCCGGCTGGCTATGGTTTAATAACAATAATGCAAAGATGTTGATCGCATGCTTCAAGTAATAAGCTTCAAAAGTAAGTCAGTGTTAAATGGACCAGTTAGAGCACTGATGAGAGCCGAGTATATTTTGGACTTAGTTTGCTAAAACGTGGTTATTTAATTTTTCTTTTACACAATTACTGCTGCGAGCCCAGTATAAAACTACAAAGCAATTTATAAAGATTTTGTCGGTCAACGACTGTACTAGGAGCCATCTATATTCATCTTGCCTATAGTACTTCTATAATCTTCAATAAGATCTTAACCGGTACTACATTTTTAACCTTCACTACTTTTTTTTTTTTAGATAACCACACCAAGCATTATCTGGAGAGAATCTATAGATATTTTACAGATGGTATCAGCAAAGACAAAGATAAATGTTTTGAAAATCTTACTAAATCTTGTTATCAGAAAAATACATTTTTTAAAAATCGATCTTTCATGCTTGGCACTTGGAGGTTGCAATTACGACAAATGCAGCAAAAGACTTCTTTCCGGCAAAGACTTTTGATTTGGACCCATCAAGGGTACCTAGCTATAGCTATAGCTCATACAAAACAGAGAGCATGATCAATCTATGTTGGAGTTAATGCACAAAATTATTAGCATGTCATGGACTTTTCATGAAGTTCGTACCATTGCTTTCTATCCACGTGTTTTTCACATGCTATCGACTAGTTGTTCATGTTACGTGATTATCGTACTAAAGCTTTCAATAGAGCCAGAAATGACAACCAAAACAGATATACATGAAAAACTTATCATCACAATGGGATCCAAACTAATAAACAAGACGATGATATTGATAGCAATCGTTCCACAAGCAACACCAAGATCATGCTTTTTATCATGCTATCTTTCTTTGTGTCCTTTGTCTTCTTCTTCTTTTTGTCATGCTTTCTTTTCTTTTCTTTTTTATTTCTTCCAAGAATATTATGGATAATATGCTTATTTCATGCAATATAATTATGAACATATACAGCCCACGCTTAACCATTTTGAATTATATTAATATTTCCACGGCCAACTTCTTTGATGTGTCACCCATGCCAGTGGCGGCTCTAGCATTATTTTTTAGCGGGTTCAATAAGAAATATAAATTATATAAAATTTTAAACAAAAGATAAATTAAATATATCGACATAACAAAAACAAAAAATCTTTAATACATAAAGTTTTATAATTACCTTCTATAATGTTTCATATCTTGAAATTATTGCATGATATCTTCATTATCAATCCTATTAGCTACATATGTTTCAATGTACAGAGTCAAGTAATCATTTATCCACTAATTTCTCATTTGATTGATTTATTTAAAATTTCTTAAAATCTAAATGAGCTTTTTCTAAGGTTTAAGATTAGTAGATTCTACTTTTGTTGTTGGGCTAATTAATTTTTTTTTTCCCAGATTTTAGATCAAATTGATTTGTCATTAAGATTTTTCTTTGGGTTTAAAAATGTTAAGATATTATTAAGATGATTATATTTAAATTTATTTCAATTGGACTTAAGGTTAGGGAGTTCAAACTTTTATTTTAAGTGTCAAAACAGGAAAAATAAAATAAAAAATATTATAATAAATTTTTTTTTTTTGGGTTCAATTCAGGGGGTTCATTTGAACCCCCTGGGCTCCACCTGACCCATGCATGCCTGAAAACAACCTTCTAGGAAAGAGTGAGAGAAATCGGTAATTTTTTTTTTTTTTTTTTTTTTTTTCAGATAACCGATAGAATTTTATTAAAATGTGAAGTAAAGTATACGTATACAACTTAAAAAACAGGAACTCAAGCAAGCTGAGCTTGTTCCCGATAGTAGGACAAGAGAAATCAGTAATAAAAACAGAAAGAAGGAGAAGAAAAAGGGAGAGAAGGGAATTAAACCCTTATGATCCTCTAATTATGCCTAACTTTTTGCTTAATTAAGTCATAATTCATCAATGATAGAGTCAATTTGATCCAGTCATTACGATAGTTCTGAATCAAAAGCCTCACATTTCTTCCTGTATGAGGACATTTCATGAATCTACCACAAAGCATTACTGATATGAGTGCCCAATTAATATTTAATGCACGTTTTTAACATTAACTTAATTGACATTGTTCTATTGGGCTGAGCATATTCTTGGCAATAACTTTCATTATCAGTTTTCAAAAATCTTATAACCTAGTGATTTTGTCCGATTCTTCACAAAAAGAAATATAATTTAGGTTCAAATTCCCCCTTTGCATTTGTAAGAAAGAAAATATTATAGTATTCTTCTACCACTACACTTTTATTAGAACCTACTTTGTGGTATCCTTAAGTTTTAACTACCCTAGCTTCTTTTTCTTCTTTTTTCTTTCTTTTTTTTTTTTTTTTTAATTATTATTATCTTTTTTTTTTTTTAAATAAGTAGAACCCTAGCTTCTTTAATTGAAAAGGAAATAATAAAGAAAACGATGTAAACATATTTTTGACAACTTGTCGATATGAAGATTTCTTTTGGGATAATTATTGGGTATTCTCGGAGTGCAATAAATGCGTACTCATCCCTCTTACATAACTGTGAGTCTCACTAATTAAATTTATAGTAGGACTCACAATTCATGTGAAATGGAAAAGTACGCAATTATGGTACTCTGGAAATATTCAATAATTTTCTTTCTTTTGGACACATTGCCTTTGCTTTCCAGGTGGCATATATATATATATACTTTGGACATATATATCACCTCCAGTAAATTAAAAATCAGGTTGTCCATATCCAAAACTCCTAAGTTTCATGGAAACTATTGTGCACAAACCACTTCATTGTCTTACATTAGTTACATGCGACATGTTAAATATTTTAATTCAAGGGTGGACTCTTCAATGTGAAATTTTTGTGAGGACCATGAGCCATCTTCGCTCTTAAAAAATTATAAATGTCTTGCAAATAAGTGTAAATCTGAACAAACTTTTAGGAAATCATACTTTGTGAAATTTTGTACGTTTTCAAGTGTATAGGGCTTGATATCTGTCGTCCTCAATAGGGTCAAAAATTTTGTGTTGCGCAATGACATTGCCTTTGTCCATTTCTTTTGTTAATTAGGTCCACTTCTGAGTCAAGGCACTGTGTATATTTCATATATATGTAGATGCTTCGAATATTCTATGGATGCTTTCATGACATTTTATTTTGATTCAAATTATTACACTTATTCAACAATACTTCAGCTGTGCTACAATGACTTTTATGTATTATTATTTCATACTAAAATTTGTCCACTAGGTAAACGTTCGCAAAGTTATATATGCCCTAAAGCCAACCAAGGAATACGATAATTCTACTTCTATAAAATGATGAAAATACCTTTTGTTTTTTAAAAAAAATGGGTAAACTACATATTTAGTCCCTAACTTTTATGCTGAATATCAATTTGGTCCCTAACCTTTCAAATATGTCAATTTGGTCCCCAACCTTTTGGTATTGTGTCAAAATGGTTTCTACCTTTAAATAGTAGATGGAAAATACTGATGTGGCTAATGATTAAAATAAAATATTGATTTTAGGCAACCTAAGATTGCCATTTGGACTGCCATGTCAGCCTAAAAAAAAAAAAAAACAAATAACACGAGGCTTATTAATCTCTTTTTTATTTTTGCTCATTGTCCTTTTTATACTTTAGTGTTGTTGCAGTTCTATTTTCTAAAAACATCATTTTAATTTTGGTTTAATTCTGATTGACATGCCTTGTTTAATTGAAGACCAAATGCTGGGTTTGTTCTTCAACAGCCATGAATTCTTAAAACAATCCAACAGCTCTGTCGCCACCAAGAAATCGTATCAACCCCATAAATTCCAAAGCCCACAACTATAATCCCCAAAATTTGCTGCCTAATCTAATCCTCAAATCCAACCAAAAATTACCCTTCGTCGCTACTCAAACCACCGCTGCAAAACCCCGTCAAACCCACAATGAAACCTCAACTGATACGTGCCCATGACTCTTTATTCCATTAGATGAATCACCCAAATCTTCCATCCTATCTTGAGTCTATGCTAGCAATTAAAGCAGAGAGAGAGAGAGAGAGAGAGAGAGAGAGAGAGAGAGAGAGAGAGAGAGAGAGAGAGAGAGAGAGATGGTTTTCACTGTTTGGCCGCTTTCTCTCTCTTTTGCTGTTTGGTCTTCTCCTCCACCTTTTTCTCTCTCTGGCAACAAGGCTCGCCTCTCAATTTCGTTGTTTGGCCACCACAACCATCTCCTTGAATCAACGAGATGGTTTTCACTTTTCATCTTTAGGCCATTTGGTTGTCGTCCATGGTTGTTTGGTCATTTGGTTGCTTATTTATTAATTGGAAGAGAGGTGGAGGAGTTAATATGTGTTGTTTGGCTCAGTTTAAGTTTTGTTGATGTTGATTTGGACTGTATCGTCATGATGTATGTGAAGAGGTTGATTTTGGAGAAAGAGCAAGGAAGAAAAAAAAATTAGTGGGACGATTTAGGTTGAAAGGAACATAGACAGAGGAAGAAAAATAGTAAAGGCATAGTTGATTTGGATCGGAGAGGAACATCGAACAAATGAAGAAAAAATAATAAATAATGAACAAAATAATAATTCAAAAGTTGAAATATTGAGTTTTCTAAACTGGGATGTTTTATTTATTTATTTTATCTTTTTATGTTAGGTTGAGGTAGCAGTCCAAGTGGCAGTCTTATGTGGCCTAAAATCAATATTTTATATTGAACATTAGCCACGTCAACATTTTCCATCTACTATTTAATGATAGGGACCATTTTGATACAATACCAAAATGTTAGGGATCAAATTGACACATATGAAAGGTTAGGGACCAAATTGACATTCAGCATAAAGATTAGAGATCAAATATGTAGTTTACCCAAAAAAAAATTATCATGCAAGAAGGATACTTAATTTTTTGACAAACTATATATAGAATATAATATAAGGGAGGCTTATGTTTTCCATTTTCATTTTTTGGTCGTGCAATGAGAAGGTTGCCCTCAAAGGATGCTCATGTAGAAATACATTAACAGCAACACTTCAAGACTTCCAGTACCTCATGGATGCCTCATTTCCAAAAACTAAATCATGGTTAAAATATATATATATATATATATATACATATATACATATAATGCCAAGTGAGTTTATTTATAGTGGAGATCAAATTTGATCACAAATCATTTATTCAACAATAAGAGATTTTACGAATTAAACCATGTGAAACCAAGAATGTTAATTGAAATGCAAACAACTTAAGTGTTGGAGAGGAATGTGAAAAGAATGAAGCAATCAATATGATAAGTATAAGTTTACATGGACAAGATTTAAACAAGCCATTAAGTGGGAAAAGATGAAAAATACATACTATAGTCCAAGAAGCCCCAAACCTACTGTGGACTCATCTATTTGTAGAGCAAACAAATCAACTCTAGAATTAGTTAGGGTTCTCAAGTACATAAACCTTACATTCATTGTAATACAAATTTAGTAATATAGAGATGTAATTGTTAAGGGTTTTCACTTAAAAACGCATTCCGTTAACTTGAACCAGGAAAAAAATTTGTGTTTCACTCTTTTTTTTTTCCTCTTTCAGTCTCTCAATCAATCTCAATCAATCAACAACTTAGACAAGTATCAAGATATAATGGCATATAAAAAACGTTTAGGTGTGTTGTCAATTTCCACTAGTGATTAAAATAAATCACACAAAACACCTTAAATATAAATAAGAAGTCTTTTTACAAGAAAATTGTATATAGAAGATAATAGCTGACAAGTACAAAATCTATTTGTTATTAATCTGGATTGACGCCATAGCCGCTAAAAATTTGATCTTATACTAAATGTTTAAAACATAATGGGACCACATTTAGATGGGACAACAAGGATAGATTGGTTGGTTCTTTTGTACTTTCTCTTTCAGCCGCTAAAATCGGAACAAAACTCTGTTAGTCAATCATATACAATATTGTTAGAGTGTTAGGATTTTTTTTTTTTTTTTTTTTTGGGGGGGGGGGGGGGGGGATTTGACGTTATAGTTTATACCCTCTCATACTTGGAGGCTTATCATGAAAGACTACGTTTGCAAATTAATTTGCATGTAAATTTTTCTTTTTCTTGTATAGGTTTATCTGATCATGTGGAGTAACATGCTTTTATTTTTGCAAAAGAACTCAATTCTACATCCCCAGAAAGTTGGATCGTTTGCTTATTTTCCCAACTTAATTGCCGTGTGTATGCTTAGTGAAGGCACATTTACTCTGAAATCATTTGTTGGGATAGCGAAAATTATGATATTTTGTTGTGCAATTGGTGCATACAAACTTGAAGATATTACACATACATTTAGCGGAAGTAGTACACATATATTAACATTAAGTGCCCTTGTACCCACACATATATATATATATATATATATATATATATATGGAAGAGGGTTATACATTAGTAGAAACAAGACACACACATTATCATTAACAGCCTAGCTAGCTAATGATTCAACCTCAACATATTGAGGTTTATACGTACATTAACCTTAATAACTAACAGCCTAGTGACTAAACCCACATATATATTAAGGGTTACATTTAGGTGAAAGATAATTAAGACAAACACCAGCATTAATACAATTTATGCTGCCTATTTAATTATAACGTGCAAATTTCTCATGTACGCCTTGGGTTCACCTTAACAGTAAGAGGGTTTGCCATTTCACATGAAAGCTTCAACACTTCAGAGAGATCCACTGGGGTTTGATCAGATTTCACCCACTCAAATTCATGCAACAAAGTTGCTACCCAAAAAGTCACTGTGGTCAAACCCAATGCCTTTCCGGGGCAAGTCCTCCGACCCGCCCCGAACGGAGCTAGCCTCAGATCCGACCCCATGATAGAAAACTCCACGTCTGCGTCCTTGCACACAAATCTCTCTGGCAAAAACTCAAGTGGGTCCGACCACACTTGTGGGTCCCTTGTAATAGCCCACATGTTAACCATGGCTGTGGTCCCTGCAGGCACATGATAGCCATCAACTATAGTATCCTCAATGGCCAAGCGGGCCCATGATAGAAGTGGGCCCGGTGGGTGTAGCCTAAGAACTTCTTTCACCACAGCTGGCAAGTAAACCATGGATTGAATATCTGATTCTTTCAACGGTCTTGATCTTCCCACGACTCGATCGAGCTCATCGTGCACTTTTGATTGGACATCAGGATGAAGTACCATCCTGGCTAGTATCCACTCAATCAAAACAGCCACAGTATCCGTTCCTCTGAAAATCATCTCCTGTAATGAAGGACCATATAATGAATGAAGACAATAGTTAGCATTATATTAAACAATCATAATGGCTCTTTTAGTTGCTGAAACGTTGCAGTAAAATAAAAACGTTACTACCAAGAATCTTAACCCCGGCCCATTGAAGCTACACTTTCCTAGTAAATGAATCTCACAGTTTTTTTAGCACTAAAAATAGTTAAAAAATAACACGTTTGTCATGAATACATACTATAACTTAGGACAGGAATTCAACATCAAAAATAATATTGGAGATTCCCTTCTCTCTCACTTAGTACGTAATTGCAAATCTCACTGATCAAATTCATAGTTTGATTCACCGTCTACGTGAACACGTGAGAAGAAATACTTTGTCAGTATGTACCTAATAATCTTTCGTAGGTAATACTGATTAATCTATTAAAATCCATTAACAAGCCTCATAACCAAAACATTTTGTAATGAAAAAAAGAAAAAGAAAAAGAAAAAGAAATATTCAGATAGAATAATATTAGAATATAGTGTTTGTTGCTTACCCAAAGTACAGCAACCATATCGGATTCAGAGAGTTTATCAGGCCCCTGAAGAGAGAGAAGAACGTCCACAAAATCATGGTTTCTTTGACCGGTTTGCTCTTTATGCTCTTGGATAATCCGGTTGACGAACCGGTTCACTCTAGGAACAATATTGGAGCATCTGAATCTGATTCCCTGAAGGTCAAGACCAGCAATCCAAGGAAGGTGATCAGACCAGTTAAGCTTTCCCAACAAGTCGTAACCTTCAGACACAAGCTGGCTCAGTTCCTCAGTTTCACTATCGAGCTGTGAAAGGTCATAGTTTCGTCCAAACGTCGAGCACATCATGTTGTTAAGCGAAGCTCGTTTGAGTATGTCACGAACAGAGAACTCACGGCCAGAGTTACTACTATTACATGCAATCATGGTCGTGGAAACCATTTGGGATGCGATTTTTGACCTCTGAGCCTCAGAAGCGTTGATTTGTTTGGTACAAAACAGGTGTGTGGAAGCGATTCTTCTCAAAGTTCTCCAATAAACCCCATAGGGAGCAAAACCAATCGCTCTGTTGAACATTAAACTGTAAGCAGACTCTTTCACTGGACGATCAGCGAAGACTGAGCTGTTCAAGATTTCTTTAGCTACGTCTGGACTGCTCGTTATGATGAAACGAGTTTCACCAACACTAAAAGCCATGAGTCTCTTAGCGTTGCACCACTCAGCAGCTTTGGTTAGCTTGTGGTGAGCTAGGTTAACCATAAGGCTCATGCTTCCAATCACTGGAAGCCCACGAGGTCCTGGTATTGGCTTAATATTCTTAGCTGATGATCTCTTCCACCAATACTTTCCCCAAGCTGGGCCTCCAGGACAATAAGCCCAGTAACACAAAGCCAAGGTCAGCCATGTTATGCAAAGAAAGACAACACCCAAAATGGTGTATTCAGAAGAGAGAGCTTTGCATTTAGAAGCAAGAGCTAAAACCCACAAAGTATCAACCTGTGTCTCCATGATAGAAGAGAGAAAAGAAAGGCAAAGATGGAATGGAGAGCAAGAATATGTGTGTCTGTGTGTGTGGGTTTCCTTATTTGGGTTAGACTAAGAAGTGGGAAGTTCAAAGCTTTATATAGAGTAGTTAGGGGTAGTTTGGGAAGGTTTGTTTATTCAAAGCTCACAAAAGTGTAACCGTTAAAAACGAGGTAGCAAGGGTATGCGTTAATGTTATTGATCGTTTAACGGAAAATACTTGGCAGTTATAGAAATAGGTTTGTGGCGCCGCCTCTGCGTCGTAACGGAAACGAAAGGGTAGTCCGTAGTAGTTGTAGTAGTGGTGCTGAATAGACAGATAGACACCCACCCACGCTTATTTAAAACGCGTGGAATATACCTCCAATTTTTTTTTTTTTGGCAATGGTAAGTAAGGAATATATCTCAGCTTTTTTTTAGAAACAAATACACACAAATGAGAGGGAAAGAGGTTCTAATATAAAGATACACCACAAATCCATTCAAAAGTCATGATAAAGAATATACCTCAACCGGTTGTAGAGAAAAATCTGTATAATATGGTAAGTTATTGTTTTATTTTTCATTTTTAAAGCTTAAATGGTTAAAGTTGTTGGATATGGACTATTTTATATTATTTTACATACTCACCAACTATAATATTACACACTCACCAACTAAAATCGTGTTTTTGAAATGTGTGTAAAACTATGTAAAATAATTTATGTTTAATAAACATTAATATTTTTTTAAGAAACAATAGAATTTTAATTTATAGTAAATATTAATTAGTATTTGGTGTAAGTATGACTTGAACTTCAAATCTTTTTACGCGTTGAGTAAATTGAAACCTATAAATTAATGTGTATTTAATCAATGTTCCATTATATTGTGTTTTTCTTTTTTTGAAAAAAAAAAGTTCATATTATATATTTAGAGTTTGTTTAGGATCTGCTTATTTTGCTGAAACTAAAAACTTTTGATAGAAAGTACTGTAGATAAAAGTAAAAATTAACTGAAATAGTATAGTAAGACTCATGAATAGTATTAAAAAGTACAGTAGGACCCATGAATAGTAGCAAAAATAAACTAAATAGTTAAATAAGTTGGAAAAAATAATTTTTAACAAATGCACACTTAAGGTTTTGTTTGGAATCTGTTTATTTTGCTGAAACTGAAAACTTTTTACTGAAAGTATTGTAAATTAAGATAAAAGTTAGTTGAAATAGTATAATGAGACTCATAAATAGTACCAAAAAGTACAGTGAGATCCATAAATAGTAGCAAAAATAAGCTGAATAGGAAAATAAATTGACAAAATTAATCATGCCAAACTGACACTTAAATGGTTATAAAATAAAATAAAAATGGAATTTTTTTTAAGAAGGAATAAAAAAAATGTAACTTGTTACTCATAATAATGTTTATTAATATTAGCCTTTGTTTTTGGAAAAAACTTAAATAGTCTCGGAGCATTGCTCCGGGACTATGTAAGAATTGCCCTTTGTTTTTAGGGCACTCCTTAATGAGACAATATGGAATGACAGGCACTTTTCTCTCTTAAAATCTGGGCCTTCTTGCTTTTAGGCCATGATGCATGACTAGATATTGGTCGTGCAACCCCATGTTGTCCCAACTTGTAAGCATGTTGTGTGATTTCGTATGACTAGTCATTCTCTCATAGATAAAGATTCGTTTTGTACACTGTAATGATTATTATATGAGAATAGGAATAAGTATTTCAAGAAATATATTAAGTTGAAATGTAATAAGTATTATTATTCATTAGTTTGGTAACTATTTAAGAATAGAATCCTGAATATACATCCACAATTTAGTAAAGTATAAAAAGAAGGTGTATTTAAATCATTTTTAAGTCAAATTTCCTAAAATATACTTATTTTAGGGTGTTCAAAATAGAGCTAATAATTAATAATAAGGAAAATTTATTTTCTTTCCTTTTAAAGATGTGGCAACTAATGGCTTTTTAGGAAATTTTAAAAAAAAGTTATTACATAAGATGAAGGAATAAATATTTAGTACTTTTGATAAAGAATAATTATCCCTCATTTTGAAAAATAGCTATTGTGGGGGCCAGTTAATTAGGAAGTACTGTTAAGACAGTATTAACTGGGCCTATGGCCCGATCCGAGGACGTTAGACCATCCGAGGAGGTCCAAATAAGATTATAAGGAGAACAGAATGAAGAGAGGAGTGGAGACAATATGAGATAAGTCCAACAAGCGTTCGAGGATAAAAGTCATCTCAACAACATGTGTTCGAGGTCAGTTCAAGTGCCATATCGTCATGGACTTATTTCGAAGTTACATCATCACTAAGAGTTAGACGTCGGATAAGGGATAAGGACAAAAAATATCTTCAAAAAGCTGTTACCTCCGCATTAAATGACTCCCAACCAACTCTCTGGCCGCATTAATGTGAAAGTAATGTCTGAACAGTGATCAAACAACCTCATAGCTACTAGTTGATGGTTCTGGGAAGTGCTGGATGGGACAGGAAGGAGTTCCCCGAATCTAACCTACACGTGTGTGGTAGGGGTGACACCAAGACCGGAATATATAACGTGAAAAGATGTACTAAAGAAAGGGGGGTAGAAAAATAAAAGGATTATCTAAGATCAGGACTGGGACTCTTGTACAATTTTTTTTGTTCAAAAAAACCATATGATACATCCTACTTGGTCTATTCCGAGGATAGATTTTCTAATCTTGCTTATGTCTTACAGTCTTAAACCACTAAATCTAATCGTTTTTCTTCTGGGATAAATCTAGTTCTTCCATCCACGCTCTACAAATTTATTATTTGAGCCACTTGGGTTTGAGACCAATCTAGTTTTGGGACCAATCCTATTTCAGTCCTTACAGCTATTCATAAGGAATAACTATTCATTGTAATAAAAACATAACTAAACAACCGAATAGTGATGTCATAGTAATATTTATTACATTATAGTGTCTATTACAGTCTACCAAACGTGCCCTGACTTTTAAGTGAGTGAGTCATGAGGTAATATTTATGCTCTCATACTCATAGTGGTACCATAACTTCCGGTCGTTAAGTAATTAATTAATTATAAAGACTTTAAGAATTTCATCATGTAATTAATTAATATATACGTTTTCTAGTAATCTAATGATGATTATAGATTACACAATGCGTAACTCTTCTTCATGCATCTCTCTAGTATAACAGTTAAAGATACATTTTTGTTAACTCTCATTTTGGTAGATCAGATTAGCAAAGTAGATGGTTTTGCAAGTTACATCACAATAATAGTGCCTTCAATTGATTTTTAATACATGGTTTTACAATACCTTATTAGGTTAAAAAGAATAATAAATTTATGCAAATAAAAGAATTAATTAACTATTGAATAAAAAAATAGGCAAAAATGCAAAACTGACCCTCTAACTTTCAATCTTTTTTATTTCAGTCCTCTAACTTTCAGTTTTGTCAATTCAGTTCTCTAACTTTCAATTGCTATCAATTTGGTATCTCGTTAAACCCCAGTTATGTCCTGCTATTAATTGAGCCAAAATGACGCCGTTTTGGCTCTTTGTTTTTTATAATAAATTTCAAAATTTAAAGAAAATAAACTGAAATTAAAAAAATTAAAAAAATTAAAAAAAAAAAACAGATTACAAAGTTGCTGAGGAAATTGAACTCCAAGAAAATAAAAGGGGAAAAAAATGGCGAAACATGAAGAGCTACCAATCCCAGTGTTCTTGTCACTTGAGCTAGTGTACGACAACAGTTCTCAAGTTGAAGAAGCTCAGCTTCGTTTTGACAATTTCAAGTCCAAGTTTGTCCAAGTTTTCGGTCACGCTCCTCATGTTTTCGCTCATGCTTTAAGTGTGTGCATTTATCAGTGTTTGGTTGTTGAGAAAGTGTTTATAAAATACCAAAATCAAAATTTAGAGAGAGAGAGAGAGAAAAAAAAAACTCTGTTTGGTTGCTTCGAAACTCTGTGATAAGAAAAAATCAACTTTGTTTTTAAATCTCATTATACTATTGAAAACGACTCTAATCTCTCTCAATCCGACTCAATTTCTCTCTCAAACAGACTCAGTCTCTCTCTTTCAAATTGTCGACCAGCATAATCATTTCCCAAATTTCTCAAAGTTAGGGATTTGGGTGTGGAGTGATTCCTCAGTTTTGATTTCAGCTAAATGTTTTCTTTTTCTTTTTCTTTTTTTTAATATCAATTTTTTTCATTAAATTCTGATATTTATTAAAAAAAAAGAAAAAGAGTCAAAGCGACGTCGTTTTGGCTCAATTAATGGCAGAACATAACTGGAATTTAACGGAGTACCAAATTGATAGCAATTGAAAGTTAGAGGACTGAATTGACAAAATTGAAAATTAGAGGACTGAAATGAAAAAGACTGAAAGTTAGAGGGTTAGTTTTGCATTTTTGCCAAAAAAAATAAGTAACTAAGCATAGAGTCTTATATCTCAATGGCATAGTTTGACCTTTTTTATTAGGAAATGTTCAAATTCCCCTCCTGCATTATTTTAACTATTAAGTTATTAAAAGAAAGGAAATTAATTAGTGTGGTTGATGGGCTAATAGCATGATATGATACTGCCTCATATGCAAGGTTGATATAGGGGATTTAATTTATATCTTACTCATAACAAAAATAAAATAAAAAACTAGTGTTACTTTACTTAATTTGACTAAAGCAAAAAAAGAAAATGCTTCATTTGAAAGGAAAATGAGATAAAAGAGAATAAAAGTATGAGCTAGCTAGGCAGATGACAATGGCATAGACCTTTTCCTCTCCTCTCTTACCTTCCACCTCTTCTTCTTTGAACCAAATAAGCGTTAAACTTCAAAATCCCTATAACCAAAGTATGTATGCAGGAATACAACATTTGTTGACAATTCACAACAATTATCATCATCACAAATCTTCTCACAAAAAAAAAAAAAAAAAAAAAAAAACTCTTCACAAATTACCTTCGTGTTTATTTTTAAATTTATGTATCGCAACTCCAAACCCAAAGTATAAACTAGGCACATGAGAATGGTACAAACCCATAAGGCTTTACCTTTTAAGTGTGTCAAGCCACTCTAAAGTTCTTTCGTTATTCTTTAAAAGGGATTAAGTAATGTAATAAACTGCAACCTTAAGGGAATAGTGTGTCTATGTGAATGGGTACGATCATGTTAATTACCTCTCAAAATAAGTAATTCAAATGGTGGTATTTGATCCCCTAGATCGAAGGTTTTGAATTTCACTTATTTTTTTTTATGGAAAAATAAGAAAATTATAGTAAAAATGAAATAATTTACACTGTTAAAGCACAAAAGGAAAGTTATATGAACATGAGAAATCTTAATTCTAAAAGCTAGAATTATTGATACTAGTTTAACTCATATTATCCAAGAAAAACAAGTTTATAACATATTGGCAAAAATAAACTATATCAAAAAAGCATCAATTTTACAAATTATACATGCATGCACAAGCTTGAATTTAGGGTTGGATAGATGATCCTAACACTAAAACTTTGTGTTTATTGAATATTCTTTTGGAAACAAAAAGAGTTGACAGTCCAAGATTAATTAATCTCCCATAAATTAATAATTAAATAAAAAATCTCCAAAAATTACAATCGACACAAAAGTTGTTAAATTTAAAATCTTTATATAACCGCATAGCAAATGTGTCTGATATTTATTACAATCAAACATAATATTCCATTCACACCTAATATCCCTTTCACATACATCTAAACTTGATACTCTTCAAAATCGGAAATAGATATAATATGGGGGGTGAGCTTGATAGCTCAGTAAGTAACCATTGTATCAAGCATAAATACAATAAAATAGATAAAATAAACTATTAACAAGACAAAACTCATAGGCTTAGAAATTATATCTCAGTTCAATTAAAATTGGACAAAACATTTAAAATGAATTCCAAAACATCAAAAATTTCATTGGACTTCAAACGATATCCATACCCATATCCTATCAGATTTCATATTTTTATAATTTTTATGATTATGGTCACACTGTATCATCAGATTTCATATTTTTTACAATTTTTATAATTATGGTCACATTGTATCCCCATTACCAGGCCAAGAATCATGCATTGGCCTCGTATTATTCCCTATGAGAAACTAGTTTTTGTTCATTTACAAGTAGTAAAACCCTCATAGCTGAATTTAAAGCATAGTCAAATTATACAAATAATTTTTAGACTTTGACCCGAGTTTTTTTTTTTTTTTTTTTTTTGGAGAAACAAACACATACACACCCAACTTTGATCCGAGTTTGAAGGAAATAGAAACTTTTTAAATAATCAATGGAATCAAATACATTTATAGTATTCAATTTTTTTTTCTTTAAATAATCGTAGCTAGAAAACTTAACCACAGAGAAAGGAAGAATTAATTAATACAACATTTTATTTCAAGTAAAATATAACTAGTCAAGAAAATTGTTATTTACCTTAAGTAATGCCTACTTCAAAAACTCTTACTCTTGCAATTCTTTAAGAACACTCCAACATAACTTAAAATCCCTCATAATTAATTGAATTACAAAAAAGGTGTAAACAAATACTAAAATAATTTTCCATAGAGTTTAACTATTTTTTAATCACCAAATCAATAATAAAAAAGGAATTTGTAGAATGCTTACCTCAAGAATCTAAAAATAATAATAATAATAATAATAATAATAATCAAGTCTTCTTCGTCTAAAATTATTTGAATAAAAAATAACTAATGATTTTAGAAGAGGCCTTTTGTGGAATCCTCCCTAGAAAGTCAAATGACCAACTTGATCCTTAAAAGACAAATTTGTCCCTGACTTCATTAGCATCGTTACTTTAGCCCAGACCCTTCTCTTCTCCTTATCTCAGACTCAAACCCTTTTCCTCTCTCTCTGTCAAACCTCTAGCTCTTTCTTCTTCTTCTTTTCTCTCTCACCCACGATAGCTCCCTCTCTCTCACCCACACCCACGATAGCTAAAGACTCTCTCTTTCATGACAAAAACCCATGATTTTCCACTATCGACTTCCACTCTCTCTCCGAATTAGTGCCATGGAGACATTTGGCTAGGGATTTTCAAGCTTCGCATCACCACTGCTACTATTGCTCCTTGCCAATAGCTCTAATTTGGTGCCAAACGTGTTTGGGTATTTTTTTCTGGGTTTAGGTCTCTGTTTTTAGGTTTAGGTCTTTGTTTGTGTTTAGGTTTGTGTGCCAAATGTCAAGGGAATGTTTGGCAAAGACCCACAAGCTTCAACACCACCACTGATTGCCACCAATCTCTATCCTCTTTCTCTATTCTATTTTTTATTTTTTATTTATTTCTCTTTTGGTTTGGTTCTTTGTTGGTTTGGGTCTTGGTCAATTTAGGGATTGGGTTTTCTTATGTAATATAAGGATTTGGTGATTTTTGATTTCGGTTTGAAAGGAGGTTTAGGTATGGTCATTTGCAGATTTATGGGTATTTTTTTATTTAGGGTTTGTCTCAAAATGACTCTAATATGATGGTTTTTTTGGTGCATGCATATGAATCTGCGTGTATGATTAGTAATATAGGATGATTTTTGGGGGGTTTTAGGTTTTAGAATTTATATGGCTATGTGTGTATCAGTGTATATTTGTGTTCTACGACATGGTATAGTCGTGTAGTGTGATTTGTGCTCAAATCCATGCTCATTTAGTGTAATCATAGTGAATAGAACTCAAAGATCTTAGCATGTAATAAACATTTACCGAGAAGAGAAAATATGAGAGAAGAGGGTGAAGAGAGGGGTCTGAGATGAGAAAGAGAAGAGTGAATAGAATGTGAGAATAAAGTAATTGTGCTAAACGGAGTCAAGGATAAAATTGTCTTTTAAGGACCAAATTGGTCATTTTTTTTAAAGTCTTAAACTTAATTGATACTAGTATGTAACCCATGCTTATACACAGGAATGAAGAATCATAGTGGTGTCATTGATATTAGCTTGAGTTATTAAACATATAGGACATAGTTTGATCAGTACATTTGGAGGTACCAAAATAGTTTCTTTTATTTTTTTTTAATTTTTTTTTTCAATTTTCATGATATTGATTATGCTAAGTTTCTCATTACACTATTATTATGTATATGATTTTGAAAAACACTATCGAATCTACATATACAATATCAATTCACAATTATTGTTTGTGAAATTATACTAAATACAAACACAAAATAAAATAATAAATTGGTCAAATAATATCTTTTAAATTGAATGAGGAAAGGTATATGAGATTGTTCAGCTCAATTACAGTTTGTTACGTTCAATATCTTCGTATACAAAAATCTAAATAGAAATTGTGTAAAAAAAAAAAATCGTTAGTTCAGAGAAAAAATAATAACAAAATTCTTAACAGTTTAATTTTTATGGAAAGCTAACAAAAGCAAAATCCAATTTTGATTATAATTGAATTTTCTATAAACTATGGTTTAATATTTATATATATAACCTAGATAGTAATGGACCGATACATAGTCATGGTATATTACATAAACTACTTATAAATTTATATTGTTTTTAGTTATATAATTAGGTTTTTTTGTGGTTTATTTATATTAGACTCATCATTTTCTATACTTAATTAACTCATTTGGCACAAAATTTAAAAGAACTTAGATGGGATACATAACGCAATATTAAACTCTAATTGAAATTCAATTTTTATACTAAATGTTGAATTAAGTCACTTGACACAAAAATTTAAACTTTAAATTAGATGGGTTACGTGGTATAAAATTAGACTCTAATTGAATTTTAGCTTAAATTCTAATTAAATTTTCTCTTAATTTTACCTATTAATAAATAAATATATATATATATATATATATATAAATTAGTCAAACCTTAAGGTAGTTTAGTAAAATTTATCTTTTTATCTACGTTTCTAAAAACCGGGCATGACACAAGCTAGCTAGGTGCTTGGCTTTGTCATTTCGTTTTTTTGATGGGACAAGGGAGTTACGCGCACGTTTTTGCAAGTTGCTAAATAGAAACAGGTTTTTCAACTGAAAGAAAAACAAATAAATTTGGTTGGTAGCGGGGGACAATGTTAAAACGTGTCCATCTGCATGTATTTTTGTCACTTTTCGGAGACCATCATTAGTGGTCTAGTAACTAGGAACTAGGACCGTACATAGCAAAGACAATGCTGTTTCTGTCTGACTCTGACAACTTCTGTTCACACGTGTCCATTTGCATGAATTTTTTGGTACCTTTCGAGCACCATTAATTACTAGGCTAGTAGTCTCTAGTATTTGGACCTCCGCGATTGATCAGTCCCACGTGGGACCTTGCTGTCCGACAAATTGTCCTAATTTGACGTAGGAAAAAAATGATTAAGAGCATGTTTAGTAGACTTTAATAGGTGTTGTAATGTAAAAATTATTTATATATATATTTTTTTGAAATGAAATTATTCTTATGGTTTAGTTATTCTTTAGTTTAGTTATATTTTTATTATAAGGAATAATCATTCCATTTTAAAATGTTGTATTAGGTATTCTTTAATAAGTGTAATAATTTCAAAACTTAATATATTTCCAAATAAACAAATTTTTCATATACATCTAACAATTATAAAAATAAAAATTCATAAAAAATAACATATATCTATCTTAAATTTAAAAATAACAATTTTTAAGGAAATATAATTGTATGAGTAAAATATTTCCTAAAATAAATGTTAAGTTTTATTATAATGTTATAACTCACAATCAAACTAATGAATATGTTTAGTTATTACATTACAACACACTTTATTACTAGTAATAAATATTACAATTCCTGTTGTAATCCCTATTCAGTGTACCAAACGTACCCTAAGTATTTTGTTGGTTAATGAATACCCTTAAAACATTTATCAATTGATATTTTGAAGAAATTTTTGATGTTATTTTTATGAAAAATATAAAAATTTGTCAAAAAATTAGTTTTTTTTTTCAAATTTCTACAAATATTTTCTAAACTAATGCCTTTAGGTAGGAATAGCATTACTTGTTATCTAGGGGGTTCAAATAATATAGTGCCAATGGGTTACATTTTTTTCATCTAGTTTAATATATTTTTATAAAAATAATGAAAACTAAGTAAAAATTAAAAAAAATGTTATACAAATTTAACAAAATAAACTGGTCACACCTAACTACATTGACAATTGATAATGAACTATCATATAACGATTTCAAATTATAAAAACTCATAAAAGGAAATTGTAAAACTTCATGTATTTGATTTTTTTTTTTTGGCAATAACTTGATATATTCAAGTTCACTTTTTATCAAATTTTGTTAATTACCCCCCTAAAAAAAACTCTTAGAGCCACCATTGCCCTTAGTGTACTCACTCTTCTTGTATTCATAATAGATTTCATTATGAATATTGTTAAGTTGTGATTTTTTATAGAGTTTTTTTTACTGTTGGATTTATTTCATGCCAAATTTTTTTAATTCAATCCATTTATTTCCTTATATGTTGTGGGGCTTCAATGTGTTTGGGTCGGTTTATAGTTCGTAAATAATTACACATTCAGTAAAACTCAAGATTGACTCACAAGTGACTCAGGACTAAATTACCTGTGAGTTAACATATGAGGAGCACATAAGAAAAAGTTCAAAAGTTTGTTGGAGCATAATTAAGTGACTCGCAAGTGTGCCTACCCATGAGTTACACTAACAACTCATCTTCTAGAAGCAACAATCCCTCTATTTTCTTACACTATATATATCCTAATTCTTAGGAAATTATAAGGAGAATTTTAAAGAGAAAACCCTAAAAACACCATTGGAGAGCTAGTGAATTTGAGCCTACAAATTCCTACCCAATTCCCATAGTTTTTCTCTACTCGATCTCTTCCTTCTCCCATTGTTATATCTTGAGAGGAAATTAAACCAAACACAACCTACACATCAACTGAGTGTTAAGAGTGTCTTGGTTTGTTGGGAAGCATTGGAGCTTAGCCAAATTTAACCGGTAAGGCTTGGCGGTGCAATCGGTCTATGTTGCAAGATCTGAAAAGTCAGATAATAAAAGACTTCGAGAAGTCCGTTGATAACTAAAGCTTGGAGGGCTTAAGTGTAGTGGATCTTTTAGGGTTTTCTTGTTATCCTTGTACTCCAACTCATCCTCTTAGTGGATCATTTTGGCTTGTCGGCTCTTGGAGAGACTTTTCCGTTGAGTTCTCCATTTCCTCTTCGACAACACATACGGTATTGTCTTTGGTTTACATCCTCTTTACTTACTGCATTTACTTGTTGGCATAGTTCAATTATGTTATCCATGCAATTGTTGAGTTCTTAATTTGGTTAATTAATTGGCTAAGTACATAAAATTTGCTTTAATTATGTTTAGCCTAAACTTTATTAAGCCGTAATTAAAATTGGGGGGAGGGGGTCTGAATCAACACTTAGTGTTTGGCTAGTGGACTTTAAAATAGTTAATTACTTTTTTATTTTTCCATAAAAGGTTTCCTAAAATGGTTTACTAATTTATGCCATAAGGGCACACGTTAGTAAAACCCTTAAAATATAATTAATGAAATGTATCATGATTGCTAGAAGACAAAGCAATATGTCATGATACTTTAAGAACACCTAATAATTACACCTAACAAATCTTGTAAATCACCAACATATCATTGCCCAAAATGTTTAGAGACACATACCTTGCCACAACTTATAGACATGTTAAGTGGTGATTGAATTAATTTTTATAAGTATTAATGGTAGTCCCATGTATAAGTGATATAATCCAATCACACATTAATAAATGTGCAAGTTATGACCAAGTATGTGTGGCAAAATGTGCTTTTAGGGTAGGGATTGGGTCTAATACTCAGTGTCATGATACTCTAAGAACACCTAATAATTACACCTAACAAATCTTGTAAATCACCAACATATCATCGCCCAAAAAGTTTAGAGACACATACCTTGCCACAACTTATACACATGTTAAGTGGTGATTGAATAAATTTTTATAAGTATTAATGGTAGTCCCATGTATAAGTGATATAATCCAATCACACATTAATAAATGTGCAAGTTATGACCAAGTATGTGTGACAAAATATGCTTTTAGGGTAGGGATTGGGTTTAATACTCAGTTGTACTAGAACCATCCAAATGATGTGTGTATGCTGTTAGTAGTGTGTCATCATTTGAATGAGTCTAGTGCAACTGGACATTGGTTGCAATCAAAGTCTGTGTTCACACAAGAACCCATCCTTGCTTAGCTTGTCTTAATCAAGTGCCGTTGAGGGCAGGGCATAATTGTCATTGAGAAATCGTAGGACAAAATAAAAATGCCACAGGATAGTCCAAACGAGGATGGTAGCCATTCAAGCTATATAAATTGGGTCCACTCGATGGTGGGAGATGTATTTTTCAAAAGTGGGTCCACTGAAAATCCAAAACCTAAGCTGATCAAAACAGTGCTGGAATATAGTTTAAAATAACAAAAAGACTTTGATCGTTCAAGGGCTATTGAACAATCTCAAAGATCAGAACTACAGGACACTGATACAAACAAAATAAAAGAACTAAAAAAAAAATCGAGGAATTCAGAAGGAACTCATATCCAGACTGACTGGAGATTGAAAATTTATTTCGTGAGATTGGTTCGTGGAGTGTCCATTTTATAATATGTGGGTCTATAAGTGTGTTGTGTGGGGTTAACCAATACATCAGATTCAACGTAGAACTTCATGGTCTCCAAAAAATCACTGCCAAGTTAACCCTAGCCTTGGAACCACGTTTATTAAACCCATTATCAAATGAAATCGTATTGTATATCTCTTTTAGAACATGTACAGATTTTTTATTTCAAAAATAAAAGTAAAAAACCCTCATTTATTCTTTTCCAATAAAAAAAACTAATTAAAAATGATAATTTTTGTAATAAAATTAGAGACACAATAAAAATTCTTAACATTTTTAAATCAACCCATCACTTCACACATGAACCTTATCATAGTTTACAATTAATTTTTTTAATAGTCCATATGTTGGTAGACTACTTTAAAAATTTTATGAAATTGTTGTGAATTTATATTGTTTCATGTAACTGATGGGATTGACGAATTCACCTTCCTTTGATGGGACTGACGAATTCACCTTCCTTGGACGATCTCATCAAATATACTCGTCCATCTTGTCACGACATGGACGAACACAAGAGAGCAATTTATAAGAGCATTCAATACCTTGAATAGTTACCAAACAATTGGCAGATCGTTGGAACCTTATTAAAACCCATATTCATGAGCCCTAAGGCGTTACAAAATTGGCACTAAAGCCACAATTAAGGCCCCCAATGGCTAGGAACCATGAAACTGTATATATACACTCTGATTAGAGACAAACCAGGTACATAGACTAACCCAAAAGTATTCATAGATACTCTGATATTCAGTCCTCTCTTATTTTTCTCTAAAAACTTCTATATACTGACTTTGGCATCGGAGGCGTGGTGGCAGGCACCACACTGGTGACCATCTTAAGGGAGCCTGATAGTTTTTAGACCCCTTAAACAATTGATTAAACCTAGGTAATTAGCCAAGTTGTTACTTAGTCCAATTAAACAAGTCTAAGTTATCACAATATAAAAGATCAAATCATGCAAAGCAGCGGAAAATAAATAAGACAATGATATGATCACCCAGGAAACCAAACCGGTAAAAACCTGGGGAGGATTTGACCTACCTATCCTCAAGGTAAACTTGAATCCACTATCTTGAAAGAATCGAAGTTCATACAATAAGACTTACAAGCCCCCACATTCGACTTCTTATTGCTACCAACCAGTAGAACTTACTGACACGACCATGTGCAAACTCCGAATCCACGGACTCCTTCTTTCTTGGATTCACCACCAGCTACAAGCACACCCGCTTGTGTTTTCTTTAAGCTTTAATGGCAGCAACTAAATTGATCATCAAGGTGTAGATAAATCTTCTCCTTGAAAACCCTAAGTTTGTGTAAAGGAAAACTCTTCTAGATCTCACAAGAGATTTACAAAAACCGCAAATATGAGCCACACTAAAACGTAGATAGGGTTTTCCTTTTATACTTAGGACAAATAAGAAACCCTAAAAACGTTTACAACTAGGGCTGAGTTGGACGAATCTGCAGAAAAGCATTCTGTCCGAGCTTCGATCGATCGAGCCTGTCGTTCAATCGATCGAACCAGGCCAAAAGGCACAATGATTCCTACTTTAACTCGATTCCAACTTTACATTGACACACAACTTTGAGCTAGCTTTAAACACTTCTAAACACATTGTTTTGATCATGGTTTGCCAACAATACACATTAAAGTTCTAAATACATAAAATCCTAAACTTTAGAACCTAACGGAGCCATTGTTCCACATTTGCAGAGACAGTGACGAGGACCCAACTCCATCTAGACGAACTTACAAGATTGACGATTTGCACTTCATCAGTTTAGCGCCGTCTGTGGGAACGACACTTTCACACTTAGGTTTGAAAGCATAGTTTCCAATCAATTCCTAAATTCAGATGGAGTCCAACTAGGACCCTGCAGCTTTAGCCCTGCAAGTCCAGACACTTGCAGCTAGTGTAGAAGAGCTCACTAGACAAAATCAGGAGATGAGGCTACAGCTCCAACAAAAGGAGAATCGGTTAAAGAAGGAGTGACCGTCGAAGGCCGGTCACTCTAGATGAACCAAATTCAGATCTTCTTTGGGAGATGAGAAAAGAAATGGACGAACTAAGAAATGCCATTAAAGGGAAGACAGATCGAAACCTAGATAGGATGGTCAAGATGACAGATTCACCTTTTATAGCGGTGGTCCTGCAATGCCCAGTGCTGTCGAAATTTCGTTTGCCTTAGCTGGAACAATTTGACGGCCTCAAGGACCTCCTAGACCACCTCAACACCTTTAAGACAACACTAGGCCTTCAACAGCCTCCTACCGAAATACTATGTCGTTCTTTCCTCACCGCTCTCAAAGGAGTTGCAAGGGAGTGGTTCACGAAAGGAGTTGCAAAGGAGTGGGCAAGGGAGTGGTTCATGAAGATACTGATATCGTCCATCGATTGCTTCGAGCAATTAGGCAATGCCTTTTTGCAATACTTCGTTGGAGGGCAATGCCTGAAGAGACCAGTAGACCACCTACTTACCATGACAAGGGGAGAAAGAGACCCTGAAGTCGTATGTGAAACACTTCACTCGAGAAACCTTAAAGGTAGATGAAGTTGATGACAAGATACAGTTAACTACCTTTAAAGCTAGATTGAAGTCCAGAGAGTTCGTGGTCTCACTCACGAAAAATCCTCCTAAGACGATGGCGGAAATGCTCTTGAAGGCACATAAGTACATAAACGCAGAAGGTGCCTTAGCCGCAATAAAGGATGAGGAAAAGACCGGTGAAAAAGGAAGGAAGGAGGACAACCGTAGAAGACGGAAAAGGGAACGTCAATATTGTCAGACAAACGATAGGGGTAAAAGGAAGGATGAAAAAGCTCCTCGAATAGTAAAATTCACTCATTTAGTTATGCCTGTAGATAAAATTTTAGCGCAGATTAAAGACGAGCACTATCTCAAATGGCCTAGGCCATTACATTCATCACCCAATGTGTGTGATAAGAAGAAGTATTGTCGTTTCCACAAGGATCACAATCATTACACAGAGGATTACAGAGATTTGAAGGAGCAGATAGAGGAGCTCATACGAAAAGGGAAACTACAGAGATTTGTGAAGAAGGGGGAACACAATAGGTCCAGAGAAAATGACAAGGATAAGCGTGAAGCCTCACCAAGGGACGAGGACCATATGCCTCAACGTCCGCCAAGCGTGATCGGGAAGATAAAGACGATCATAGGCGAGCCATCCATAGGAGGGTCTTTCAAGTCCCTTAAGAAGTCATATCAGAGGCAGGTGAACAGCATCCTCAAGATGCCTTCGATGAAACAAAGACGAACGGGTAGGAACATGTTTTTCTCTGAAAAAGATGCCAGAGAGGTGAAGCAGTCTCATGATGACCTCTTAGTCATAATGTTAACAATAGAAGGGTTCAACACCCGGAGAATCCTCATGGATAATGGTAGCTCTGCAGACATCATCTACCTCTCTGCTTTTCAACAGCTGAAGCTAGATCCAGGAAGGCTGTGCCCATTTGACTCCCCCTTCGTCAACTTCAATGGAGACAGGGTGTATTCCAAAGGCATAATGACACTGACGGTCATAGTGGGGACTCACCCGAGGCAGCTAACTCGTCAATTGGACTTCTTGGTAGTAGACTGTCCCTCATCATACATTGTGATCACCGGGAGGCCCACACTCAACCATTGGAAAGCGGCCACGTCCACTTATTGCTTGAAGGTAAAATTCCCGACAGAAAACGGTGTGGGCGAGGTAAAAGGTGATCAGGTACTAGCTAGGGAATGCTACTAGGTCGTGTTAGTTACAAAAGAAAACCATACGTGGATGATTGAGGAGAAGGAAGAAGATAAAGTGGAAGCCCTAGAGACAGTGGAATTGGTTGAAGGAGAAATAGCTAAGATGACCAGAATAGGGACGACATTAAGCCCAGAGATGAGGACGAGACTCGTCCAGTTCCTTGAAAAGAACTTGGACGTCTTCGCATGGAGTAACGGGGACATGCCAGGTATATCCCCAAAGGTCATCCAACACAGGCTGAATGTGGACCTCGAGAAGAAGCCCGTCCAATAGAGACGATGGGTCTTTGCTCCAGAACGGAATCAAACAATTACAGATGAGGTTAACAAGCTGTTGTCAGCAGGTTTTATTCGGGAAGTCTACTACCCAGATTGGCTCACCAACGTTGTCCTAGTGAAGAAAGCAAATGAAAAATGGAGAATGTGCGTGGATTTCACGGACCTGAACAAACCTTGCTCAAAAGATAGTTTCCCTCTACCAAGGATAGACCAGCTAGTGGATTCCACGACAGGGCATAAACTACTGACGTTCATGGATGCATTCTCGGGATACAATCAGATAAAGATGGCTGAAGAAGACTAGGAGAAAACCACTTTCATCACAAGCCAAAGGCTTTATTGCTATAGGGTAATGCCCTTCGGACTGAAGAATGTAAGAGCAACCTACCAGAAGTTAGTGAATAAAATGTTCAGCTAGCAGATCGGGAGAAATATGGAGGTATATGTGGATGACATGCTAGTCAAGAGTAAGGAAGAGCTTGCTCATCTAGACGACCTCAAAGAAACGTTCGCCACACTCAGACAATACCAGATGAAGTTAAACCCCAGTAAGTGTGCATTTGGAGTAGTCTCGGGGAAGTTCTTGGGGTTTATGGTGTCCCAAAGGTGGATAGAAGCAAACCCAGAGAAGATACGAGCCATACTCGATATGACATTACCATGGACGGTCAAGGAAGTCCAAAAGCTCATAGGAAGGATAGCGACACTTAACAGGTTCGTCTCTAGAGCGACGGACAAATGCTTACTCTTCTTCAAGACACTGAAGCAAGCTTTTGCTGGGACTGACGAGTGTGAAACAGCTTTTTAAAAACTCAAGTGCTACCTAAGCAATCCACCCTTCCTAAGTCCGTCCAAGGAGAGAGAAAACTTGTATTTAGTCACAGCCGTGAGTGCAGCCTTGGTTCAAGAAGAGGATAGGAAACAGCTCCCGGTCTACTATGTTAGCCAAGCTTTCCAAGGGGTAGAAGCCAAGTACCCAAGAATTGAGAAGATTGCATTCGCATTAATAGTAGCTTCACGTAAGCTACAACCCTATTTTCAGGCAAACTTCATCTTGGTAATGATGGACCAACCAATTAAGAACTCCATGAACAAGCTCGAGGCAGCGGGGAGAATGGTCTAATGGGCCATTGAGCTTAGCCAATTTGACATTGAGTACCACCCCAGGACGACTATTAAAGCGTAGGCATTAGTGGACTTCATCGCCGAGTTCACCATCCCAGACGAGGATAGTCTCCTCAACGAAGCAAAATAATGGACGATACAAACTGATGGTTCGTCAAAAGAGGGGAGGAGTAGGGGTCGTCAGCATCACCCCAGACGGGGAAACACTTAAATATGGGGTTCAGCTAAAATTCTCGGCCACTAATAATAAAGCCAAGTACGAAGGAATATTGACAGGGCTAAGGGTCGGAAAAGCACTAGGAGCCAAAAACTTGCTCCTCCAGAGTGATTCTAATCGAACACTACTCAAGATCATCAAAGCTAGGTTGGATGACATTAAGGGAACCTGGTACAAGGAATTGCCCAATGTCTTGTGGGCTTACAAGACTACAACAAGAATCCTAACAGGAGAAACCCCCTTCAGACTCACTTATGGCACCGAAGTAGTAATCTCGGTCGAGGTGGGAATAACCAGCATCAGACGAGAGATGTTCCACGAGGAAAGCAACGACGATCAACTGAAAGTTAACCTGGACTGCTTGGACGAGGTTAAAGATGGAGCTTCTAACAAGATGACAAGGTACCAGCAGAAGATGGCCGAGTACTACAACAAGAGGCGAAGCTCAGAAGACTTGACATAGGGGACCTTGTCCTATGCAAAGTCACCCTGACAACCAAAGACCCTGCCCAAGGGAAACTTGGCCCAAACTGGGAAGTTCCCTATCAGGTCGTCCATTACTCCAGACAAGGCAACTATCACCTAGAGACTTTAGACGAGCAAAGACTTCCACGACCATGGAACATTGAACACTTGAAGAAGTACCATCAATAGATGTAATAGACAATTGTATTCATTTTTGAAAGCAATAAAAGAACTATTTAGCCAATGACTTAATGCAAGCAAACCTAGCAGCTTAAAAGCCAAAAAAAATGGCTAAGTAACAAGATTCTGCCTAGACGAATGTAAGTTACTGATGAAGTCAAAAACAACAAGATCCCTTAAATGGGTGTAAGTCATAAAAAATAGCTAAGTAATAAGATTCCGCCTAGACGGATGTAAGTTACTAATGAAGCCAAAAATGACAAGATCCTTTAAATGGGTGTAAGTCATGAAAAATGGCTAAGTAACAAGATTCCGCCTAGACAGATGTAATTTACTAACGAAGCCAAAAATGACAAGATCGCTTAAATGGGTGTAAGTCATAAAAAACGGCTAAGTAACAAGATTCCGCTTAGACGAATGTAAGTTACTAACGAAGCCATAAAAACAACAAATCCCTTACACGGATGTAAGTCACAAAAAAGAAATTTTGGCTAACAAAGACTCCACCTAGACAGGTGCAAGTTACTGAAGGGTCAATTCCCCTTCAAAACGTCAAGTCACAACAGAAAATTTAACTATGTACAAGGTACCAATGCAAACGAAGCAACTAAGTGGACAAAGCAAGCGGGGATCATGCAAAGATAAGAATACAAGCAAGTAAGTATGTAATCACAAATATAATTAAAGGCCCAAAAATAACAGGCAACCATCATTGTTTCAAAATTAAAATTATAAGCCCATAAATGCTGGGCTAAAAACATTGTTCTTAAATTATAATAAAAATATTTTTTTGGAATTAGAATTTAAAAAAAGGCCCAAAATACACCGAGCACCCAAAACAGAAAACAAAAAGAGAAAAGACAAGTAACAGGTTTAGGCATCTGGAGTTGGGTTACCATTTGCTGGAGGCAAAGGAGCACTCTCGAGAGCATCACCTTCAGGGGCCGTGGACTGGGAGGCCTCGTCAGCAACCATTTCCTTGTCTACTTCCTCAAGATCGAGGTTCTTCAAATCCACTCCAGTAGGGTGCTTGACAAAGTACCTCCTCAGAAGCTCAAAACCTGTGTAATACCAACTGAAGAGCACTGTGTTGTACTCCTCAGTTTGCTGGAAAGCCTCAACGGCCTTCGCAGCAATGGTCTTGAGTTTCTCCTTGGCTGCCAGAAGTTGCTCGTCCTTATCAAGAGTTAGCTGTCGCTCGGTTCTGAGGTCGTCACTCAAGGTCTTGGCCTTTTACTTGATGGTGTTGGCCTTATCCATGGCAATAATTAGGTCTTTCTTCAGTTTGAAGTTCTCTACTTCTAGAGCCTCCATCCTGGACATCACATACGCAACCTTTGCTTCCTAAGTGAGGTACTTCGAGGTGATATAAAGACTCTCCCCTAGCACCTGAAAATAAAATTGAAACCTTCAGGATGATAAGAAAAAAAAAAAAAAAAAAAAAAAAAAAAAAAAGGAGAAAGAAAGGGCTGAAATTGCACAAGTACATTACTTGAACAAGCTTGTGGACATGACGAGTCACAATCTCATTGGAAGGCATACCAGAGAAAACCTTCAAGTCCTCAACAGTGACGACCTCATTTGCCCTTTCCACCACCAGCCCAGCATCATCCCAAACACTGGACGGACGGGAATCAGCCTTCTCTTTTCCTTTGTCGGCCAAGCGTGGTTTCTTCAGGATGGGAGTAGTGATCTCCTCAACCAAAGTGGCCGGAGAAGCTGTCTTCGTCATCTTAGTACCGAGGATAGCTGGAGTGACGGGGGGCCCCTTCCCTACGACGCGCACTATCCTCTTCCCAAGATTGGACAGTGGCTCGTTCTTCTTCAATCTCATTTTCATGTACATGTCTTGGTTAAACTTAGTCGTCATTCCTGCACAAAGAAAACACTTGTTAAATAAAAAAATAAAAAAATAAAAAAAGAAAAAAGAAAAAAGGAAGGAAGAGGAAAGGAGTAGCATGGATAAATTTAACACTTACTCTTTTTTTTTTTTCCTCGATCTCAATATTTCGAAGGACAAAAGCAGATGGCTCTGGACCAAGGCAGTAAAAGGCTAGAGTCTGTGGGTCAACCAAATCGTCAAAATCTTCAATCGTCCCCGCGTACTCGATGGCCTTCTCAACGCGTCTTTTATACCTGCTCTTAAGTTTGGGCTGTCTCTTAACTGCACAAGACGATGGACAGAAGAGTTAGTGACGACAAAATGAACACAAAAAGAATGAGGGTTAAAAGACTAGAAGAAATAACGACACACCTAAGTTCGGGGTTCCCTACCGATGGAGCAACCTAAGGAGATCACCCTAAACCTCGTCAGAGGGAGTCTCCCAGTCATCCCCGAATACAAAAAAGAACCGGGACTTTCAATATCTGAATGACGAAGGTAGATCCCAGAAGATCCTAGTCCTCCTTTCCCATGGCACCAATTCGTAATACTCATGCTCTTTAAACCCCTTCAAATGGTACAGGTAAACGAGCTCGTCCACCCTAATCATGTCTCCATCCATAGCAGCCAGCCATATCTCCATACAGCTGACCACTATCCTCCACGAATTGGGCATAAGTTGCCCAGGAGTAATACCAAAATGTCCTAAAGGCTCCATAATAAATGGGTGGACAGGTAATCTAAGCCCACTTAGGAAAGCAGCTTTGTAGAAGCATACTTCCCCAGGCGAGAAGTGGCAGGCTTGTTCCTCCTCACGAGGAAGACGAGCCCTAACCTTATCAGGGAATTGGAATCTATCCCTAAATCTAGAAAGTGTCTCACTGTCCAAACCACACGCCTCCCCAAGGGCATGGAAAACCCTAACCTCTTGAGGGATGGAGATGGCAGTGTCCCTCCCCCCCAAGGGATCGTCACTAGATCTCACCTCAGACATCGTTCCCTGCCCACTCACTAAACCCCTGAACCAATCAAGTGACTGACTGAATAAGGGAAGCAAATCAGCTAACGCGACGCTCAAGCTACTACGTTCAAAGACAAACCCTCCAACTAAAGGGACAAAGCTGCGGGAAACACCTAAGGAAGCCCCCAAATGAGCAAAAAGAAAGGAAATTGAAGGGCAAGCTGTCCTAACCTCAGAGCTACTAGCCATGGAAAAACTGAGAACAGGGGAAAAGGGAAAATAATCCTAAAAGTCCCCCCCCCCCAAAAAAAAAAAAAACAACAACAACAAAAGCAAAAAATCAGAAATTAAGCACTATTTGTCTATGCCATAGAAAAGCAAAGGAAAAGGAAAAGATAAACATACCTTAAAAGAAGCAACCACAACTCAGCCATAAGAATGCAAAGGTTCAAAGAAAATCGCAAGAGCAAAGTGGAAAAGAAGAAACATAGAACAATGATTGAGAGATTGGGAAAAGTGAAGGGGAAGTGAAAAGAAGGGAAGTTTAAAAACTAAGGCACAAAAAACTGAAATACAGGAGGAAACCCAAGAGTCACACAATTGAAGCATTAAACTCCACTTGTCAGAACCCGCCACGTGGCCATGACGCGTGTGGTGCTGCCACCACACATTAAATGTGGAGCGAAATCCCAAGAGCCATGTCCAGTCGGAAAACCTTTCATCTTTTGATGGTCGTCATGACACGTCACGACGACCATAGAACACGAGGGGCAGCTAATGGGACTGACGAATTTAACTTCCATGGACGATCTCATCAAATATACTCGTCCACCTTATCATGACACAAACAAACACAAGAGAGCCATTAATAAGAGCATTCAATACCTTGGACAATTATCAAATAGTTGGTAGACCGTTGGAATCTCATAAAAACCCATATTCATAAGCCCTAAGACTTTACAAAAAGGGCACTAAAGCCACAATGAAGGCCCCCAACGGCTAGGAACCATGAAGCTGTATATATACACTCTGATCAGAGACAAACCAGGTACATAGACTCACCCAAAAGTATTCATAGATACTCTAATATTCAGTCCTCTCTTATTTTTCTCTAAAAACTTCTATATACTGACTTTGACATCGGAGGTGTGGTGGCAGGCACCACACCGGTGACCATCTTAAGGGAGCCATTGTTCCACTTTGCAAAGACAGTGATGAGGACCCAGCTCTATCTAGACGAACTTACAAGATTGACGATTTGCACTTCATCAGTAACCATTCTATTTTCTATTGTACTTAATTTTAGTCGGGATACAATGATTCTATAATTCTGTTCAAAGAACTTATCGGGCGTGAATACCTCTAATTAATACTCCATTTTCTTGATGATCCATTTGTGAAATAATTCAAGGCTCATATATAGTTTATACATATTCTTGGTCATTTTCTAATCATTATTAGTGTGCATTTGGATTGGAATAGAAAATTAAAATTATTTTACTATTCAGCTTATTTTTGCTACTATTCATAGACGCCACTGCACTTTTTGGTACTATTCATGGGACTTATTGTACTATTTCAACCAACTTTTACTTTTATCTACTATACTTTCAACAATAAGTTTTCAGTTTCAGCAAAATAAATGGTATCCAAACACACCCTTAGCTATATTTCTTAATTTATCGATCAGGCTGCAACAATAATTGTTAACTTTGCACCTCGCTTACTGAAAATCCAGGGCTAATTAAACCTGGCCAGAAATCAACAAAAAAAAGTTTTCAATAATGTTGACAAAAGAAGTCTCATTTCATAATAAATAGAAGTTTGATGCCGATTTCAACCAAATCAATTGAAAAAAGAATAGTAGAAAACTATTCCTATGTCTAGGTAGGCACCTGTGGAACATGGTGAGCACAAGCATCATCGGAAACATCATCCAGAAGGTCATTATGTACAAATGAAAACGTAATCGGATAACCTTAATTGGTACTCATTAGATTATAAAAAAAATATATATATGTTAGATATGTTTCTGTGGAGGTACAGTGACGAATCCCCAAAGCATATCTGGCATGAGTTACAAAAAACCTTTAAAATAAGAACGAGCGCCACACGAGGCCAGGGAATCAAATATATTTATTTGAATTAGGAGCAGTCAGGCATGGGTTAGTCTTAGCTATGGCATGGGAATTAGGCTTTAAACATGTCAAATTAGAAATTGATTCTCAAGTAGTTGTACTACATTGGCTAACAACAGAAGATGTTTTGGCATTAGAAATTGTACTTTTGGTTTGTGATTGCAGGAACTTGTTGAGATTAGACCATTCATCCTCAACACGTATACCGTGAGGCCAATAGAGTAGCAAACGACCTAGCAAAAAAGAGAAAAAAGCAGTCAAGAAGTGTGGTTGAATTTGAGACATACCCATCTTTTGTGTACTATAACTTTGTATGAGATGTAATGAAATTGGGTACTTTTAGAGAGTGCTATCATGTACTAAAAGCTCTTTTATATGTAAATAAAATTCCCATCTCCCCCCACCCACCCCCCCCCCCCCCCCAACACCCCCAAAAAAAACCCACCCCCCCATATATATATATATATATATATATCTTCGTTCTTTAATAATTTGTGGTATTAGTAACTTAATTTAGGTCTGTTTTTGACTTGCATTAACAACTTTAAGCAAAAATATAAAAAATATATATATTTTTTATCTTTTGAATACATCTCTTATATATAATTTTTAATCTAGAATATATCTAGGTGGAGTTTGGATAGTGTTTTCAATGCTTGCATTGCGCATTTGCGTCTATCAGTGGGTTCCGTGCACTGTTCATGAGACCCACAAACATCTTTTTTCAGCAAAATTTTCATTAAAAATGGGTCTCATAATACTATTCACACATTTAAAAATAATTTTACTACAGTGTTTTCAATTTTCAATAATAAGCGGTATCCAAATAGACCCTTATTCAATACATTTGAAACTAGTAGCAACAAAATATTATATTATGAATTTTTTTTTTTACAGAAAAACTATGTGCATAACAGATATATAAAAACAATATATGCATATATAGATTAGTTGTTTATATTCATTGGGTAAGTAATAGGTTGATAGCTAGGTATAGTGGTATACACCTAGGATTATATATATAATATATTACTTCTTTGTTTCTTTATTTGGAGAGATTTGGTGGCATAAAAATTAAAAATGAATATGGTCATGTTTTAGGGTGGGATTCTTTCTCTTTTAAGAAGCGAACATGGACTTGCTTTCAGCTTTGGATTTGTAATCCTCCAAGAAGCTATGGCTGATGTTTCAGGTTTCAAAATCAAAAGCATTCTAACTCGACCAATTACGATTAACTCACACAGAAGTGACCTTTTTTACTATTAGTCCACTTTATTTAAGTATATTCGGTTTGAGATATTCGAATAGTGACTGTAGAAGCAAAAACTATTGCATAATTCGTAAACTTTTACATAAATAATGGCTAAATTCAGAAACTATCAGGGATTTGAATTGCGCATGTTCTTATTTTTCTTTTTCTATTTTTTTTTCATATGTTGCTTGCGTGCTGATTGATACATGCTGTGTTGGCCAATATGATATTTGCAAATTTAATTATGTCGCGTGACACATGTGTGGTGTAAACTCAACTAAGAATAGTGAGAACTTTGATTAGGCTGTTAATGGGTTTGAAAATACTTTATTATCTTTACAAACGAAAGGTGCACTTCTTTTTCAATGAATAAATCTAATAAATTAATATTGTGGCTGAGTCCCGAATATTGTGCATCCTTTTGGTTTTAGAATTCCATGGAATTACTTTTCCTTTAAAAAAAAATTATTTCCCTCTTTATCTACTAGATGCTTTCACACATGACAGTGTTTATCATGCTTATATAACGAATAAAAATCTTTTATTCTATTTTTTGTATTTCACTTTATAAGTTTATGTTCTATTGATTAAAATTTGCCATGCATAATTTTTTATTTTCTTGTAAAATAGTCAAAATTTAAAATGAAAAAAAAAAAAAAAAAATCAAACACATGGTAAGCTATAATTTATGAACCATAAAATGGAACATCTAAAGTGAGACAGACAATTTGTAAATATTTCCTTCTTTATCTACTTGATGATTCCACACATGACACAAGTGTGCCATATATACCACAAGTTCGGTGTTTCACTCAAATGAGAACCTTAATTAAGATGTTAATTGGTGTGCAAGTTCTACATTGCCTTAATTTACAAGAGCGCACTATCTTTTTTTGAATGAATAAATCTGATCAATTATCATCCAATTGACTATCTTTTTTTGAATGAATAAATCTGATCAATTATCATCCAATTGAATGAGGTTTATTCTTTTCTTTGAAAAGATTTGATACGGGAAAGATTGGTTCATTGATTTAATTATGTTCAACTAGAACCCTTAAAGTTCGCCACCCGGTGCATGAAATTTTAAAGTCTATGTAGTATATCCACTCCTACGTCATTTTCTTAATAATTTAAAATATTAAATGGTTGGTGAGGAACAACTAGTTAATGGTGTATCACTCCGTGTGTTGCATAAAGGATTGCAAATCACTCAGTTGCAGGACCACTAAAAATTCCATCTACTAAATTCATAGACTTGATAATTAACCAAGTTGATTTTTTTGGTGTTACCAAATGATTGTATACTATATTTGAAAATTTGGAGGGAGAGGACGAGAGGAAAAAAAAAAGGATTAGAATGAGAGAGAGAAAAAGTAGGATAATATCCATTAGCTTTTTCCAATATTTTAATGAATAATATTCGGTTCAATATATGTAGTTTTGAATGCTCTAAAAAATAATAGATGGTATAATTATAAAAAAGAGAAGAAATAGTAGCAAATTATAAGAATATAAAAGAGAATAAATAGAGTAATAAGATATTATATAAATTGATTCTAGAAAGAGCAAACAGAAAAGTGATAAAAGTTTATTCAATAAATTATTGAAAATAAAAATTGGAAGCATAGAAAATTTATTCAACTATAGTATTCTTTAAACAATCGGAAAAAAGGAGATATATTATCTCTTCAAATCTAGTCAAATTCCTCTGCAAAATAAATTTAAAAAAAAAAAGGATGGAAAATCAAAAATCAAAATCCAAACAAAAGAGGAGTTCTCTACTTCTCTCTTTTAGATCTATCAACAAAACGTTGCTATAGAAAACGTCAGTATAGCTCAAATAGAACTATATTTGTGTTTGTAGAGAAAGTATACTATATTTCGATAATACCAACTTAACATCTGTTTTGGTATTTCTTACCCAATAAATGAGTGACACCTGTTTTAAAAAAAACATCAGACTATTCCAATAAATAATTAATTTATCTTCTCCATAGTATAGAAAATTGTGATTAATTTATTGGAATAGTCTGATATGATTTTTTAAAACAGGTGTCACTCATTTATTAGGTAGAAAATACCAAAACAGATGCTGAGTTGATATTAGCGAAACATAGTATACTTTCTCTTGTTTGTAGGAGTTATTCCCACATTTTTAAAACGTGACTATAGACTTTTTTTCTGTAGTGCAAAATTGTAAATAAATGGGAATGATCAAATTATAGCTATAACATGGTACTCTCATCTACTTTATTTCACCCACAATAAGATTATTTGTTCCACAATACTGTTTAATTAGTTAAGGTTGTAACTCTTGTATTATTATTTAATTCAGGTTTGTAAGTTGTAACTCTTGGAAGAAGTGATTATTCATGGAAAGTACACGCATTCTCATTTTATATTTCTCCATCAAATTAAACTTTCTTCTGTATATGATCGCTACCCTCAAAGAATCGCCATCCTTACATACTGAATTAGACCTACTTTACTGTGAAGTTTTTGACGCAAAGGCCTTGTCATTAACATAATTATCCACGAATGCTGTCAATAGAGGATATTCCCTGTTGCTTGGTAGAAATTATTCCAGTCATGACTCACATGAATTGGTTTAGTCTTTCTTAACATTTTTTTTCAAAATGGTTAATCATTATTTCATCAATGTTGAATGGCTGCAACAAGTTTCCCTGAAGGTGAAAACAGATGAAATCTAGAAAAGAACCCCTAAAAGGCAACAGGTCAACAAGTCCTAAAGGACTTAAAAGAAATGTCCCTATTCTTTTTCCATAGGCATACTTTTTGTTCAACATGATCTCTACCTGATAAATGTTAGTCTCTGTCTCCCACAATTAGTTGTTAGAAATTAGAAAATACTTAAACAATGGTCAATTATACTAATAAACGATTTACAAACTAACTGATGGTGAATGTGATCAATACCACATCAATTACATATACGGTAATAAATAACTTTCTGATTTATTTTATTGTATTGTGTTTAAAGTCGAAATATTAATTTGTAAGGTATGTGTAATAAAATTAGAAATATATCCCCTAACGTTGCTTTTTTTATATTATATTTTTAGCATATACTAGTGTGTAACCCCATGAATATGCATAGGTATAATTAAAAACAATCACAATTACACAATTCAAATTATTCATTTTTTTTAGAAGATGTTCAAATTATACATGATATTAGTTTACACATTTTTTAAACTATACATTTTTAAAATATGTAATGATTTCTCATATATATATATATATATATATATGCCCATAGATCCATAACTGCATTTAAAATTACATGTAGATGCATTTAAAATTAAATATAATTTTTATCATAAAAATATAAATAATTAGGCAAATTATTAAAAAAAAAATAGCATGTAACCTATGCATTCATATAGATAAATTTAAAATTAAACACAGTTTTTATCATAAAAATATAAATAATTAATCAAAAATTTTTTAATAAACGTAATTAGTTACAAGTTAAAATTCTTACCTAAATTTAATATTACTTATGATAATTTTTTTTTTATCTAATTTTTAATAAAATAGAATGTAAGGTGATCTTGGTTGTGTGGTGATTTTTATTGAGTATATGTAATTGGTTTTTATTATTATTTTTATTTTATAGTTCATTAATATTAGATTCTTAATATTTTACACTCATTAACTTACTTGGCACAAAGATTTAAAAACTTAAGTAGACATATGACACAAACTTAAGTGGATAATTATGGTGTGGTCCCCACATAAATTTAGACACGTGGCACAAAATTGGATTCTAATTTCAAATTCTAATTGAACTTTCTCTAAACTTAACCTCTGTGTGTGTGTGTGTGATTTAAAATTTAATTGGACTTAGACTCTTCGGTTTTTACACCAAATAATTCACTTATTGCAAATATTAAAAAATTATATGGAAACGCGGCGTAAAATTGGACTTCAATTGAAATCCAATTTAGAATCTAATTAAATGTGAATTCTTCAATTTTTGCATTTAATAATTCACTTGATACAAAAATTAAAAATTAAAATAGGACATGTAGTCCAAAATTGAAAATCCAATTGAAGTCTAATTGAATTTTCTATGAGCTTTGGTTTTTATAGAGAGAGAGAGAGAGAGAAATTCCATGCTAAGCAAATGTGTACGAGTGTATCTAGCTAATGGTGTTTGTGCTTTTAGGATTACGCATTCCACTGTCAAACTTTGACGGTTGACCATCTTGATGAGATCTTAATAATGGTGTTTGCCAAGTAAAAAAATGGTTTTTGATAGTTGTTAAGGCTAAAACCTCATGTTCCTATTGAGAATATGTTAGCCAACAAAGCTGAAGAGATGCTTTTTCAACAAACTGGGATGTCAGAACTTCAATTTCTCTTACAAATGGCTATGCTATTATTCTCCAACAAAACAAAATTATCCACCCCAAGTTGCATATAACCTTTGTGCACTGAGTTTGCATGGTCAAAGTACACTTGGACCTAAAAAAACTTTCAAAGTATTCTCTGAAAATCTTCGCTTTTTTCATTTTCTTGTGTTGGAGAGATGGGAAAAAGAAAGTCAAAAACTTTAAACTGGTCAAGCGCAAAGGGGTTGTGTAAAGAAGCTACTTTAAGAATCAGGGTCTCCTTTGGATTCTAGTTAGTAAGTAGACTTTTCGAAAGAAATGTACGAGAAAAATGAGTAGAAATTGGAGAATATGATTTATATTGTTTGAGAAACCAAAATCGAAAGGCAAAGAAAGATCAACAAAGAATATGCTTCATATCGACCTTTAAATTATTAGGAACATCGCTATATATGCATTGTCCATGCGTGGATGTATATGCACGAACTATAACTTCAAGGAAATATATATAGCTTACCTAAAGTTGATTATGATATGGCTAATGGACTTCTTAGAAAGCTAGTTAGTGATATGGACATCCTCCGCATTGTCATTTGAAGAGACGCACACGTACACACATAGAAAGAGATGGAGAGATAGGAATTTAAGATGTACACAAATAATTATAAAACCTCAAGGGGAACCTTCCTTGAAATGAAGGATGATGTGTTAGTTCATATCTGCTTTGCGTGCTTTCTATTTAATGTATTGGTCCCCATACTAAATTGTTGGAGGAAAGAGCTGGACCCCTTTTGAAAGAGGAGGAGATCTAATTTTATTGCAAAACAAACACAGCATGTAAAGTTAAACCTAGCTTTATCATTTTGTACTATATACACTGCAAGTTGATTAGGTCTTGATTTATTAATATGTACAAAAATAGCTTAATCACAAGTTGGATAAAATTTTTGAGAATTGAAAATGAGAAATCAGTCCCCAGTGATGTTACTAAATATATTAGAAAGCATATGGTCTAGAATGTAGTAGATTCAGCATTTGAATGGTCTACAATGTTAGTTGAATTCATTTCTTATTGGCCTAGCAGACTAGTGCTTGTTGGGTAGGGCTTTGAATCTAGCTAAAAGACAAGAACTAACCAACAGTGGAGGATTTGTAAAAATTTTAAAAATTAAAATGAAAAACAAAGACCCATTAGATTATTATTATATTGACTGCTACTACTACTACGACTAAAAAAAAATAAAAATAAAAAATCTCTTTTTTCAAAGAAGGTTGGGCAATTGTGGCAAATTTAATTCTTTGCTCTAATGACCATTTCTGTATTTCTCTCTGTACATGCCTAAGAGCAACCGCATCAGTCTGTCTAAAAATTTCTGTCTATTTTGGCTATAAAACCTACTTTTTCTATTTTACACAATCACTTTGTAAAAATACAAACATCAGATCATCTATTTTACACTTTCTTTTAATATAATATTAATTCTTCCTTTAATTTTTTTACTATTATTTCTATCCTTTTTTTCTCTTTGTTTTCTCACCAAACAAACACAATTTAACCCAAATCACAACCACTACAGACACAAATCACAGCCTCTCTTCCTACACCAAAACCCCTACATCCAAATCTCAACAAATTCAAGCCAAGATACCACTAAGCAAACGACCACCAAAATCAATAAATCAGAAAAATTGATCCACCAAAATCAGCAAACCCAATCACTCGCACTTCTGGCAAAGTTCTGAATCTTGGTGGGCATGGTAGTAGAAAATAAAGGAGCATCAAGGAGGAAAATGAACTACTCTATCATGTGGCTTTTCAGTTGAGAGAGAAGATAATGGGTAGGAAACAAAGGAGAGCCACCAATTGGAGTGGTGGTGGTGGCTAACAGGTGATGAGCAAGGACTGTAGATTAAGGAGAAGAAATAAAGAAAGAAAAGAAAAAGAGAAAGAGAAAAGCCATAGATGGAGAGAAAAGAAAAAGAAGGAAGCAAGCTATGAAGCACGGGTGCGTTTTAGGACTCGGGTGCGGGTGCGGGTACGGGTGCGGCGGGACTCGACGATTAAAAAATTATTAAAAATATTTTTAATATATTACTAAGCATGCTTTTTTATATAATAATAATAATAATAATAATAATAGAAAACTCATATTATAATAATAATAATAATAATAATAATAGTATAGAAATAATAAGAATAAAATAAATAGATAATAATAAGTAAAAAAAAAAACAAAAAACAAAAAAGGTTGGAGGCTCTCACGTGTAGCTTTCCATTAAAAAAGTAAGTAAAAAAAAAAAAAACAAAAAAGGTTGGAGGCTCTCACGTGTAGCTTTCCATTAAAAAAGAAAAAGAAAAAAAAAGAAAAAGAGAGAGGATGTGGCTCTCACGTTTGGTTAGAGAGGGACAAAAACCAAAGAAAAGTTTTTGTACTTGTCAAAAAGAGAAACAGTAGTTACGTTACAGAAGACTTCCAGAGAAAAAAAAAAAAAAGAAAAAACAGAGAACAACTCAGAAGATGATGCAAAGAAGAACACGAAGAAGCAAATCAGTCCACCGGCAACAGTAGCGTAAGAATATCCAGTCCAGTCCAGAAGGTTTTTTTTTTTTTTTCCCTTACCGGCCGATTTCCTTTTTCCGGCCGAAACACGCCGATATTCTGCCGATACAATCCGATTCGGCCCGAATCGGCGCGAATCCGTCCGGTTCGGCGCGAATCGGCATGCGTGGGAGCCGAATCGGTGCGAGTCGGCGTCGATTTGAGCCGCGTCGGCGCGAGTCGGGAAATCCACGTGGCACGACGCGGCACGGACGCGCGGTCTGCGGCGTCCCTCCCGCGTCGGCGTGTCCCGCCGCGTCGGACGCGGGTGCGCTGGGTTCGGAGCCGCGTCCGTGCATCCCAGGAAGCAAGTAACAAAATGGAATAGAAAGAAAGAGAGAGAAATTAATTAAATATTGATGCACAAGTGAATAGTAATCGTGTATCTTTATATAGTTACTGTAGCTTTTTGGAAATTTGCACAATTTTAGAGGAGGTGATGTGGGTGATTTTTAAGGTAAAATGTGTAAAATTGTACACTTTTTGTATTTTAGAAGAGTTGATGTGAGTGTTCTAACAGATAATATGAACAAACTTTTGTACAATCTGAAAATGCATTTGTTGGTAACCAGTAAAATATATTGGGTTTAGCAACTTTTTTGGGGCAACTTTAAGATCTATATCACTCTCCAATTCATTGCCCCTTTTAGTCATTTTGAATCTTAATTTACCTATATATATTGATAACGCTAGGAGTAATCTATACTACTATTTAAGAGACTTCCCCTTTTTGGGATCTTAAATTTAGAAGCCCAAAATACTTTCAAATTCATCCATTTCTAATGCTTAAATCATAGGGTTAGACATGTAAAATTAGTAATTTAAAAACTCCTAATTTTTAGCTAAATTAAAAAAAAAAAAAAAAAATTCTCTCACCTCCACATTTCTCTCTCGCATTAGTTGTCAAGTACTAATACAATTTCTTCTTTTTGAAAAAAAATAAAACTACTATTTTTTTTTCCAGAAATGTACCATTTTTTTTATTACTAAACATTTTTTTTTTCCATCTTCACATTTCTCTCTCACATTAGTAGTCAAGTACTAATATAATTTTTTCTTAAAATAAAAAAATAAAATAAAACTGTCATGACTAAAACCTTTAAAGCCAAAAAATAAAAATAAAAAGCATCATCACATGCCCAAGCTGTACGTCCAATGACATTTTGCTTGGTTATTTTGGGCCAAGCTAAGCGGGTTCTAGTTAAAGTATTCTCATTGATGGAAACCCACTGTCCAAATGTCCAACTCATGTTGAAGCCCAAACCATAATTGTGTGCCAACAACAGTCTTCATCAATTGGAAGTTCAATCCAAATGGACCAAATCTGAATTTGTTTAACCTGACTTTTCTCCATTTGGTTTAAACACACAGAATGACACAAACACATTCAATCAAAATGTTTAAAATTTAAATATTTAACTGAATTTGAAATAAAGTTATTAAATTCTCAATCCATTTAATAAAGGAATTAATGCAGATATCTTATTTTCTTCTAATTTTAATTTTGTTTGTGATTTTTGCCATATTATAATAACTTTATTTTGAAGTATCACATAATAAGCCATCTGTTTTTGCCTAATCATAACAAAATGTTAGACTAAACTCAAAGACATATACAATTCTACTTAAACAGTGGGTTATTATTATTATTATTTTTTGGCTTACAACAAGTCGCAGAAGGGAGGATTCAAATCTAAGTTTGGAGAATCGGATAATACCCTTAAGTTAAAAAAAATTCCTGGTCCTTTTTTCCTCTTTCTAAGTTCGATTTTGACGGCCTTACTTTGGTTAGATCTTTGAGTTTGATCAAGTGTCTTAAAAGAAATTTATATCCATTAGCTAACTAATACAGACTTGCCAGAAAATTAGCCTAGTGGCACAAAACAAAACAATGAGTGAAGTAAAATTGAAAACTAACACATATCATCTTGCAGATTAGAGTACGTATACTTTAGGAAGTGATTTTAGAACTAACATATATAAAGCTTCGATAATCAACTCATCTCAATTTTCACTTACTTAACCGGAAGGATTTTTTTTTTAAAAAAAATTCTAAAATAGGCTTCCATCAAGAAGTAAGGAGCAAACCGGTTTGATAATTGAAGTGGAGAAGACAAAATTGGAGCAAAAAATGTGAATTAGTTTTTTACCACTTTGATGAATTTAAGATTTGGGTGGTTTGGATTTTTTTTTTTTTTTTACAAGAAAGAATTTATATTCTAGTCTAATCTAAGTGTAATGTGTGTGAAACTCCCTCCTAGAAACTTGAACCTCGACCCTTACCCCTAACACCCCATATGCATTTATACCAGTGGAGTCACCAACGTACCAAGGGTGCGTGGTGGTGGTGGTTTGGATTGTTGGGTGCAAGCAAGGTAGCACGCCCACGTGAAAGCTCTTTAATGAGCTAAGCTACTCCTATTGTATTTAGGAGTTAGTGTGTGTTTGGCAAAAATTATTTTTGCTAACTTATTTTACTATTCAGCTTATTTTTGCTACTATTTATGAGCCCCACTGCACTTTTTGGTACTATTCATGAGTCTCACTGTACTATTTCAGCTAACTTTTACCTTTATCTACAGTACTTTCAGCAAAAAAATTTCAGTTTCAGCAAAATAAGCGGATTTCAGACAGACCCTTAGTGTGTTGAATAATTAATGCATGATAAGAATTTTAGTTGAAGTTGATTAAGAAATCCAAGTGTTCCTAGGAAAAGATTAGAGTTTATGTGCTACTAGGAGTGTAAGGCAGGTGAGGTTTCTTTTGTATATAAAGGCATGCGTGCGCTAAAAAGAAGAATACACACAAGCTGAAAAAGAGTGCCCCATAGTGAAGGAAAAAGAAAAAGGTCCGCACAAGAGAAAAAGAGAGAGAGCAGCCAAGAGTGAGCCACTTAGAGAAAGAAGACAGCCAAGAAAGAGAGCTGTGCATGGAGAAGAAAATAAAATGAGAGAACAAAGTGTGGCCGCATTTGAGAAAGATAATTAGTGTGTGTGAGAGCAAAGAAAATAAGAGAAATTTTTTCTTTAACCGTGAAACATACACAAGAATAATTGTAATTGATTTGATAATAGTAAAATTATTGAGTTTATCCCTTAGTTTTTCCCTTCAAAGAGAAAGGATTTTCCACGTAAATTTGTGTTCTTGTGTGTGGTTGTTTTTTTTGAATTGCTAATATTTGTGATAATATTATTTGGGACCCAACAAGTGGTATCAGGCTAGAGGTTAGAGTAGAAGCGATGGTCGGAGAAGAAGGCAAGGCTTCAAGAATTGAGAAGTTTGATGGAACAAACTTCGGGTATTGGAGGATGCAGATTGAAGATTATCTCTGTGGGAAGAAATTGCATCTGCCTCTTTTAAGGAAGAAACCTGAAATTATGAAGGATGAAGACTTGAACCTTCTTAATAAACAGGTATTAGGAGTTATTCGATTAACTCTGTCAAGATCGGTTGTGCACAATGTTGTAAAAAAAAAGACTACAGTGGATTTGATAAAGGTTTTGTCTGGCATATATGAAAAGCCTGTAGACACTCGATTTTGCACCCATAATTTAATCTTGGAAGATGACTAGAGTGACAATTCATATACCCCAAAATTTAGAATTGCATTACATGCATTAATTCATTCATTTCATATCATAAAAATGATCTTGAGATTCTAACGGTTGCGATGGTATGTCCGATTTCCAAATTGGATCGTCTGATTGAAAGATATCATAGGATCAAGTTTTCACGATTTGCATGCATTTTGTTTGGGTGGAGCCGATCACGATTAATTTAAATTAATTTTGATTAGTTAGACAATTAAAATTAATTAAACAAATTTGTGATCGGTTGTTGGTTAGTGTCAAAAGTAAGCTTGCTTGCATGAGAATAAAGTGGATAATCAGATAACAAAGAGGTTGTGGATAATCAAGTATTTTTAGAATATTTATCTACAAGATAATTATCACTTTAAAGACCTGAATATCAAGAAAAAGTGATTAATTTTTAGAATACGGATTAAAAATGCGTCTATGTACAATTTTTGGCTCAAAAATTCTCAATAAATGAGTTTAAATTAGACCAAAACTCAAACACGAGCTCGACACCCAAGAGTGCCTGTCGGCTCTCTTGGAGTGCCGATTGGCACTTCCTAAGTGCCTACTAGCCCAAAAGCTTGGCCCAACCCGAGGAGCCCCTGATTGAGATAAAGCCTATCTTTTTTGGATTTTTAGAGATAAGGACGCATTCCAACTTGTATCTGATCTCATTTAGCTTATTTTTTAAGCATCCCAACCTCTATAAATAGAGGGGAAAAAATCAGAATTAAGGGCTCTTCTTTTCTGACTTTTCTATTCCCTTTACGTCAAAGATGTTTTGGAGATTTTTGCTTTAGGAACTTCTTTTTTGTAAGAAAAGTATTTTAGACTTCAAAGAGGTGAACAAACTTCTTTGATTTCTAAAATATTCTTTCATTAGAAGAGTACGCTCATGCAAGAGGTATTTTTTTTTCTTTCTTTTCTTCTTCCATTGATTAGTATGTTTTTGTTTGATGCATGAATATGTTTAGTATGTTTTATGATGTCTTGTTCTTAATATATAATTGCCATGCTTAGATATTGTAGATGATTATTTATTTCAATTCTTTCTTTTTGACTTTGAAATCTGCAATGACTATCAAAACTCTTTTATAAAGATTCAAAACTGATCTGTATTTTCATTAAATACAGATTTGATTTTTTTCAAAACCCAAATTTTTTCTAAACTCAAAACTGATCAGGATTTTCATTAAATACAGATTTGATTTTTGTTTTCTAAAAAGCTTTCTTTGTTATAAAATTGCAGATTTTGAAATTCAAAAGAAGGGATTGAAAGTTAGGTTAAGGTTTTTTTAATATGTAATGCATGCATAATAAATTTGTCTCATGAATGTGGATCCTCTTTCAAAAGTCTTTTTTTTTTTTTTTTTTTTTATATGTCCAACAACAGATTTGATTTTTTACAAATAAAATCATTTTTTTTACTTTACACAAATCAGATCTAATTCTTTTCAAAATCTTTTTTTTTATTATTTATAAAAAATAGATCTGATTTTTCTTGATAAAATTACTTTTTTTTTAACTTTACAAAAATAGATCTAGTCCTTTTTAACAAAATCATTTTTTTTTTTAACTTTACAAAAAACAAATCTGATTTTTTTAACAAACCAAATTTTTTCTAACTTTACACGAAACAGATCTGATTTTTCTTGATAAAATCTTGCTTTTTACTCTTTACAAAAACAAATCTGATTTTTTTTACAAACCAAGTCTTATTATTTTAATTTCTAAGACAGATATGAATTTTCTTTAAAAAGAGGACACGTCCATAAGGCAAATTTATTTAAGTTAATATTTTGCAAGTGTTTGTCATGTGCATTATAACATATCATTCAACATCATTCAAAAAATGGTATATTGGTCATTAGAGTCTAGAAGATTAGACTTTGTCTGGGCGAAATGGGTGCCTAACACATTCTTATTCGTAAACTAGCCCTCAAGCTTAGGATTTTTGGAAAGGTAGATTAGTGTTTTGTCTTTTAATTTTGGTAGATTGTAAGTAGGGCCAAAACTTTGTAGTCTTTTGCATAGATTGTAAGAGCATCCACAGCAGTGGAGCTAAAAATTTAGCTTTTTGTCTCTACCAAAAGTTACTTTATCTATTTTACATACACACATGCTGCAACAGTAGATCTATTTTAGCTTTCAACACAATAAAATAATATAAACCCCACAATAAAATAATATATCCCATACAATAAAATAATATAACCCACTACCCAAAAAACATACACGGCACCAACCACAACCACCTCTATCATCAGCCACAACCACGACCACACCCACAACCACCACCACAACTCCACTACCACCGTCGCCGCCACCATTCATCAACCAGAGAAACCCAGCCACCATTCATCAACCATCAACAAAATCAAAACCCATTCATCTAAATAGAAATAGAACCCATCATCAACAATCAAATTAGCCAAAAGCCACCACAAAACCAAAGAAACCCAACAACCATCAACAAACCCCATTCATCAACCATCAACAAAATCAAAACCCATTCATCAAAATAAAAATAGAACCCATCAACATAAAACCCAATCAGAGAGATAGCAAAGAGATAGGGGCGGAGAACGAAGAGATCAATAGGCGCTGGGCAAGGGCTTGGGTCGGCGCTGGGCAGGGGCTTGTCTCGTTGGCACTGGGCGGGGCTTGGGTCGGCGCTGGGCAGGGGCTTGTCTCGTTGGCACTGGGTGGGGCTTAGGTCGTCGGCGCTGGGCTGGACTTGGGTCATCGGCACTGGGCAGGGGCTTGGGTTGGCGCTAGGCGGGGCTTGGATCGTTGGCGCTAGGCGGGGCTTGGGTCGTTGACGCTGGGCAAGGGCTTGGGTCGGCACTGGGAGGGGGCTTGGGTCATCAGCGTTGGGCAGAGCTTGGGTTGGCGCTGGGCGGGGGCTTGAGAGATGAGAGCTTGACAGACGGCATGGGCTGGGACGGCGACGGCGACGGCGACGGCGTGGGCTGGGACGGCGACGGCGTGGGCTGGGACGGCGACGGCGACGGCGTGGGCTGGGAGATGAGAGTTTGATGAGAGAACTGAGTTTGAGGGTGATGATGAGAGAGAGCACGGTGAGATAGAATAAAATAAATGAAAAATAAAATAAAATAAGTTAAGGATTATTTTAATCGGAAGTTGAATAAAAAAAAATTTTTTTTTTTAGATGTTTGCTACAGTGCACATTTATCTATAGATGTGCACTGTAGCAAATCAGCTAAAAATTATACCTTTACCTCCACTGCTGCAAGGCTTTTTTGGTATATTGGTGGAGCTAAAATAGCATTATAGCTTTTTAGCTCCACTGCTGCAAATGCTCTAACTAGGACCCAAAGCCTTGTAAGGTTAATTTACCAAAATTGTATTTTTCTTTATTCAATCAATGACATTCGAAGTATTTTGAACATGTAATTTGTATTTATTTTTTCTTTCTTTTTTTGTATAAAAAATAAGCGGTGACTCCACACCACTACCCAAAAAAGAGATGCCCTTACAAGCACCCAAATCTCTTATTAAGAAGCCCTAAATTTTCTCTGGTCTCTCACAAAGCCGTCAGCTAACAACAAGGTATATCTGATGAAGAAGTTATTTAATCTAAAGAAGGCAGAAGGCACTTCTGTAGTGCAACATCTGAATGAATTCAATACAATCACAAATCAATTATCCATGGTGGAAATTGAATTTGATAATGAGGTTCATGCATTGATTCTTTTGGCTTCTTTACCAAACAGTTGGGAAGCCATGAGAATGGTAGTGAACAATTCTGCAGGGAAAAACAAACTCAAATATGATGATATTCGAGATTTGATTTTAAGTGAAGAGGTTTGGAGGAGAGATGAGAATATGACAATGCACAAGATCAAGCCTTTGTCACAGGGAACAAGAGCAAAGGTATAAGCAGAGGACCTAATGATCGAAAATTCAATAGTAGGTCATAATCAAGAGATAGATCTCAGTTCAAGGAAACTAGAGAACACTTCCATTATGGGAAAAAGGGTCACTTAAGAAGAGATTGTTGGCATTGGAATAAGAAACAAAATAAAGGAAATATGAAAAGAATGATAGTGAGAAAAATACTACAGCTGCTATGATTGCTGAGGATGTTGTGGTGCTCTCTATTAAAGAACAAAAGTGTGAGCATGTTGCTAATAATGATGTTGAGTGGGTTGTTGATTCTACATCTTCCCACCATGTTATATCTACAAAGGAGTTGTTTACCACGTACAAAGCAAGAGACTTTGGTACAATGAAGATGGGTAATTCTAGTTACTCAAAAATTGTGAGAATTGGTGATTTGTGCATCAAAACAAATGTTGGTAGCACTGTGATGTTGAAGGATGTGCAACATGTTCCAAATTTAAGAATGAATGTGTTTTCTACATTGACGATTGATTGAGCTGGTTATTGTAACTACCTTGGTAATTGAAGATGGAAACTTACTAAAGGGCCATTGGTTATTGTAAGAAGACATGCATGTTGTGGTATGTGCATGACTCATGTGAAGACTTGTAAGAAGAAGTTCAATGAGGTTAAAAATTTTGAGAAGACTCCACAGTTGAGAGTTGGAATTAATGGTGTTAATACCAAAAGGGTGAAATTCTCATTGCCTGATAGTGCTTTAGAAGAGGAAGTGGCAGGTGACGAAGAATATGAAAATGTCAAGGCTGCATGGGATGATGATAAAGTGAAAGACCTTGGAGGTCTTGAGTAGGGGGAGCAATATCCTCCACTAGAGATTGTTGAACCTCATGAGAAAAGGATTGCTGGATAACATCGAATTGTTAGCTTAAAGAATAATTGGGCTTTTGATGAGGGTGAGCCAAGGGATTAGATTAAGGAAATCCAAGATGAGATGAATTCTTTAAGAATAAAAGGTATTGACATTGATGAGGTGTTCTCAGTGTTGGTGAAGATAATGAAGAAGGTCAAGCTTGGAGTTGGCTTGATCGACATGGAATTGAATTGAAGAGATAGATTGAAAATCTCCTCCTATCAATGGGCTGGAGGGGGAGATTGTTGGGTGCAAGCTGGAACCAAGGTCCAGCCCGCATGAAAACTCTTTAATGAGCTAAGTTAATCTTATTGTATTTAGGAGTTAGTGTGTTGACTAATTAATGCATAACAAGAATTTTAGTTGAAGTTGATTAAGGAATCCAAGTGTTCCTAGGAAAAGAATTAGACTTTATGTGCTACTAGAAGTGTAAGGTAGCTAAAGTTTCTTTTGTATATAAAAGGCATGCGTGATCTAAAAAGAAGAATACACACAAGCTGAAAAAGAATGCCGCATAGTGAAGAAAAAAGAAAAAGGTGTCGTACAAGAGAAAAAGAGAGAGAGCAGCCAAGAGTGAGCCGCTTAGAGAAAGAAGACAGCCAAGAAAGAGAGTTATGCATGGAGAAGAAAATAAAAAGAGAGAGAAAAGTATTGCCTCATTTGAGAAAGATAATTAGTGTGTGTGAGAACAAAGAAAACAAAAGAGATTTTTTCTTTAGCTGTGAGACATATATAAGAATTATTGTAATTAATTTGATAATAGTGAAATTATTCGGAGTTTGTCATATGGTTTTTCCTTTCAAAGAGAAAGGATTTTCCACGAAACTTTTGTGTTCTTGTGTGTGATTGTTTTTTTTTTTTTTTTTGGATTGCTAATAATTGTGATAATATTATTTGGGACCCAGCATGGATTAGATACTGGTTTTTTTTTTTTTTTTTAATTACATTTTATCATCCTAAACTATAATCTGTATTATCTTTTGCACCCTGATATCAATTTTGTTATTATATTTGACAAAAAAATCCAAATACATGCAAATCACATGACTCTTGCTTAAGTGACACCAAGTCGAAAAACCCAAATGTCCCTCTTCCCAAGTCAAAACTCAAAAGATCCTCACAAGTTTGAGGTATGATTATGAATATGATCTCTCTCTCAATGATTTGTTTGGTTTTCAATGAAAATGTATGAAATCAGTAGAATTAAAAGAAATTAACAAATTGCCAAGAGTCAACCATTTCACATGTTAGCAGAAATATTAGGTGTAGTTGGTGTATTCGGTAGCTCCCTATTAAGTGCTATGCATTTTTATAACCCTTGGGGTTTAAACTTTCACACTATTTTTGTACCAAGACCTATCCTGTGTAATGTGTTAGAAGTTATTTCTCTAGCTGTTCACAACCGGATCCATTATTGTTAGATCTCTCCTAATGTATTCTAACTTGGATCCTATATGATGTATCTGTTTTCTTTGGTATCAAAAAAAAAAAAAAAAAAAAAAACTATTATGCATGGTTTCTTGTTAACTTTAGTTTGATTAGAGAAACCACATAAAATCAACCTGCTAATGAATATTACAAATTTTGTCAATAGGAAGAAACTTAAAATATCATAGTTACTCATGGTTATTTTGGTTGATTGATTTTCTAAGGCCAAAATAGGAAATTAACCCTATTTGCCAAACAATATAATTAGTAGGCACTGTTTTCAGACTATATTTTTTACTAGCATCTCGAGTCTAAGAGACTCGATTTAGGGCCTATAAATCGAGTCTCAAAGACTCGATTTTCATGGTTTGATCATGTTTGATATGACATTTTTTCCACGTGACGACCACTTGGAAATCGAGTCTCTAAGACTCGATTTATAAGCCAACCCTACAAAATAAGTAATATCCTGCATCTTTAGCCTCCTTCTCATCAGAGAAGAAAAAGAGAGGAAAAAAGAAAAAAACCAGAAACAGAACCCAGAAATAGAATACCGGCGCCGCCCTCAATGACTACGCTTACCACTCCCTTCACCACCAACTAAGTCATCAGGCAGCGCGACCTAGGCGGTGGTCAAAGTGTATTTTTTTTATTTTTGGGTTTGGGTTTCCAATTCGATCAGTTTTTATTTTGTATTTTGTTCTTAGGTTTTTTGGGGCTTTGGAAGTTTGAGAAAGGAGAGTGGGAGAAGAAGAGGGCGAGAGGAAGATGGGAAAGAATGACTTTTGTTTGTTTTGTTGAAGAATAAGGAGAAGGACAATCTGGGTCTAGCTACCAGTACCACTCCAGACAATTGAGTAAATGTTGCAGATGTAAATCGAGTCTTAGAGACTCGATTTCCAGGTGAATACCACGTGAAAAAAGTGCCAACTCAGACCTGATCTGAATATGAAAACCGACCCTCAAAGACTCAATTTATAGCCCAAAAATCGAGCCTCTTAGACTCGAAATGTTAGTAAAAAATATAGTTTGAAAACAATGCCTACTAATTTTATTGTTTGGCAAACAGGGTTAATTTCCCATTTTGGCCATTTTCTAATAAGCTAGTTTCAACCCTTCCCATTTTTCTTGGTGTTTCAAACGAAAACATCTAGGATGTAAATCCCTCCTCTTCCATTGTTGTAACTATCGAATTATTAAAAGAAATTAACAAAATTATATGGGTTGGGTATTAGATCACATACTACTGCTTCAACAGGTCCTAATAAAAAGATTTGATATTTGGTGCTAGCATCTATCTCCCATGGGAATCCCACATTTATAAGGTCCACCTCTGTGAGAAAGATGATATAACTTATAAAAAAAAAATGAGAAAAAAAGTTTTTAAAAAGCAAAATTTTTAAAGAGTAATCATTTTTTTTTTAATCTTTTTTTGATGGGTTTAAGAGTAATTCTAGTACCATATAAAAAAGTTACAACTTTTGCCACAACTACCTTACACGGCAAATTGTGGCTGGTTGTTTGTCACTTTTACATGTATTCCATGATTTTTTTTTCCACTACTTACAATCTCCCACATGGACTGTTATAGTTAAAGTTGTGATTTTTTTTTTGAAGTAATGCTACATTCACAACATTTTTATAACACTTTCACAGCAAATCTTAGGTGGCAAATTATTAGTGGTGGGGAAGAAAATAATTTTAGTGATAAATTCAAATTAAAAACTTATAACAATCTGCTACCTAGGATTTGTTATGAAAATATTGTAAAAATGTTGTGGATGTAACACTTTTCATAGTTCTAACACAAAGACACACAACAAACTCCATTCAAAAGTCATAGTAACTTTTAAGAGAGGGTGGGGCAAGTTATACTACATACAATACACTTTCTTAAAAAATGTGGGTCAATTACTTATTCTTTTTTTTTGGAAACAAACACACACACAACACACTTTTTTTAAATCCATATCTTAAAATTACCTTTCTTTTTCCACCCATAACAATCAATAACAAATTACCACTTGCATTAAAAATAAATTAATAAATAACAACCTACCTCTTAGGTTTTAGGATTTATTATGAAAGTGTTGCGAAAATGTTATGGGTAAAAATTGGCAACTAACACCAATCCCTAGACAATATAGTTAGTTAGCAATGTTTACTAGTATCTCGAGTTTAAAAGACTCGATTTACCCCTAAGAACTCGAGCCTCAAAGGCTTGATTTTTGTGTTTTGATGTAGATGATGTGGTTTTTTTTATCCACGTAGAACTCGACCATTAGAGGCTTGATTTCCATATCAACCCTTAGAGACTCGATTTCCGTATTCTGATGTACATGACGTGATTTTTTTATCCACCTGGAACTCGACCTTTAGAGGCTCGATTTCATAAAAGCAAAATTCCCTTCACGCTATCATTCACTCACACTCTCCACTCTCAGTCGTTCACACTCACCACAAAGTCACTCTTAATTCCTCACTCTGATTCTTCCTCTACACTCTCAATTCCTCGTCCTCCACCAAATTCCTCGTCCAAACAAGGATTCTTCTCCCTCTACTCTTCCCCCTAAATCAAACCCTAAATCCACACACTCACCTAAACACTTCGGCCACCCTGCCTCACTGAAACCCGCTACCCATAAGTCGTAGCTTCTGTATCATTGAAACCCACAAGTCATAGCTTTTGCTCGTGAAACACCAAGTAATCCATTTCTTTGTTAAATGATTTTTTTTTTTGTGGGTTTGATTTTTTATTTTTACTCTTTTTTGTGTTCGTGGGTTGAACTGTTGATATATGCTTAAATCATTGAATCATGTATATATTGATATACGGATCCTCACTGTCCTAAAATTCACTATTAAAAAAAAAATGAATTAGGCAAATCAAATTTCTATCTTGTATTTTGTCAAAAAAAGGGAACGCATTTCAAATTTCTATCAAGTTTGAAATGCATTGTTCTATGATATGAAATGTGAGTTGGATGGATCTTCTATCAAATTTCTGTGCTTTGTTCTGTGATATGCATTTCACTTCAGTAATAGCTTGTAAGAGTTAAATTTGATTTGGTATATATGTTCCTTTTGCCATTATCTGTTACAAAGAAACATTAATCGCATTGTTTAGCAAAAAAAAAAAAAAAAAAAAACACTAATTTAATGTTTAATTTTGAAATGATATCGTTTCATTAGTAATGAACAAAAGGACTAAAATGATTTCGTTGCTAAAGTTAATATATGCCTGGCTCTATATTATTACATCTGACTTGTGTGCTTGTTAAACTACATTGAGTAATTTAAGCATGTTAATCATGTAGTTTTTTCAAGTAAGACAGAACAATTAATATAACCAAAATGATGCAACATCTGATATAAAATATTTTTATGATATTTTCACATTCCCTTCTAATTTGAATTTTCTCAAACAAATGCATCTAGAGTTGGATGTATTCCTCTAGAAAATTAGGCATCAAGGTGGGGTGATAGTTGAAGGAACTCAAAGAAATTACTCTCATAGAGATTAAGATATAACAACAACAATAAAGCCTTAGTCCTAAAACTTTTGGGGTTAGCCATGGATCCTCAAAAGACTTATTAAATTAGACCACATGTATTCTTCTTTTCCATTCTATCATATCCAAAATCATACTCATGGAAATTAAGATAATATTGGTTAAAGTTTTTTCAAAAAGAAAAAAATGAAAAACTAAGGGACATCTTATATTTTCTATGTTGTAGCTATTTTTGTATCAATGACTTTTTGGGGCTTTTTTTAGAGCTCTTTAGGGATTAACAGGGTGACCCTTTTCTATTATGACTTTTCTAAAAGTGGTTTTAGGGTTGCATGCTAATCTAGCTAGACTACAATGCTTTTATAAGTATTGTTGAGTAGGGGCTCTCCTACTTATATAAGGCTTCTTTTGGGGTCTCAATTTAAGCTCAATTCTTTGCAACATCTAACCATTAAGCAAACACATGAACCTTTTTGGAAGGTGTCCTAGGGAAGTGTGCTAGGGATTGGTTAACTTTGGTGGTTGCCACACCATCAAGACATTATAAGAGATGTAGTCTGAACTGGGAAGGGGAAGGGAAATAGTTGAAGAATTGGTAAAGTGAGATAACATTTCCATCTAGGACTTAATGGGTCCTTTGAGACCAGGCTAACATCGAATATAAATATTGATCTCTTAGGTAAGTATTGTGAAATTTTAATAGATAGGACTCAATTTACTTTAGCCTTCCTCTTCTCACCATTGTAGTGTTCGGCAAACATCTGAGATGAGTGTTTCTTGAAAGAGCGATTGAAGTGGTTAAGGAAGGGAAATTGTAAATTTTGTAATTTTATTTTATATGTTTAGAACCACTATGGACATGAATGTTTGAACACTTTTTATATTAGTAAGTTAATCGCTCATCTAATGTGTCTTGAACCCACAAGTCACTACCTCATCCCTATCCTCCACCTTACTCTTTAAGAGAAGGATGCTATTAGAATATGATATGGGAGGTTGAAATCATGATGTGTCTATTTTTTCAAAAGTCCCCATAATTCAATTGTTGAATATTTGTAGAATCTGTACAGGCATTGTCAGAGCTATAAACAATTAATACCTTGCAAGTCACTCATTTATCAAACTAACTGCTTGTCATTCTTGTGCAATATGGCTGTTACAAATGCTAACGAGATTGAGATTGCATGGCCTGGACCCATTGATGATTCGGTGTTAACTTTGCAAGCCCAACATCGGTCAGATGCTATTTGGGATGGGTAGGTAAAACACAACACTAAAACTAGTTGTTATGTTTTGAATTCTATCTTTCATATGGTACCCCATTTCATTCATAGAATGTAGACACACATTATATCTTATAACTTTTCTTAGTATAACTTCATGTAAATTCTATATTAATCCATGGTTTTATCATGTGCAGGATTCGGGGGCACTTACTTGTCATAGTCATAATGAAGAGTTTATCAATCTAGAGCCAATGATGGATGACCGTGTTGTTAACATAATTAAGGGAGTTGGTTTGGAAGGACTCCTCAAGACCCCAGGTAGAGAGATTGATCATGGGTTGATAACAGCCTTAGTGGAGAGATGGTGGCTCGAGACTTACACCTTTCATATGCCATATGGTGAGGTGACTATCACGTTGCAGGATGTGGAGTTTCTTCTTGGGCTTCCTGTTGATGGTGAGGTTGTAACTGGTAGCATTGAGAAAGTTTGGAAGGACGTGTGTCAGGACTTCCTTGACTTTAGTGTTCCTTTGGATAATATAATGGTGTTGCAAGGCTAGAGGATTGTCATCAAACAACTTTTGGAGCAAGTTGCAGTTCCATTGCCACCTAATGTTGAAGAGGATCAGGTGCATAAATATGCATGGTGCTACATTCTAGCGCTACTAGGGGAAACAATCTTCATGGACAAGTTTGGCAATAGGGTGCATCTAATGTGGGTGCAGTTATTGGAAGACCTTTGTAACCTATGAAGATACAGTTGGGGAAGTGATTGCCTTACATGGTTGTACAGAAAGTTATGTAAGGCAAGTGATAAGAGGACGAGTAAGATTAATAGGTCCTTACTGTTGGTCCAGTATTGGGCATGGGTCAGGTTCCCATTTTTGTGCCCGAGTGTTAAGTGTGGCCCGCTAATAGGTGTTTATGGTCCTCGAGTGCATGGTCCATTGTCCCTGAAGTAAGTCTCTACCTCAGATACCTCATATACATTCCGTGATCATTACCTAACCATGCAACTTGATTACATTATAGATTAATTACATTATAATTTTAATCATAAGAGTATGTTTGTCGAAAAGTTGTAGATATTGATCCCCTCGTTCTTGATTGTAGGTGGTTGTGGGTCCCAAGTAAGAAAAACAGGCCCTTCAACATCTTTTAGCTCCAGTATCGCAAGCAAATAGCTTCAATGCTATCGGACTAGGTACCAAAATGTGTTTTTTGACATGTTTAGGAATAAGATATAGTTTTGGTGAACTTTGAAATATACACATTGTAATTGTCTGTTACTCAAAAAGATGGAAAGTTGCCTAATGTGTTGCCTACTTGTTTTTTGGCTGCTGTAGGTGGTGTGACAACCGTATGAAGTTGAATTATGCGACCTTCCTAAGTATTGCGTTGCAGGGAGGGCAGTGTGGACGGCAACAGTGCCGCTAGTATATTTCCACCTAGTAGAGAAACATACATTGGATCGTGTCGTTCGTTAGTTTGGGATGGTCCAGGAAATTCCCCAACCCGTTAATACTGATATAGTGCTTCATGGGATTGATTTAAGGGGAAAGGTCGGTGTCGATTGGACGCGGAAACATACTGGACATATTCTCGATTGGGGTAATCGATTTGAATGGTGGTGTCAAGCAGTGCTTGGTGATATGCCTCTTCACCATGAGTACTTCGATTGGTTTCATAGTGTAACTCAGAGGTTCATCGATCACTGGGGCGCTAAAATGATTATAATGGTAAGTTCTTTCATTTCTCCATTTCTTATTTAGTTTTGGAATTTGTTTCCTTGGGAGCCTTTTGCATTCTGAGTTAGGCATGACTATAGCTAGCTTGGATTTGATGACATCTTGGCCTAGCTAACCCGTCTTGACTTTGGCATGCAATCATGATCTTTTCCTCACATTAATTATTGGAAAATGGAAATTCCATATAATTTGCAATTTTTTTTTTTAATTTATTAAACTATCGTTTAGGGGGTATTTTTGTTTGGTAAGCATGCATGAGTGTACTAATTCACCTTATAAAAGCCTAGAGCCTTTTCTACTATTGTAAGGCCATTCATATTGGCTTGAGGATAAGTAGACTATATGTATGATATTATGAATGTGGGATTTTGTATTTCAATTAGTTGTTAATTATTTTCATTCTTTTTGACCACTAAAACATGGTATTGGGTTGTGATTTATCATCAAAATACAAGCTTAATTTTTTACTTAATCATAATTTTTTAACTTGGTGGAAACTAAAGGAGAAGTTTATATTATGAAGGATTGACATTTGTTGGATATTGCTTGTATGTTCGTCATTCTTTGGTATTATTTCCTACATTATTTTGAAACATTATTAACTTGAAGCAAAATACTCTATGCCAAGTACTCTAGGTGACTGCATTTCATATGTTGTGAAATCTGAGATCCAGAGCTTTGATACTTGTGGGGATCGTTCGATTAATAGGCCCATAGGATTCAGAATGGGTTCAGGATTGTTGGGCCAGTGGCCCATCGGAGGCCATATACCCGTCCGAGGACACCATGGTCCTCGGCAGAACGCGTCCGAGGACGATCGCGTCCGAGGACGATCAGGACGTGGTCTCGTTGCAATCAGATCTCAGAATTCAGTCATCTCAAAGGGTAGGGTAGCCGACTAAAGATGAAAGAGATAAGGCAAACAAATATCTGAAGCTACAGCTACCTCCGCATTAATGACCTTTCAACCAACTCTCTGGCCGCATTAATGTGGAGGTGATACCTAAACATTGGGGAAGCAGCCTTACAGCTGCCCATAGGAAGTTCCAGGAGGTGCCAGAGGGGACAGAAAGAAATCCTCCGAACCCAACCTACATGTGTGCGGCGAGGATAGAGCGCAAAGGGAGATATATAAACTAAAAGAAGAACATGAAAAAGGGGGATCGAGACAGAAAAAAAGAAAAAAGAAAAAGAACAAGAGACGGAAAGTAGAGAGAAAAAAGGGAGAAGAGAAAGAAGGATTGGTACTAGTCATTAAGGAGGAATATCCAGAGTATCAACTGAAAAACCTTGAACGTTCATGAAATTGAGTCTTTGGAGGATAGATTACAGCTAGCCTAGTTCTTTGCACCCACGCTCTAAAAATCATATTGTCTGGGCCCTTTACGTATGAACCCGATACTGTTTTGGTTCGGTACTAAATCTTGTCCTTACAATTGGCGCCGTCTGTGGGGAGAACTTGTGTTAGCTTGTGCAACCTCTAATACAACGTTTTCGATGGAAGGAGTGGAACTGCCTCACCCCGCAGCGGGGCTGCATCAGGGTGATATCAGCCCGCATCAGGCGGAGTCAAGGGGCTCTCAGCATGGTGGTCCTCGAAGAAGTCCCGAACAGAGGGAAGTCCAGGAGGGGAGCATACATACTACTCACACCACGAGAACCCGTACACGCGGGAAGAGTCACGTTTCCCATGTGAAGCATGATGGGGATCTGCAACGTGAGATTGCGGACTTGAAGAGAGAGTTACGCCATGCACGACGAGAACGTTCGCCACCTCGCTTCGAACTATCATCCGGGGAGTCGGATGAAACTAGTTATAGGCGGAGGTCGAGGACTCCGCAAAGCGAAACTTTCTCCTACGAAGAGGAGCGTCGTCATAGGCGTAGGCGTAAAAGTCCCACTAGCAGGGGCTTGGGAAACGATGCGATGAACAAAGCATTGAGTCAGATTTCCAAATCACCATTTACAAGAAGCATAGATGATGCTACCCATCCTCAGCGGTTTAATCAACCTACGTTCTCTCTGTATGATGGCCACTCGGATCCGATGGAACATGTAAGTTATTACAGCCAGAAGATGGCTATTCATTCCAGGGATGATGCTTTGATGTGCAAGATTTTTCCATCGAGTTTGGGTCCGACGGCGATGAGGTGGTTCAATGGCTTAAGGTCCAATTCTGTGGGATCCTTCAAAGCACTGACCCAGGCTTTTGGTGCTCGCTTTATTACATGCAGCATAACTCCTTTGCCTCTGGGCTCCTTGTTGACTTTGTCTATGCGAGAGGGTGAGACTCTCAAGAGCTACTCGGATAGATACTGGGAAATGTTTAACGAGATAGGGGGGAAGAATGACGCTGTGGCTATAACCACTTTCAAAGCCGGTCTCCCAGCTGACTACGACTTGAGGAAATCTTTGACGGGCAAACCTGTCACCAGTGTGCGCCAGCTGATGGACAGAATAGAGAAGTACAAGAGAATAGAGGAGGATCAACATCAGGGGAAAGGAAAGGCCAAAGTGATCCCTCAGGAGAGAAGGGATTTCAGGTCGGATTGTTATAATAATAATCGACCAAGGAGGGACTTCGCTGGGCAGTCAGCCTCGGCGGATGCCCAGGCCGTTAATGCAGTGTTTCGGGAGCCTGTTCAACAGGTCTTGGAGAAGATAAAGGATGAGCCATTCTTCAAATGGCCGAATAGGATGGCGGGAGAGCCTACAAAGCGCAACCCGAGTTTGTATTGCCATTACCATCAAGACCATGGTCACACGACAGACAACTGTAGGAATTTATGGGACCATTTGGAGCAGTTGGTCCGAGAAGGGAAATTAAAGCAACTCTTGCACCATTCCAGTAGAAGGGCGAACCAGGCAGGTTCTGAGGTGCGGGGGGATGCCTCATCAAGGCTACCCCGGGGAACGATCAATGTCATCTTTGCGGCCCCGGGAAGGACTGGCTCTTGCCCCACAAGAGTGTCGTCGGTGTCCCGATTCCCCGCCGAGGATCGTTCTCAAGCATCGAAGAGGGCCAAGAGGCGTGTCCCTTTGATTTTGGGTTTTTCAGATGAAGATTTGATTGGAACTATACAACCCCATGAGGATGCCTTGGTGGTCACGCTGAGAATTGGTGGGTACGATGTCCGAAGAGTGATGGTTGATCAGGGGAGCACAGCGGATGTGATGTATCCGGATTTATACAAGGGGCTAGGTTTGAAACCGGGGGACTTGACGACCTATAATTCCCCTCTAGCCAGTTTTGAGGGAAGATTGGTCATTCCTATGGGGCTAATCAGGTTGCCCGTACAGTCAGGCACGGAGGTGATGGAGGTGGATTTTATTGTCGTAGATGTTTATTCTCCATATACGGCTATCTTGGGCAGACCTTGGCTTCACGCACTTAAAGCGGTTTCGTCCACCCTACATCAGAAGGTGAAGTACCCATCCGGAGACCAAGTGCTGGAGATAGTAGGGAACCAAGCGGCTGCTCGGCAATGCCAAGTAGCGGCCATTCAGCATCGGCCAGAGGCAGAAACCTCGGCTACAGCCGATAATGAGTCGTAGCAATTAAAGCCCCCAGCGTCGGGTTTAGACATACTAACCAATGGGGTGGAGTGTGAAGATCTGGAAAAGGTGATTGTCGTTGATGATCCAGAAAAATTCTTCCGGGTTGGGGCTAAGCTGCCTCTGCAAGAGAAAGCGAGTTTGCTTCAATTCCTCCGAGCCAATGTGGACGTCTTTGCATGGGACCCGTATGAAGCCCCAGGAGTAGACCCAAGTTTCATTTGCCACCGGCTCAACGTGAACCCTGCCATTCCCCCTAGGAGACAAATCCCTCGGCGACCATCGAAAGAGCATGCCGAGGCAGTTAAAAGTGAAGTCGCCAAACTGAAACAGGCTGGGGCTATTAAAGAAGTCTTTTATCCCCAATGGCTGGCCAATACGGTAGTAGTAAAGAAAAAAACAGGGAAGTGGCGAGTGTGCGTTGATTTCACCGATCTTAATAAGGCCTGCCCTAAAGACCCATTTCCTATGCCCAAGATTGACCAGTTGGTGGATGCAACCGTGGGCCACCCTAGGATGAGTTTCTTGGATGCCTTTCAAGGATATCACCAAATACCGCTGGCCGTTGATGATCAGGAAAAAACCGCTTTCGTGACCCCGATTGGGAACTACCATTACAAGGTGATGCCCTTCGGTCTAAAAAACGCTGGGTCTACCTACCAACGTATGATGACGAAAATGTTTGAGCCACAACTGGACAGAAGTATTGAAGTTTATATTGATGACATGGTGGTGAAAAGCAAGGTAGTGACTGAACATGTGGAGGACCTCACTAGCATCTTCGGGATATTAAGAGAGCATAAGTTGCGCCTGAATGCTTCGAAGTGTTCCTTTGGTGTAGGTTCCGGGAAATTCTTGGGGTACATGGTGACCCATAGGGGAATTGAGGTGAATCCAGATCAGATTAGGGCCATTAACAATTTGCAAGCGCCTCGAAATCTAAAGGAAGTCCAGAGGTTGACGGGGATGACTGCTGCGTTGAACCGGTTCATCTCCAGGTCGGCTAAAAGGTGTCGTCCTTTTTTCCATCTGTTACATAAGTGGCAGGGATTCGAATGGACCGAGGAGTGCGCTGAGGCGTTCCAGCAGTTGAAAGACTATTTATCCAAACCGCCTATCATGTCTAGCCCTGAAGTGGATGAGGTGTTGTATGCCTATCTGGCAGTAGCTCCTCACGCAGTCAGTTTCGTCTTGATGCGAGAAGACAGTGGCGTCCAGAGGCCGGTTTATTATGTGAGTAAATCCCTCCATGAAGCCAAGGTGAGATATCTGTTGTTAGAGAAGGCCATACTGGCAGTCGTTCATGCAACACGTAAACTTCCGCACTATTTTCAAGCTCACATTGTAGTTGTCTTAACCCAATTGCCTCTCAAATCCATACTTAGAAGTGCTGACTATACCGGCAGAATTGCCAAGTGGGGAACGATTCTGGGTGCTTTTGACATCAAATACATGCCCCGCACCTCTGTGAAGGGTCAAGTTCTTGCCGATCTGGTAGCTGAATTCGCTGAGTGCCCTGAGGAAGTTAGTAGGAATCAAGATCACATGGATGAAAAATCGGTTGGCATAATATCCGCTCCAGGAGGGCCGATATGGAAGGTATACGTGGATGGGGCCGCAAACCAACGGGGAGCTGGATTGGGATTGGTTCTGATATCTCCCGAAGAGGTCATCATCGAGAAGTCGCTAAGACTAGGGTTCTCAGCTACTAATAATGAATCAGAGTACGAAGCTCTGATAATGGGAATGAGCATGGTCCATAAAATGGGTGGGAAGGCGGTGAAACTGTTCTCGGACTCAAAGCTGGTCGTTGGCCAGGTGACTGGAGAGTTGGAGGCCAGAGACCCAAGGATGCAAGGGTATCTGAGCCGGGTTAGGCATATGCGAACAGAGTTCGAATCTTTTGACGTATTACATATTCCACGAGGTGAAAATACCCATGCAGACTCCTTAGCGACCCTTGCCACCTCCTCAGTACGAAGTTTCCCTCGGGTAATTATTGTCGAAGACTTGCATACTCCCACTTCCCCAGAAAAGGAAGTTTGCCAAATTCGTCAAGCTAGTCTGACGCCATGCTAGATTGACCCTATATTAAAATTTCTCGACAATGACGTGTTGCCCGAGGATAAGGTGGAAGCTGAGAAAATACGAAGGAGAGCACCTCGGTACTGGTTATCCGAGAATAAAAAGCTATATAGACGGTCCTTCTCTGGGCCATACTTGCTCTGCGTGCCTCCTGAGACCGCAGAATCAATCCTGGAAGAGTTGCATGAGGGCATTTGTGGAAGCCATACCGGAGGAAGGTCCCTGTCATGCCGAGCACTAACGCAAGGTTATTGGTGGCCGAATATGCAGAAAAAAGCGCAGGAGTACGTTAAGAAATGCGATCAGTGTCAAAGATATGCTCCGAATATCCACCAACCCGGAGGAGTTCTTAACCCTCTTTCGAGCCCTTGGCCCTTTGCGCAATGGGGGCTGGACATTGTCGGCCCTTTTCCTAAAGCTATAGGAAACAAGAAGTACCTGCTGGTCGGCACAGACTACTTTACTAAATGGGTTGAAGCTGAACCCTTGGCGAACATCCGGGACGTAGATGTGAAGAAATTTGTCTGGAAGAACATTGTTACGCGATTTGGAATCCCACGAGCTCTTGTTTCGAACAATGGGCTCCAGTTCGATAGCAATGCCTTTAGGAAATACTGTTCAGAACTGGGAATAAGAAACAGATATTCCACTCCAGCTTATCCGTAAGGCAATGGGCAGGCTGAAGCTGTTAACAAGGTCATTGTCAATGGGCTTAAGAAGAGACTAGACGACGCGAAAGGAAAATGGGTGGAAGAACTACCACATGTGCTTTGGACGTATCGAACAACACCCCGACGTTCGACGGGAGAAACTCCCTTTTCCATGACCTATGGGGCTGAGGCCGTTATTCCCCTGGAAACTGGATTCCCAACATTGAAGACCAGTGCATTCTCTTCTAGCAACAATGATGCAATGTTGGAAAAAAGTCTAGACCTGATTGAAGAACGAAGGGAGAGCGCGATGGTACGGCTAGCTTACTACCAGCACAAACTCAAGCAGTGCTACGATAGTAATGTGAGGATGAGGCCGTTAGCCATAGGAGATCTGGTGCTGAGAAAAGTCCTGGGGGCCACTAAGAATCCAAATTGGGGAAAACTGGGACCCAATTGGGAGGGACCATACCGGATTACTTCTGTAGCAAGAATAGGGGCTTACTATCTAGAAGACCTAGATGAAAAACCTGTACTCCATCCTTGGAATGTAAATAATCTCAGAAGGTATTATTACTAGTAAAGAAGTTTCAATTCAGATTTTCTCTTTTAAACTTACGTCGAATATGCATCCTGTAAATTTCGCATCTTGTCATATCATACTGAATTGTTAAACAGAAACTGAGTTATGCCAGGTCCTCGGATCGCAAACTTAGTGGAAATTAACATCCTATCATACTGAATTGTTAAACAGAAACTGAGTTATGCCAGGTCCTCGGATCGCAAATTTAGTGGAAATTAACATCCTATCATACTGAATTGTTAAACAGAAACTGAGTTATGCTGGGTCCTCGAATCGCAAACTTAGTGGAAATTAACATCCTATCATACTGGATTGTTAAACAGAAACTGAGTTATGCCAGGTCCTCGGATCGCAAACTTAGTGGAAATTAACATCCTATCATACTGAATTGTTAAACAGAAACTGAGTTATGCCAGGTCCTCAGATCGCAAACTTAGTGGAAATTAACATCCTATCATTCATACTGAACTGTTGAACAGAAACTAGGTCATGTCAAGTCCTCAGACCGTAAACTCGGTAGAAATTGACTTGCTAAGTGGTGTATCGAATTATTAAATGGTAAATAGAGCGATGATGAGCTTTCTAAATCATAAACTTGGTGAAAATAATGCCCTATGAACATTCATTAAAGAGTCAGAAAGAGAAAGCCCCGAATGCAAGGTTGGCGTATAATGAAAAAGGTGATTGAGATGGACCCATACAAAATTACGACGACAAAGTAAGTACGGGTGAAGATAACTTAGAGTCATCAGAATGATAAGAAGCTAAACGAGAAAGTACTCTGTTAAATGTCTAGTCAAAGTTACAAAACAGTTTCTACTTTTTTACTTTTAATCGGTAATGTCCCTAGTTGATTGAACTGTGGAGTCCAATTCTTGTTGAAAACCTTGTGAGACCGTCTCTGCCTTTGAAGAAGTGGTGGGTTTGTTGGGGGAAGCTCCTGGAGGGGAATTGCGAGGCAGAGCCTCCTCGTTAGGGTTAATAGCTGGGGAAGGGGTATCAGCCTGGTACGATTGAGGCGCTGAAGAGCGTATCGCTTCGGGGTAATATACGTTCTCTGGCTTACGTAGTTCAGATGAGGCTTCAACCCCAGCACGGTCCAGAGCCTCACTCCAGGTTCTTGTGCAGAAGATGCGGCATACCTCCGGAACTTCGGCTCTTAGGGCTTTCTCAGTTTCAGCTATCCCAAGTTCATAGCCCCTCTGCTCGGCTTCGTTCATTGCCTGTTCGGACTTGATTTTCGCTTTCTCGGCTTGTTCTTTGAGCTTTTCAGCTTTCTCCCTTAGCTTCTGAGTCTCTTCCAGATGCTTCTTAAGAACAAGAACTTGCTCCTGAGTCTTCTTCAGCTCGGCATTCGCTTCGCGCAGAAGCTTGGCTTGTTCCTTGGTCTGCTTCTGGTAACCTTCTGATGTCAATTCAGCATTCTTGCGAGCTTCTTCTTCGACCTGTAGTTTTTTCCTTGCGACGATTAAATCTTGTTCAGATTTGGACAAGGTTTGTACAGCCGTTGCCCTTCTTTTTCTTTCACCATCTAGCTGGTTGGAGCAAGCATTGAGCATCTCGTCGAGCTTGAAAGTATTTTGGATGATTTGTAAGAAACGGGGTGTGAATTAGCGTCCTAGTTAATGAAAAATGCGCATTAGTAAGCAACAGTCGCACAATGAAACAGTGTAAAAAACAGTATCTCACCATGCCCAAATATCGTTTATTGTCAAGGATGAGTTGATTCTTCCTCACATTCTTTATCTCAGCCATATCCTTTGGGAGCAATAAGGCCTCCTCTATGGCCGAGGCTACATGACACCCAATGCCGCCGTTGAAGTCCCTTATAGAGGCATCGTCTTGCAGGGGCTCCCCACCGAGCATAGGAGCTGGTAGCCACGCCTGTGAATCGGGACGTGGGGAATCGGATTTCTCTTGACCCCGCGTAGCGGCGTGCCTAGTTTTCTGCTGCTTTGCAGCTCGTTGGACATCCTCCTCTCGAGTGGGGCGAGATTTACTCGCATCTATCACCTCCTTACCCTTCTGTTCTCTGCGCTTTTCTTGCTCGGCAGCACTGGTTGGCGTTGGTTGCGGAGAAGATTGAGGAGGGTGGCGAGGAACTGTAGGAGGAGACCTGGCTGGAAGAGATGAAACCAGGGATGGTACTGTTTGGGCAGGTGCAGCCTTTCCCTGTTGACCTTCCATCAGCTCCATTAAACTTTTCTAGAGTTTCCTGTGTACCCCCATCTCGTCAGAATTTTCCTCGGGGCTTGTGGGCTGATCGAGAATCTCTAAGTCGTCCGTGGATTCAGACACTGTTACAACGATTTCCTTGTTTTTTCCCCTTTTCCTTTTCCTATTGGTTCCCTTTTTCTTGAAGGAAGATGAGGGTAAAGAAGGCCCCGCCGAGACGCTGGCCACAAGAAGAGGCTCTGTGAGAGGTGTCTGTTTGGAAGTGGGATACCCTCTGGAACAACGAACCCTTCGTAGGCAACACTGATACGGCGAAGCCGAGGATCGCGTGCCCTAATCACGTACTTCAGCGCCTGAAAGCCGAAAGAAAGGGGGGTATAGCCAAGAATTAAATGTGCTGCCCGTAGCTGACCATCAGCCTCGTTCACGTATATTTCGGCTTTCAATAATCTGTCCAGGCTCGCTTTATTGACTAATCTGAGATTGGGTTTCGTGTAGCGTCTATCTGCAAAACCGTTAATTTTAAAGTTAAATTTGTAAGATCCGAAAATAATAAAGGTAAGTAAAATGTGTTTACGAGCTAAGTGGCATAAGTCTGTAACTTTGCACCCACCTGGTGTTCCTTCTACTGTTGGGCAAGGTAGACCATCATGCCATTCCCCAGAAAAAATAAGGAAATCCTCCTTTAAGTACTTATTTGAAGTAGGGAGACACTGAATTAGCCTTACTGCAGGATATCTCGACTTGAGATAATAATCCTGGTCAGCTAGGCGGTGAAGGCTGTATACCCAATTCACGTCGTGATGGGATAGGTTTAGATCCATTCTCTGATTCAAAGCGTCTATACTCCCCAAAACCCTAAACATATTGGGAGCGCATTGGGTGGGGGATAGCCTAAAGAAATTAAGATAACCCCTAGTGATACTGCCCATGGGGATGGTCATCCCGCCTTCAATAAAGGCAATCATGGGGATAACCACCTCCCCAGTTTGCCTGGCGTCAACCCACTCCCCTTGGGCTGCATACCTCATCCCTACCACAGGTGGGATATTGTACTTAGAGCGGAAGTTTCTAATACCCTCCTCGGAGTCAACGAGACGCCGAAAGGGATTCCTCTGTTTCCCCATTTTTTTTTAAAGAGACTTAGTAGAGAAAAAACTTTTTGGTGTAAAAAAACAATGGCAAAAGCTTCAAGAGGACTTACAGGTTCAAAGGTAGGACCTCGGACAACGTATGATTATTTGTAGTCGCCAGGAGAACAATGAAGACTGGAAAAAGGCAGATTCAATGTATAAACTCTGGAACCACGTAACCATTAAGGACAAGGTGCAGGTTCAATTTGGGAGCGCCTTTATAGTCATGTGAAGGTTGTGAGCGGTAAAATTCCCGCTCACAAAACAAGAGAAGCCCCCTACCGTTTGATTTGGATCTCACCGTCGAACGTGGGAGACAAGGGAGTTGTCAGAATTTAATGCTACCAGAACCGGGGTGCTGAAGCGTCAGGGGCATGCCCCAAAACGCGCACAGGTGCAGGCTTATGACGTCAAAATCCACCTTTTCTCTTGAAGAGTCGGAAAGTAGGATTTTGAGGGGCTATTGTGGGGATCGTTCGATTAATAGGCCCATAGGATTCAGAATGGGTTCAGGATTGTTGGGCCAGTGGCCCATCGGAGGCCATATACCCGTCCGAGGACACCATGGTCCTCGGCAGAACGCGTCCGAGGAATCGCGTCCGAGGACGATCAGGACGTGGTCTCGCTGCAATCAGATCTCAGAATTCAGTCATCTCAAAGGGTAGGGTAGCCGACTAAAGATGAAAGAGATAAGGCAAACAAATATCTGAAGCTACAGCTACCTCCGCATTAATGACCTCTCAACCAACTCTCTGGCCGCATTAATGTGGAGGTGATACCTGAACAGTGGGGAAGCAGTCTTACAGCTGCCCATAGGAAGTTCCAGGAGGTGCCAGAGGGGATAGAAAGAAATCCTCCGAACCCAACCTACACGTGTGCGGCGAGGATGGAGCGCAAAGGGAGATATATAAACTAAAAGAAGAACATGAAAAAGGGGGATCGAGACAGAAAAAGAAAAAAAGAAAAAGAACAAGAGACGAAAAGTAGAGAGAAAAAAGGGAAAAGAGAAAGAAGGATTGGTACTAGTCACTAAGGAGGAATATCCAGAGTATCAACTGAAAAACCTTGAACGTTCATGAAATTGAGTCTTTGGAGGATAGATTACAGCTAGCCTAGTTCTTTACACCCACGCTCTAAAAATCATATTGTCTGGGCCCTTTACGTACGAACCCGATACTGTTTTGGTTCGGTACTAAATCGTGTCCTTACAATACTAAAAGAACTTGCATAATAAAGAGGAATTTTACTAGGAAAGGGTGGGGCAAGCTGTATAACATGAGTCAACTTAAAGTGATTAGCCTAAGACTGAAATTTGCAAGACTATGAAGGGAGTGTGAAGAGTGGTTAAACTAAGAGGAGCTTATAATAAAACTTTCCTAATCGTTTTTATTTTTAATCTTATAGAATATGGATTTACAATCATGGAAAAATTGGATAAAACTAGTTAATAAGATAGGATCCAAGATATGGTAATTATAATATATAGTAAAATAAACTAGCATGTGACCTGGGTATTGACTTCAATCCAATATGATTGAATTAATTCCATTCATATTTATTAATCTTCTATAAATCATTTGTGTCATTTAATCATTTTGATATTGTATTACTAATAGTAGTTGTGGGAGGAACGAATCTTTCCCTAATCAGGTATTGTCCGCTTTGGGATGGGCAAGGTCCACCCTTGCTCCCACTTGCATGGATTTGCTCAATCCCATATCGAGGAGAGACGGCTCCTGCCAGACGTGGTCGTCATCAGCGTGTTGCAACCCTTCAAGTTGTCCCTAGCCCTAATCCCTCTCCACCCACCTTATATCCATCTCGTAGCCCCAACATCCTTCCACCCACCCCACATCTATGTCCTGGGTCCAACATCCCTCCACCCACCCCACATTCATTTCCTGAGCTTTCACCCATTCCATCGTTTGACCTGGGTATTGACTTCAATCCAACCCCTCCTATCATGCACACAGAGCCACCCTCCCACACTAGCTCTACTGGCCCTAGTTCAAGCATCGACCCACCTTATGCCGACCATGTTCAGAGCAAGGCTCACCAACTACATGTGCATGTGTAGACTAAGCAGGCTGTTGGGTTACCTGTAGAGCTAGAAGGTTGACCGAAATGCACATCAAAGGCACCTCCTTGTGGGATAGGTGGTCACAAACATGGACACAAAGTTGGGCACAAGGCATCTGACTAAGGACATGCAAGACCTCTTCCTCTACAAAGTAAATATTATATGAGATAGCATAAGTTTCAAAAAAAGGTAGCTGACAAAGAAATTATGTAAACAAGCATTTTGATGTGAAGAAAAATAGGCATTAGTCTAGTATTTGGATGTGAACAAGTGTATAAAGTTAGGCATGTCTCTAGTATTTTGATGTATCAAATTATGTGAACAAGCAGTGGTAATATAGAAAATGCATTTTTGATGTGTTTTATTATGTGTACAAGTACAGTTTGATTATGAATATATAGGGAAATGACTTTTGTTTGAAATGGATTTTGGTTGAAATGACTTTTTTTTTTTTTTTTTTAATTCACACAAGGAGCTATGCCTTGTTTTACAAGGAAAAAAAATTTCAGTGGAACTCAAGTATATTAAACTTGAGTTCTATTTAGAACTCGAGTTCAGGCAAATCGAGAATCCAGGTAGAGAGTTATGCCTTTTAAAAAAAAAAAACACGTTAATGGAACTCGAATAAATCGAGTTTTAAAGACAAAATAATAGTTTGATTACAATATATAGGATAGAGAATAGTTCGATTACAAATATATTCAGCGATAAACAAAATAATAATTGTGTCGATACAACATAGCCTAGTTTGATAAGTGCACTTGTCCTTACTGAAGATAGCCACAACATCCAGCTACAATGCCATTCCAATCTACTCGCCTGACAAACATTTAAATATGGTCGTTAGTTCCCAAATATGAAGAAAAAAAAGCAGATGAAATTCCATGCAAGTTAGCTACTTTATACAATCTGATCTTTACATCTCAATTACTTTGTACAATTCGAGCATATTATATAAAAACAGCATATACCTAGTTTGTAACATCACCGCTTGTCGAAGCCCCGTGGGAAATTGGGACATCTTCTATGGTTATGCCCCTATTCATGACACACTTCGCATCGTTGCTTTAGTTGAATTTCCCTCAAGTTCGACTTTTCCCTCCGACTTCTCGATTCTCACCATACCCCATCCATCTCATTCCTTATTATTGATTTCATAGGTCAACTTTTGGCCCGCAACAGATTTGGGTCAGGCACCCACCGTGGGCCATTAACTTCCCTCCACAATGACTCTAACTTTGGCACCACAAATTGATGTGAATATGTGTAAATGACATTGTCCAAACTGTAACATGGGTTAATATAGTTGGTCGGATCAATTTGCAGACACTAAAAAACTCTAATTGCATGTGAACAAGAGATTTTAATGTTTTTCCATTTTCCACAACCACGTGTTCTAGCCACTATGTTTATTTCATGACTGTGGTTTCCCCCTTCATCGTTATAGTCGTTGTATAGGGTAACTACTTGATATATACCAGCTTCATGATTAAATGCCCTCATAGAGTGTCTTGAAACTTTGTGCAGATTTGAGCCATAGATCCCCAAGGCATATTTACTCCACACCTTATCTTGAGAGAGATCAGAAGTAATTTCTTTATGTTGATCATGGAAATATGCAACAAGTTTGCACTAAGTGAACTCAACCATTGCAGCAATGGGCAAGGCCTTTAAGTACCCCATTAAAGCACTTTAAGATGTTGGTTGTCATTGTCCTATAATGTCTTCCACCATCATGTGACTAGGTCCATTTATCTAAATCGCCTTTCTTCATTTGTATTGTCACATTCCTCCTAAGGGCATTAATCTCGACTTCCTTAATGGTTTGCATTATGAACTCAAATTTAGCTTCTTGAGTAGCATATCCAGCTTTCAAGGCCAATGCCTTTAGAATTGGGTCCTAAAATTGTGTGTTGAAATTGCTAGCCACATGTCGAAGGAAATATCGGTGAAATACCCATACTCTTCCATCATCACCTCTACGCCATGTTGCAATGGCGCTTTAGATACTGGTATGCCGGTCAAAAATAATGCAAGTGCCCTCATCAAGTATGACATGCCCTATTGAAATCCTGAGGCACTCTAAAAACCACCCCCAACTAGGCCCTGACTCTTTGTTCACAACGGCAAAGGCGAGAGGAAAAACCTTGTTGTTAGCATTGGTTGCCATTGCAATCAACAACACCCCTCGATATTTACTATACAAATGGGTTCCATCAATACTGATCACTAGTTTGCAATATCTGAATCCATCAATACATGGAGCGAATGCCTAAAATACAAAGCGTAGTAACATAGTACCAGGTACGCTCCTGGGTATGGTGTGATAGAAGTACCGGGTACTTGGATCTTGATCCAAGTATGCCAACAACAACTTTTGCAACCTTTGATAAGACTATTCCTAATCCCCGAATATCTTCACAATTGCCTTTTGTTTCACATCCTATACTTTATAGTAAGAAAGCTCATGATTATACTTCGTTTTAATGATGTCCCATAGTTGATCAATATGGGCACTGTGATCCTATCGCAATTTTGGAACCATTTCTGTTGCAACAAAATTAGAATCCATCATTCTACTGTCTCTTTGTAGGTCAAGGGGTATACAACTGTGTGGACCCATATAAGACATGACCATCCATAGACCATTAAGTTTAGGTTTCATGAATGCCCCAACATACCACTTGCATGACTCATCAATGCACCTCGCGCACAATTTAGTTTTGGTCAACCTATTGATTGTAAAATTTTTATTATCATTTGTTGCGTAAATTAGGAGTGGCAAAATTTGACACGATTTGCAAACCCGACACAATTAACCTATTTATAAACAAGTCATGGGTTGAGGCTAAACGGGTTGGGGTTATATTTGGGTTGACACGACTAACCCGTTTAATAAACGAGTCGTGTTTGTGTTCAACAGGTGAACCCGTCTGATTCATTTAGCTTTTAAAATTATCAATTATTTTGATATTATTGCTTAATTAATGGTTGTTTTTATATGTTTATTACTATATTTATAATTGTAATTGTATTTTAATTTTAGATATATGGGAATTGATAAAAATTATATAAGTTTGGTATGACTTATTAATTAAATAGATTATTAAATGGGTAATTTGTATTGACCTTTACATGATGTTAATTAAATGAGTTAAACGTGTCAGGTCGGATCGACTTATTTAATAAACAGGTCATGTTCGGGTTGAGAATTTCTGACACATTTACTAAACAGGTTGAGTTTAGGTCAACCTATATAGTCGTATACTCATGGCTTGACACGACACGAACCCAACCTGTGAACATGAATTGCCACCCCTAGCGTAAATTATCAATACACACTTCACTGTTTCTTTATTTTCAAAAGTCAACCCTTTACAAAAATTCATCTCCTCTTCCCAAGTACAAACAAATTGTATCTAAAGACATGAAGGATCAACCAGATTTTCCCAAGTATTTGCATAGAATAATGAGGCATGAGGTGTGTAGATAGTGGTCGTATTTGTAACATGCTAGACACCAATATCATCGCCCGTATCACTTTCATCACAATCAACTATATTTTCATCTTCCAAATTGGAAGCAAATTCATGGTCGTTAACATCCCTATCAAAGTTGCCTCGCTCAATCCTCTCTTCGTACTCATCTACATCATCAAGATTTTCACTATTATTGGCAGCATGATCTTCGTCTTCGTCTTCATCTTCCTCCCATAAATGTGTCTATTGAGATGAGAGTGTTTCACCATTATTGGCAGCATAATCTTCATCATCGTCTTCCTCCCCTAAATGTGTATTTTGATGTAGGAGTGTATAGCCTCCCATTGTAGTGCATCCATCATCTAGGGTTGTAAATTGTAAAGATGTAGTTGTTTGTTGCACCTCCTTGGCACCAACTTCTGCAAGCAGCTCCGAATTGATGTATAACTCAGTAGCTTTTACTTAGGGCATTTTATGGATCCTATTAAACATGATCTTCACATGTTTGTCTTCTTTGATTGCCATATACCTGTAATTTATCCGTTCATGAAGGACTTCTTGTGGGTAATGGTAAATAATCTTTATGTCATAAAAAGCAAGGTTCAACTTCAATTCTTCCATGATTTTCATCTCTAAATCATTCAATGTCTTCAACTTATGACGTCTTCAACGTCATCATATAATAGCACTCGATACCCGGCCCTTTAAATGGGAATCCGTCAGTCTCCTCAGGATTGATAAGGGGTCCACCATAGTATATATTTATATCAATCATCTTCAGTTGTGATTGTGAACTTATTAGAGTCAAGTATAATATGTTAGTGACATATTTTATCTCTTTCATTTAACATCAATTACAAAACCTTTTATCTAGTCAAAGTATAAAAATTACAACTTGTTACATCATATGCATATACAAACACACCCTACATTTGCATATACTCACCCCACATCACATACAAACGCACTCAATTATTATAATTTCATACTTAAAACCAAAAAAAACCTAAGATGCAGCTGCAATTGAATTTGGTTGTTCAACTATGACAAAACTCACACCCATTACAAAATTTCAAATCATTCTAGCAAAAGTTTTGATAAAGAAAAATATCAAACCAAACCAAAAAAAAGAGTTATGATCCATTACATACCCATGATAAAAACCTAACAATACAAATATATCTTAAATAATTTTTTCTTTTTATAAAAACCTAGCAAATATATACACTAACAATGAGATACATATGAATGGTATTTACAATAATATCTTAAAAACCTCACTCAATAAATCAATGAAATTGGTAGAAGTTCTAAAGTGCAGATAATCTTACCTAACATGTGGATTTATGAGTTGTGAGTATTAGAATTGTATGAGAGAGTGAGAGAGAGAGAGAGAGTGAGAGAGTACAAGAATGAAGAGAGGTATTCTTCTTTATCTGCTCGAGAGACCCACAACAGAGAAAGAGCTAGGGTCTGAATGACCTTTATGAGGCAATAGGGACCCAATGAAACTACGTGGATTAATATCCACCACTATTTGCAAATCGAGCTTTTAAGGCTTGATTTTGCTTTTAATAAATCGAGTTTCTAAGGGTCGATTTTCAAGTGGATTCCACGTGGATAAACCACATCATTCTCAGAACACAAAAATCGAGTCTCTAAGGGTCGATATGGAAATCGAGCCTCTAAGGGTCGAGTTCTAAATGGATTCCACGAGGAAAAAAACCACGTCATCTACATCAAAACACAGAAATCGAGCCTTTGAGGCTCGAGTTCTTAGGAGTAAATCGAGTCTTTTAAACTCGAGATGTTAGTTTAGTATATAGTTTTGAAACGTTTCTAACTAACTATATTGCTAGGGGATTGGTTTTTTTTTTTTTTTAATTTTTGAGAAAGACCAGGGGATTGGTTTTTTTATTTTTTATTATTATTATTGTTTTTTATTTTAAGAAAGACCAGGGGATTGGTTTTAATTGCCAATTTTGGCCAATGTTCTGTACTCCTTTTAAAAAAAATCCCACTATCTATTAGTAAAAAAAAAAAAAACAGAGCAAACAATGTTTAACACCGTCAATATGTTTGTTCTTTACTTTTTTTTTTTTTGCCCTGTTGAAACTTGAAACCCATTCAAACCAAAATCAGTCTCAATCTCCTCCACCAAATCCATAAACCCCAACAGGATTACTTATCGAGTCTGTGGCTCCCTCCAACGACGGCAAGAAAAGAACACTCCGGCAACTACCTATCGAACCGCGTAGTCAACAAGAAAACAATACTCTGGCAACTTTTACCTCGCCAAACCTGTCTTCTTTGTTGGACTTCTTCAATTCGAACCAAATCTGTAAGTCTAATCGATTTTCTGTTCCTTTCTCGAATTTTCCTATGTATGTACATATATAACCTTTTCCTTCTACACTAAACTGTCTGACCTTCCCCCATTCAATTGTTTCTCTCTCTCTCTCTCTCTCTCTCTCTCTCGCTCGCTCGCTCAGGTGAGTCCTTCCAAAGATATCAGAAAACAACAAACACAACTTCAATTTGTACTCCTATATTTTCTTATTTCTTTATATTTCTAGGCAATTTATCTCTGAGTTTTCTTATTTCTTTATATAAATATTCTGTGAAATCAGTGCTATGTTTTGGTTTTTTCTCAATTTAGTTAGTAAATGGTAAGAATTTTTTTTTTTTTTTTTTTTAAAGGAGATTGAGGGCTGATCTTATGTTGTGCCTTTAACAATCTAAATTAGAAGCTATGAAGAATTTTGGGGTTGTCAGTTGTTAATTGGTCTTGTTTTTGGCGGTATACCTGTTGTAACTCTATACAATGTTACACTACTTCATAACTTTTTGTTTTTATTTATTTATCTATTTATTATATCAATAGTATGAGAATTACACCTTTGGATTATGCATGCCAAATTTTGTGTTAACTAGATGTTATTTACTATCTGATCCGTTATTCATGTTTTGCATATAATTTTGAAGTTAAAAAATACTTGAAATTTAAACCCTTTATGGTGAGATAATTATTGGTTTCTGATTATCTTGATATTTTGCTAGTATGGAGAGTATAGCACGATTATATAATCCAATGATTGATTTGTCAAATTATTTGTTTAACATTGCAAAGAGTTACACTTGAACATGACCTATATATTTGTACATTTTGACCTTCTGCCAGTTCAGCACTTCTCTTTGATTCTTTATATGGGTTTCTTGTACCTGTTTTTGGGTTCTACTCTTGTTAGGTTAGTTTATTATTATTCTTTTTCCCAATAAATTAGCTGAATTTCATTCATGAAAAACATTTACAACAGTAAGGAAATAATCCCATAAGAACACTTATAATTCAGGAGCACAGCTAACAGAATCCTAAACTACGCAACTATTTAAGAGCTGAGGAAGATATTTCCCATTTACAGCATAGGAATTTGTTACAGATTGTGTTTTTGAAGCCTCATTCAGATTGGACATGAGTCTTTAACTTCCCATTTTATGGCCTGGATAGTGGACTCTTCACTCTTTAGATTCCCAGCATGGATTCTGGCATTACTCCAGATCCAAACATGATACATGACTACCTCCCAGCTCAGCTTGCATAACACTTCCTTAAGATTATTGCCCTTCAAATTATGCAATCCCCAGTTGACCACAGCATCCCAAGTCCCAACAACATGCAGGATTTCCAACAAGGCAGCATACCATCACTTCACTCCACATGCTTTTAGAAAGCGATCAAGTAATCAAAGAATAAATGATCTCTTCTCTTCGAGACCCTTCTTTAAAAAAAAAAAAAAAAAAAAAAAAAAAACCCACTGTTGCCCCTTTGATGGAACCTATCATGAGTGCGAAGTCTACTTTTAAACACAAGCCATCCATGAAAGCATGCTTTGATATGGCCATGAGAAACCAAATTAGTTTCCACCACGGAATTGTTGCCTTTTCACTCTAACTGCACACCAAGTCATGGCACGATTGAATTAACCTTTCTTTGAGGTTAGCTACATAGGCTAGTCTTTATCTCCATTCTCAACCAAGCAAAATTTTCTTTGAATGGCTACACACTCATATGATCTTGCAGGTTTTCATCTCCAATCCCCATCCCTCGACAAGCTAGCCAGCTTTTTTCCATACTACTAGCAGCATCATAAATGACCCTAGCCAATTTTGTTTTGGTTTTTTTTTTTTTTCATATAAAATTCCATTTGGGTGCCACGAATCATGCCAAATGATATTTGGGATCCATCTCCAATAGAAAATTTCAGATATTTCTGCCATTCCTCTTAACTTCAGTAATTTTCTCCAACCCCATGTACTGTCTTGGATGCCTTGACACACCAAAAGTCTTCCCCTTCAATATGTTTTATATGAAACCATGCCACCCAAATTGAACTTGCTTTAGCAAAGAGGTTCCAGAAAACAAGCCAGCTTATTCCACTCCTTAATCCCCTTCAAGCCTAACTCACCCTTCTTAGAAACACAAAGGCTTTCCCAAGCAACTTTGGCATTGCCTGCTGCTTCATCAGGACCATTTTACAAAAATTTGTAAAGCTTTTGTTCAACAATCTTAATGACCTTTTTAGGCAGTCTAAACATCCCAGGCCAAAAATTTTGGATGCTGTACAAAACCAACTGAAGAAGCTTTAATCTTCCAGAAAAGGACAAATTTTTTGAAGTCCAAAAAGGAAAAAAATTAATTCTAGTTGTAATATTATCAGGTTACGACTCTACAATAACTTAGCCTACCCAAGATGAGAGGCATTCTGATTTCTGAAATATATAACTGGGAGATTAGCTTCTTTGAAGTGAAGAAAAATAGGAATCTTCTGTTTAAGGATAGGGGATGTACCTGCACACAAATTTTCAGTTTTCTGTTCTTTAGTTTCCCACCCTGAGAAGGCCTTAAATTCATCCAACACCTTTTTGATCTTGCCTCCGTTGAAGTAGCCAGTCAAACCTCCATTAATGGCCACTGGAAATTTAGGTGTTGTAATACATTCTTTAACACAAATTTAGGTTGGTTTATTGGTACTTGATGTGGAGTGATATTGCAGTCACCGACCTACTAACTACTAAGTTGTAGGAACCTGTAATTATATAGTATAATTTTTATTAGATTTTTCATGCTCTCCACCAGAGACTCTGTGAAATGGACAATAAAAACTCAGTTGTTTTTTTTTTTTTTTTTCCTTTTAAATGATTATGATTTTTTTCCCTGATTGGTAAGTTACACATACTTCAACCCACGATCTCATCCTTCACCTTGCTCTTACAAGATTTCTTACTAGAACATGATTGGTTTCTTTGGTCACTTCTGGCTTTAGGCCTTTTATTGGATAGTCCTGTCCCAGGTGTTGTTTTTTTAGAAATGATGGAGGTACAATATTTTTTAAAATTTAAGAGAAGTTGGCCTGAAAGAGTATTGTATCTAAAAAATATCAAATTTAGATATTTTTTGTCAACGTACTTCTAGGTAATTCTTCAACATGATTACTGCATTATGGGAATGGGTGAATGGCAATATACTGTTAGAGTGGCTGGATAAGTTTGGCAGTGTTGCAGTGATCTTCATCTGTTTGATTGTGTAAAAACTGGGGGAAGAGTAAAAAGTAAATGTAACAGATAAGTGGCTGTTGAAATGTTATTAATGTACCTTTGATACTATAGATTTTATGCAAATATCTTAGAATTCTGGAGTCAAGTCAGTCAAAACTATTATTTTGTAGATATAAAATGATGTTTGATGTTGCTGAATTGGTCCACATGTGGTATTGATGCCAACGGGATTCATTTAATAAAAAATAAATTACACCAACCTCCCATGAGGTTTTATTAAATGACACTCCTCCCAAACATTTCATGAAATAACATTGCCCCCTTGAGGTGTAACATCTCGACCTTCTTGCTTATCTATTTCTTTCTTTCTCCTCTCTCTCCATCTCAATTTCAATTTCAATTTCAGCCCCAATTCCCCTCCATCTCAATTTCAAACAAATCCACCATCATCTATTATCCCCTCTAAAAGCAATCACCACCAGGCCATGTTATTTTTGGTCCTTTACGAAGACAAGGTAAAAGCTCTTTTCTTCATATTAGTTATGAAATAAATTTGATTTCTTCTTGGGTTATATTGAGGATGTAAGGGTATGTTTGGTTGGGATGATTTTGGGGAGGATGGAAAAAGGAGAGAAAATGGGTGGGAGGGGTATTTGGTTGGGAGGGGGAGGAGGAGAGAAAATTGGTGGGGGCTTGGCTATTTTTTCTCAGGCCCACCAAAACTTAATCTCTACAAAATGGAGAGAAAATGCAAGAGAAAAGGGGGAAGTGTGTTTTGGACATAGTTTTCCTTCCCCCAAGAACTAGCAACTTTTTAATCTTTTCCTCTCTCTCTCTTTTTTTTTTTTGGTTCCACTTTTTGTCTTTTTCTTCCTTTTGCTTTTATCTGTTTCTTACATTCTCATTTGTTTTTTTTTTTTTTCTTCTCATCTGTTTTGGATCCTTTGTCTTGTGGTCATTTTTTAAAAATAAAAAATAAAATTGAAGTGTCCATACACAATTATTAATTTAAAAAAAATGTATTACTTTTTGTTTTATTTAATAGGAATATAATTGTAAATATATACCAACTTCATTTTCCATCCTCCCCACCAAACTCATATGAGAGAACTAAATCTCTTCTATCCTCTCAATTTTCTATCCCTTCCCCATTTTCCACCCCTCCAACCAAACAGACCATAAAACTATGCCTTCAAGACTTGGGTTTATTGTTCTTAAGATCCAATTTTGATTTTTGTAGATCTATTGATGGTCGGAACTCCCAAGTTGCCCGGGTTTTCAACTCTTTAATGTTATTTGCTATTTTCAAATTGTGGGTTGTATCATAAAACTGAAACATCAATTTCTTTGTAAGACAGAACTCCTAATCATCTTCTACTGAATCTGTGAATTTCCATTGATTGAAGTAATGTCAAGAAACTTAAAATTTGCCCAAATATGATTAGATTAGTTTTTGTTTTGTTTTGTTTTGCTTTGTTTAATATATATATATTTACATATATATTCAGTTTCTTTGTAGCACCCAAAAGGCATTATTGGCCTATGAACTAAATCTCCGTGTTGGCAAATGTCATTATGTCACTGTGTCAAGGGCAGAACCTCTGTCTATTGACACAACATGTTATGAGATGATAGACAATAGGCTCTTGCTAATTATTGTCTTGTTTGTCGATAGATATGGCTAGTTTTATATATATATATATATATATATTTATTTATTTAGATCCCTCGGTGTTAATGACTTGATGCTTTTAGAGTTTAGTAATTGCATGAGTTTTCAAAGATTTCTAGTTGGTATGTTGGAGTTGCTAAAGGAATGGGAAACAAGGAGATTGGTAGGAACCAACTTAATAATGTAGCTAAGTTACAGTGAAAAGTGAAAACTTTGACTACGTCCTTATAATAGAAAATCAGCACTAGGGTGCTATTTGGAAGTGTATGAAATTGATTAGGGGTTGCTTTGGTGCCAAAGTTAGGTTTTTATTTATTTATATGAATTTGGTTTCATATTCACTTTTCAAATTTGAATTTGTAAGTAGATTTATTTCAATTTATAACTACACTGCCACTCTTGTTTGACAGTGAGTAAAGGGTATTCATCTTCATTTCATGGACAGGAAATAATGTGTAGTTTAGATATAAGTTTTCTTCCATGTGTTTTGGACCTCCTAAAGTTGAACTAAGAGTAGTGAATTGTTAACATGTCTAGAGAAATGTTCATGTCGTGTTTTTTTTTTTATATTTCTTCATGGGAGGGTCATTGTATTCGTTAGCAGGAAAAATATTGTGAAAGATAAAGGAGTCTTTCTAAAGGAAGATAAATTTTAGACTATTGTGGCTTAAGTTTTGAAATGATTATTGTAGCCTTGACATTTGAGATCAGATTAGGTCTGGAGCATGATTAAATAGGAGACAAAGGTTTACATGTTGAATTTGAGGCCTTTACTATCAAATGTAATGCCAATGGGTCTAAAAGAAGTCTTTTATTATTTTTGTAATGTGAGCTATTGATAAAGCCTCCCAGATTGTATAATCTTATGCCGCAGATGTAAGTTAAAAGACTTGTAGTTTCTTGTTTGTTTTTACCTTATGTGATTCAGTTACTACTTAGCTGAATTTTATTATTCCTTTGTTTTGTTTAGTTTTAGTTCCCAAAGGAAAGGCACAAGCTTTACTACTTCTATTTTTAATAATTCTCAATTTCATGAATGATGTGTGATATTGCTTTGTAAACTGCATGTTTTGAAGTGGGACGTTAAATTGTTTGATGTATGTAACTTGCTTTTTTGGGGAACCTCCTTTAGGTGGGTTGGGATTTTCATTGAGTTGCATGAGTATTTTAGGTTAAGAGTTATATGTTGATTTTCCTTAAATTAATGAACTAAGAATATTAACCTTTATTCTTTGGATTAGGTGTTCCTAGTACCCAGGATTGAGCTCCTTCAAGTTTAGGCCTGCGTTTCTTCTGCTCTGAGGTTAGGGAAACTATGTTTAAAAATATTTGGAAGGTCATGACACGATTTGAACTTCTCTGGTAGGGATAACGGTACGGGCTTTCCATGGAATGTGGCCTAGGCCAAATTGTGAGATGAATGAAGTAGCCAACCTTTGTTTGGTCATGACCAACTTGGGTGGATGCTGATCATCTCTATGATTGATGAAGGATCATCATGAGGGGCCAAGACCATTTGTGATTGATGATATGAGCATGTATGTACCTGGGAATACCCGACACTTTAGGGACTATTGGATGCCTGGCCCAAGAGGGTTGGATGCCTGGCCCAAGAGGGTTGGATGCCTCATGCTTTACATGCTTACTCGACAGATTGACCAAAGTTAAATTTTAAATAATTATGTTTTATGCCATGGTAAAGGAAATTATTAATTATTTAATTATCAGCAATTATGTTTTAAAGTGATCAGGAAATGTGTTATATGATGTTAAATAATGAAATATGATGATGTCATGTTAATAAGTTTTGAAGTAAGAGTTTTCCACATCAGGTCTTAAAAAGTTTTCTCATGAGAAAAATGCTTATTTAAAAAGAAAAATCTTCTAAGGAAAAACGGTTGCTTTATATAATAAGATATAATTTTCTAAGGAAAGTGTTTTCTTTATGTGACGAGATTTATTTTTAAAGAAAGTATGCAAGTTATTTTTTAAAGTTATGTAAAAGATTTGTTCATAAAGTTTATGAAAAATTATTTGTGCATGTTCAAAGAATTTTATCTTGAAGCATATCCATGTGTTAAAAAAAGCCTTTGATATACAAGCATTCATGTTTTCTTTTTAAATTTTCATGCTCCCTAACCCCCCTTGCTAAGTCTTTCAGCTCACCCCCTTTTAAAAACTATTCAGTGAGCATGTTTTATGCAATGGAGGAGCGGCAAGAGCCTTAGTTGAGTTTTGCCTGTGCCAGTTTTAGGTTTATGTAGTATCGCTTTCTATTTTAGGTATTTTTACGCTTATTTCTGTAGAGATTTTGTACCTTAGAATCAAAATCAACTGTTGAGAGCTGGAGCCTTTGATATAATTGGAGATTTTATGTTGTGAACTTGTGATATTTTAAATAATTGATGGCTTTGTTATCCATTGGAGAAAAAGGTTAAGGTTAGATGCTCTGACTAGCAAGTAGTAAGAAGTTAAAAAAAAAATTGCATACAAGTTTAGTGTATCAAGTTTAGGCTTGATATTAACATGCCACTCATGGTTGCAAATCCAAAATTTGGGTTTGGGTCGTGACATGAGGTTTATATAAATGTAAAAGTTTAGTTTTCATTAATGGAATATTTCTATTTTTAAAAAAGATTTCTATTAATTTATACATACCTAAGGGGGAGTGTCAGTCATCCACAGACCTCAAGGGAGGGGAGTGTCATTTTGTGCATTGTCTGGGTAAGAATCTGTTATAAAAATTGAATATCCTGTTAATAAAATAACAGTTTGAGAGGGTATGAACTTAAATGTTGCAATTATACAAACCTTAAAGGAGGGGGGAGTGTCATTTCATGAAATGTTCCCTGGTAGTGTGTTTGTAAAACCTTAAGGGAGGGTGCTGTAATTTTCCCTTTAATAAATGATGGTATTTTAAAATAATTATAAAATCACTAATTGAGTCAACTTTGTTCTCTTAAAATTCTTTTGCTTCTCAGGGACAAGCTCCTATCTTTATTTGCTGGAACCTTGTTTGATTGGTCACGTGCGTGGGGATTTACTTCTAGGGAATCCATACTGTTCTTAGATTCCCTTTCTTCTTGTACATAATTCTTTGTTTTCTTTTTGCTTCTTGTACATATTTTCTTTGCCTACTTCATTTCTTTAATGGACTAGTTTCCTCTTGATATAATTTTTCTTACCTATAAAAAAAAAAACTTTTGCTTCTTAAATAATGGAAAATTGAATGAGAGGATTGGAAAAAAATCCATTTGAATATACCTTTAAGACTTTTTTTTTTTTTTTTTTTTTGGCATATATATTCAGGCATGTTCATTATTTTATTGATTGAATTATTTTTGTGGTTTCCTTAAAATTTTTGACATCTGCAGGAAGTTATCGTTTAACAATTAATTGTCTACTTTTAATTTCTTTATATTCATATTGTACATTCTTTATTTCTTTGCAACAGATACATTTTCGAAAGTCTTAGTGAGGTTTTTGAAGTAAAATACAACAATGGATTCATCACAGAGTGCAGTAACAGCAGGGACTGGTGGTGGTGGCAATGGGATGATGATCTCTCAAACCAATGATACGGCAGCTACACCTGCTGTGGACAATCCAAAGCAAAACCTGAACCATGTCATCAACTCTATTCAGAAAACTTTAGGCCTTCTTCACCAGCTCTACCTTACTGTCTCTTCCTTCAATGCTGCCTCTCAGCTTCCTCTTCTCCATCGCCTGTATGTTTCTTTGTCTTATCTATTGCAATTAGTTCTTTATATTTTTTACTTCCTTTTCTAAGACATAAACCACTGTGGGTTTGGTGTTGCAGCAATTCTCTTGTTACGGAGCTTGACAACATGGTTAAATTAGCTGAGAAGTGCAACGTTCAAATTCCTATGGAAGTGCTAAAGTGAGTCTTATCCCATGATTAGCCTTTTTTTCAACTGCAAATATTCTTTTAGAACCAAATTCAGGTTTTCTTTACTTCTGATTGCTGATATTTTATTTTCTCTTTTAGTTTGATTGATGATGGAAAGAATCCAGATGAATTCACAAGGGATGTCATAAACAGCTGTATTGCCAAGAATCAGATTACCAAAGGCAAAACTGATGCCTTTAAGGTTGCTTTTGTTCCTGATACGACATATTAATATAATTATATATTTTCAGTTCTATTTCTTCATGTTAATTTGAGATTTAGTATTGGATTTTGTGTTTATTTGTGGTTTTATTTTGACCTTACATATTTTTTTCAGGGTTTACGCAAACATCTTCTGGAAGAACTTGAACAAACATTTCCTGATGAAGTTGACTCTTATAGAGAGATACGTGCAGCCTCTGCTGCTGTAAGTTATATTTGCATTGATGTACTAATTTCTTATAATGGTTCTCTGTAGACGTCACTCCATAAATTTACTTAAATTCAACATTTATTATTATTTTTGCCATTATTACGTGAAGAACCTCCTTCCAACCTGCTCTCCCCCAATTCCCTTTAATGCCATGTATAAGATCAAAACCACTCCATTTGTAAAAAGTTACCTCTTGCCCATGAGCTATAGTTCAACTGGCACTTCCTCCTACCATAATAATGAGATGAAGGTGAGATTGTGGGTTCAAAACCTACCGAGTGCTTGTGTAACTTACTAATCAAAAAAAAAAAAAATTTGTGAAGGGTACCTCTTTATTTGTTAGTTCTGTATTATTATTTCTGCTGTTGCATAAAATGTGAAGAATTTGTCTTAGAAGATTCTTTAAGAAGATTCTGGACGTGCATCTCATTCCTCAAGCAATTGTGTTTCTTGAGTTATGTTACTCAATGAAGAATGAAATGCTAAAAACAATTATGTGCATTATCTTGAATGGAGATTGGTAATGAATGCATGGCATGAGAATTTCAAACACCCAATGTTCAAGTCAATTCTTGATTCAAGTAATTAATCAGCTTTTACTTTAAAAGTAAACCGAGCTGGAGCATATTTGGGAGAAAAGTCTAGTGTATTTTTCTTTTTTATGTTTTGTGTTTACCATATTAAGCTTTTTTGCTATTTACATCTAATGCAGGAATCAAAGCGGCTTGCACAGGCACAAAGCATGTTACCAAATGGAGATCTGAAGGTCAAATCCGAGCTGTAGGTGTTCATGTAAGTATTGCTTTGGTTGTTAATATCCATCTCTTAGCATTTCTGTAATTTTGTGATTTTTGTTAAAATTCCAGATGGATACATTAATTTATTATAGTTATTTTTCTTTACTTCCTTTTCAATACATGCTGATAAAAAAAATTTGGACATGTGCACACTTTTAATTTTTTCTAATGATCTTTGTGGGGGAAAATATATAAAACAGACCATTCGTTGTATGTGTACACTTTGAATAACTTGAAACTTTTCCTTTCACTTCAATGTATTTTACAAAAGTATTCATCTCATCCAATTGTGTCTGCTTGGCCTTTATTTTATTTTAATGGTTTGTTTCAGATACTTTACACTAAGGAAATATGGGACCAAGTATGTTGTTATGGGACATACTAATATGGGAATTTTTAGTTTTCAATATTAGTAGGATCAGTAGAGTGGAAATTGTAAAGCATGTTATGGAATAATTTTCACCTACAAAACTGAAATAATAGGATAGAGTATCTATTTTTATTTATAGTTAACTTTCTTTATTGAGAATATGCTATGTTGTTGCCTTAAATTAAGGCTTAAATGTAAGATGCTACCAAGAATGTTGAATGAGGCTGAAAATATTCAAGGTAATTAATAGAGAAATTTGTGGTGATCATGTCAACGCTATCTAAGTGTTTAGGTATGGGACAAGTATTGGCTTTTTAGTTTGTATAATATCCTCTGTGGACGAGTTTGCATACTATTCAAATGTTCAACTGATGTTTGATGAAAAATTATAAACTGCAGTTAGGGGTTTTCTTACTCAAGTAATATAAACTTGGATTTCCTAGATTTTTGTTCTCTCTCTCTCTCTCTCTCTCATGCCTACTATTTGAGAGTGAATGTAATTAGTAATAATTGTGTATTTTTTGGACAAAAGTCATAGAATGCATGATATCAGAATCTTTGGTGTTTTTGTTAGAGTGAAAAATTAAGTGGTATGACATTTATTATTAATATGGTTACACAGCAAGGGAATCCTAATTCAGGGGATATATAGACAGTTCCAGTGTAATATATGCAAGTAAGAGAGTCCATATGCAGACTCTTGCATGGCCATTCTTAAATCCATCCATAAAGCCACATCAAATTTAAAGAAGGTTAGATTGCATATTTGGTCCTCAACTTTCGACTGTTATTTCAAATCGTCCTTATAATTTTAAAATGTTTCACTTTAGTCCCTATACTTTCATAATTGTGTAAAAAAGGTTCTAATTGTCATTTGTTGGATGAAAAACTAGGTTGCACCGACACGGCATTTTTGGCGTCGTGTTGGTGTCCGACACGTATCGGATACCGGAACCGGTACGATTCGCCGGACTCCGGTGTCCGAGCAGTGTCTATTTTTTTTTTTCTCACTTCTCCGACGTGGCGCCGACACGGCTCCGACATGTCCGACATGGCTCCGACACGTCTGACATGCCAGCAATGCAAAAAAAAAAAAGAAGAAAAAAGAAGAAGGAAATCATAGATTTTGATAGATGGACTTACCAATACCATTGATTTTGTGATATACCCTAAAACAACAAGTCTGAGAAGTCCCGAAACCCACATCTCAAGTTCTCACTTCTCAACCCACCCACCCACCCTCCCTTCGACCTCTGCTCTTCCTGCTGCTGCCGCTGCCCTCTGTCCCTTGCTGGAGCTAGATCGAGCCGATCAGCAAGCTCCATAGACGTCGATGCCGTGCTTGTCCCTTCCGATCTCTCTCTCTTGTTGTCAGGTCCAACCTCTTTAAGCTTCTCTCTGTTTTTTTTTTTTTTTTTTTTTCCCCAGATATTTGGCCATTTGGTTTGGGTGAATGACTTAATGGGTTACTTAAATACTCACTTGTTAGTTTGTTACTGCCATATAAGTTATACCTTATAACTTATATATATTTTTTTATGTTTTTACTTTGATGTTGAATGTAGCATATTTAAACTTTTGGTTTGTACTCTAAACATTTTATGTGTATTATTGTACTACTTTGGGTGTTAGTTTACTTATTTGTAGTTCTTATATAATTTAAATTCAGAGATAAACGTATTTTATGCCTAAAAAATGCCTAAATATAAAATTTAATTAATTATTTAATTGCCGTGTCCACGCCGTATCATGTCCTTGTTTTTCAAAAATTCCATATCGCTGTGTCCGTGTCGTGTCCATGTCCGTGTCCGTGTCCGTGCATCATAGATGAAAAATGCTGATGTGGCCAGCAGGATTCATGCAATGTCATCAAAGTGACCTTGGTTTTATTAATTTCGTTTGTTGTGGCAGTACTTTCCATCTATTAGATGATAGTGAGGACCTTTTTGAAATATTTCAAAATATAAGGAAAATTTTGAAGCAAAGGTCAAAGGTTGAGGACCAAATATGCAATTTAGCCTTTAAAGAAATACTGATTGCAATTTAGTGTGGCCATTATAAAAATTTTGTTCTTCAAGGCTCTAACTTCCTCATTATCAGTCAAATTCAGTTCTTCAAGGGACCTGAATTTTCTTGCATATATTTCTGAGAATTATTTGATAATTTGAATTTTCCACCAGATTCTAACGAATTGATGTTTGTTTCAGCTTCAGTAGTATTAAAGACTAATGCATATTCAGGAAATAAATAAATCACAACATGTGCAAGGAAGCACACATATCTGCTGATATTCCTTTTTCTTCCTACTGTTAGCTTTGCATAACAACTTGATTTTATATGTACGTATGGGTGTGTTTGTGTGCACTTGCATGAATAGAAGCTAGCTTGCTGAAGTAATTCTATTTGTTGAGTAAAAAATTCTCCTTACAATAAGTCTTGGGACGCAAATGTCCACATTTGTTGATATGGCATGTTGTGATTAGGGTATAAAAAAGTGGTGTCAATAGTGGGTTGATATGAAAGTGATGTCACTCCAATTTCCAATCATAATTTACCATCTAAATAAGTTGTGAGAAAAAAGAAGAAGTGAAAATAGCTATTTTCCTAACATTTCCCTTCTCTTTAGCCTGTACTAAACTGAGATATGCTACATGGATATAAGGTGGAGAATCTAAACTTATAGAACTGACAACTGTAGAGGTCCTGGATTTAGTTATTCTTTTGATGGTCATTTTTTAGTTGTGGATGCACTTTATGGAATTTGGAGTCAGCTAAATCCTTATAAGTTATTTGAGGTCTTTGGAATTCTTATATTTGAGTAGACTCCTTCCATCTTTGTTAACCAACTCGAAAGTGAGTGAAGTGACCAATGGGTATTGGGCGTGCTTGTACAAAAATGAACAGTGTGTTAATGCAATGCTGATCATATTACCTTACTCTCTAGGAAACTGAGATCTGCGACATGGATATAAGGTGGAGAATCTAAACTTATAGAACTGACAACTGTAGAGGTCCTGGATTTAGTTATTCTTTTGATGGTCATTTTTTAGTTGTGGATGCGCTTTATGGAATCTGGAGTCAGTTAAATCCATATTAGTTATTTGAGGTCTTTGGAATTCTTATATTTGAGTAGACTCCTTCCATCTTTGTTAACCAACTCGAAAGTGAGTGAAGTCAAGTCACCAATGGCTATTGGGCGTGCTTGTACAAAAATAAAGAGTGTGTTAATGCAATGCTGATCATATTACCTTACTCTCTAGGAAATTATTTTCATACATATTCTTGCTACTCTAATTGTAGGGGTAGTGCAATTGCTCAAAACTATAACTCCCACCATTGTGAATTACCACTTGACTGGTCAAGAAAACTGCACCAATCTTCTGATAATGTTAAGGAACCATCTATTGGTTCTGCTATGTTCAGCATGCCAGTTTCTTCCTCAGTACACTCAGCATCTTCACAATTAGCATCACCTATAAACGTGTTGATGTTATGGTTGACACTTTCTGATAAAATGCTGGGCTTCTCTTTTGATTCAGAGGTAGAATCTCCTTTCACTGAGTTGCTGTCACTACTCTTTCCATTTTTTCCATGTTGCTTATCCAGCATATTTTTCAGAGTCTGCAACTGTTTGTGTACCACAAAATATTTATCAGAACTGCTTGTAGTTAACTGTTCTTAACATGTCAAAAACCTTGTAACTCAATGATAACATCCAGTTCTCTCTATAGGGAGAATCTGGATTAAATTCCCCACCCTCACTTATTCTAATAAAAAACTGTTCTTAATAATTGTTAGCAACTAAATAATGGTACCTGAAGGAGTAATAACTGATTCTCTGTTTTAAGTGACTCAAAGTTGGAAGCTAGAGTGTCATAACTAGCTTTTAATAAGCTGTACTCTCGTTCAATCTGCTTATTCTTCAATCTGGCCCTTCTATTTTGGAACCAAGTAGCAACTTGGCGAGGATGTAGTCCAAGCTCATTAGCTAGCTTCTGTTTTATCCGAGACTCTGGCCTTGACTCTTCCTCGAACATAATTTCCAGCAACTTGATTTGTTCATCCCTGAATCTTTGCATGTTCTTGTTCTTCCTCTTACTTGCCATAGTATGTGAACTCTCTATTGCTACCAATGCACACTTCAGCCAACATTTACTAGTTATAACCTTATAGTAATAGATTAGAGACTTTGCTTGTAGGAGTGTGAACTGAAAGAAATGTAGTGAGGGAAGTGGTGTAAAGAATATCTAAAGTGTGGGTCTGAGGCTGGTCTTGATAGGAGCATTTTCTAATGTACTTGCTAGAGAGAAACATCCCACTAGCTGTTCCATGCGGACGCTTGTCAAGTAAAGGGGTTGGGATGTCCCTTTCTGCTTCCATGTTCTCTGTATCTAATAAGGTTCATGGAATTTTTATTTTTGTTTTTCTTTATACTTTTTCAGCTGAGTTCCTCACATTTATACTCTTACTGTTTAAGTCTACTGTTGAAAAATTAATCTTGAGTTCGTTACATAGATGCAGCGAGTACACCTCATTTACAAGCATAGTACAGGATACAAAAGTTTTATTTAAAAAAAAAAAATCCCACAATTATTGATGCAATAAGTTATAATTAGAGCAAACTATCAACAACATTTTTATTGAAACTAATTATAACTTGCCACTTCAATAGGTGTCATTCAGTGGTCGGTGAAATTTTTTGTTAATGAATATTTCTTTTTTAAGGAAAAGGCTTATCCCCAAATCGGTTTGATAAAACTATTTACGGGTATTTATTTTTTCTTCACATTACTTATTTAATGAGTTATGTAATTTGTTGAAATAATACCCATCGATTAGTTGGTTTTGCAGGAAAGTTTTTTTTAGTATAGATTTTTAAAATTTTTATTTTTTAGGCTCATGTTTTTCAAATTACTTTATTATTTTTTAAAAGTTGAGGAATAAGAAAATATGAAATAGGAAAATTCTTTATCATCTTGAAATGCTTGGTTGCCACGTTGATCTAAAGTCGCTATGCATACTTAGAGCACTAGATGATTGCGTTTAGGACAAAGTGTGATGTCCCTAGCAGCCAATGACAAATTGACAATACACCACCCCTATTTGTGGTCTTACCCGTTGGGTCCACCCATGTGGTTTTATTTCGATGTTTTATATGACGTCTCCGTCATAACGTGGCAACAACCTTGTGGTTTACCACTCTAGCTTACGACTTGTTTGGCCACGTGAGTTAAACAAAATACATTGGCTTTTGCTTTGGGACACAGAAAAGGTTGAGTTAGGCCTTTGAAAATGTTGCCCCAAAGTCCCATTTTGGATACAAATCAAAACTTGGGAGAATAAAAAGTGATTCTTGAAGATTCGATGTTTACCAAATGACTTCAGTGGACTGCAGCTACTTCCTACTCTTTCTTTTTTCATAAATTACAAAGGGAAATGATTCTCATTGTCTGTTTTGGTATCACAACTTATTTGCATAGCTTATCAAAAGACATAACATTTATTTAACTTTTATTTTTGTTAAAATGCGTGACAAAAAACAAATGGTTCAGTTAATGGGTACACTTGGGAGTTATTTTAAAAAAGTTTTTATATTGTCTTTATGAGAATTCTGAAAAAAAATTGTCAAAAAAATCAGTTACTTTTTTCTTTTTTCATAAAAAGTTTATAAAAATATTTCTTAAACTAATGTTTTCAAGCATTCATTAGTTTAAAAAAAAAAAAAAAAAACTAAATGCTTTTATTTATTTACTTATTTATTTTAAGTTAATAGTTAGATTATTTGTAAAAAATACTGAGACTTAAAGCTTTCATCTTTTCCAAAACATTCTCTCACTAATTTGATTATAAATATAGATCTTACCAAATAAAAAATGGACTAGTTAATGTGATATTCAATTTGGACTAGGCTCTTGATTCCCCTAGCCAGCCCAATACAACCCAGGACAACATGGGCGCGCACTAGTTGGGTGATCACCCCTAGCTGAAGGAGAACCCATAAAGTCTATGCATTTTGCAAAATTTGGCCCTTGGCGGCTTGGCCCCAAGACTATCTAAATAAGCTCTCCCATCCTTAAACAACTACAGAAGTGTTTCATCACGAATTAATTTAAGCATACACCACCTACTTATACTCTCTCATTTTAGGTGTTTCATTTCTCTGCTTTGAGGTCATTGATCTTGTATTTCGGCATCACCACAATGGAATATAAATTTTTTTTTTCTGCTAAATATAGAAATTTCCTACAACTAAATATAAAATTCTTCCTTTTGTTGAATATGAGATATTCTTATTAGAGTATTACTTTGATTGATTTCTTGTTTTTTTTCTCGAACTTGGTCTCTGGTGTGCATATTGGGCTCAAGATGCATTGGTAGCAGCTGAACGAAGGCTCGTAAAGCTTAGAGTTCTGAACTTAATTGACTCCACCATCTTTAACCCAGGCCCAAGGGACACCCAATCCTTTCTTGACACGTGGCAAGTCAAAAGAAAAGGATATATGCTTACGTTAACTTTTTTAACTGTTGGCTTCCAACATAGGTTGGATGTAGGGTGAAGATAATGATGGAACAAAGTTATAAGTATTGCATCGGAGACTATTTTAGTTTTATTAGAGGAATAAAATATTTTGGTACTAATTAACACAAGTATATGTCAATTTGGTACTATTACATCGAACTCATATTTTAAGAACATATTAATTATATGAAATCAAAAAAAATTTATTCTCTTATGTTTAAGAAGGAAAAAAAAAAAAAAAAAAAAAACCTTCAAGAATTTGAACTAATCAAATGTACATGCTGAAGTTATTTAGTATTTAAATTGATATGTTTCAAGGGTTAAGTATACCAGATTTCTGGCCGCTACAAAGCATTTTGACCAATATTACCGGTACACTTCGGTATTTATTACTTCGATTTGAGGACAATGTTGACAAGTTGTGCAATATATTGCAAGAATGCCAAGAAATATAGTCAGTAATTATACGATGACTTTGGCAAGATGGCACGAAATAAGAAAAACAGTGATTTGTAGTGAAGACGGACCTAACTTTCATATTTTTGTGTCCAGTTAAAAGCTATTGGGTTCATGCATGGGTCATTTCTTAATCCACATAAAGGACTTTAATCCAAATACGCAAACGTCATGTTAGAGAGTCAATTTTGGGCACGATAGCACCAATTCTTTTTTGGGTCTTGACAGTGCCAACTAATTAGCCAGCTCACTAAACACTTAGGCAGGAAATGGACATTTTGATTAATCTTAAGAAGTGAATTTGAACCTTACTGATCATAAGCCCAGAGATTGTTTAGCCTGCTGTATTGGTGTTTCTTTCCTCTCTTTTTTTTTTGGGGGGGGTGCATTTTATTGGTTTAGACCTTGTTGCTTAATTGATGAATTGATGATTAACATAGACTAATCATTGGATAATTTTCAGGTCAAGCTTCAATTTATTTATTTTTAACCTAAGTCTTGGGCCTAGCGTAGTAGACTTGCTTGCATATCGGTTCAAATTTCTGCTAAAGACAAAATTAAAGCTGACTGGTTGTTAGCTTTAATTAAAATAGTAATATAAGCTTTAATAATAATAATACTCTTCACATTGCCAGTAAAAACAGTCTCCAACACCTGCTCTTCCATTATAATTAAATTAAAAACGAAATTCAATGTGTCGTGGCTTGTATGTTTTGAGTTTGAAGTTTCAAACATCAATAAACACCCACCTAGCTTTGGTTCTATTTTCTACGTTGTCTAGTTCACAAAGAATCTTCTTTTCTCAATCAACCTCTACTCGGGTTGGGTGGCCAAAAAGCTAACACAAAAGGGTCTTTATCTTTTTCACTTTTCAACCACTCTTGCATATTCATTTCTTAAAGAGTTAAAGGTTACTTGCATGAGAAAGAGGACAGGATTTTAATTCTTTGAAGAAGATTTTTTTCACTATTTTAGAGGTACTAGTATTTTAGGCCTTTTAGGATCACAGCTTGCTGTGACAACAATGATTCACAATTTTTTCTCATCGTGGTTGAATCAAAGAAAAGCAAAAGGTCAATGGAGGTCATAAATATATGTAAATAGTCATTGGTTCACTAATTAACGATGACAATGTGGCTGTGACAAGAGATTGGTCAAACCATATAGAAACATAGATATCTTAAGGGTTAAAAAAAGTTGTTATTAGTAATAATTTTCAAGAAAAAGAGGAGACAATGCCGTTAATATGTGTATGGTGGGAATTGGGAAAGAACACAAATCTAGGTAAAGTTTGGTGCCTAAGGTGGGGTTAGGTCAATCACGAAGAAATTAGGGCCTTATAAAAAGAGAAATTAACAGTATTATTGCTTTCATAATTTCATGTCTTAGGTCAAAAAGGTGACAAGGTCAATGGAGGCATATATTATACACGGATTCAATCAAGACCTTGCCTAATTCTATGATATGTTAATGTCATAGACTCATAGTGTTTGATTGGTAACAAAAAAGTTCAAAATGTTCAACATTCTCCAACTTTATTAGTTTGGCTCCTCACATGGTCATTTACTTCTACACATAGGGCATGTGGGCAGGGACCCAAGAGTAAGTTTTCACATTTGAGTAATGTTACAGTTACAAACTATTTTACAACATTTTTACAAAATGTTGATTTGACCAACTTCTTATTAGTTTTCATTTAGACCCAATGGCAACTCTAGGAATTTTTTTCAAGGTGTTTCTTAAGAAGAATAATTTTTTCCAATGACGGCTTCAGGAATTTTTTCCAAATGCATTTGTTGTTTAGTTGTTTCATTAATTTATTTGTCTTTTATAAACTATAATTTGTTATATTGTTGTTTCTTTAATTATAAAATTATTAATTGTTGTTTAGCTTAACATAATTTAATTTGTTTGTCTTTTATAATGTATTGGTTAATTAAATTATTAATTATTGTTTATTAGTTGCTTTTCCCAATTAATTATTGGTTAATTAATATCCCAAACAAACAAAATTAATTAGTTCAACTAATTACTATGGTTGTTTGATACTTGGAATATCACACTATTACTTAACAAAAAAAAGAAAAGTCAATAAATTGTGCAGCACAAAAAATATATAGGCCGTATAGCTTAAGTCCAAGTCTAAAAAAGAGTGATTCATTACATATTTTATGACCATTAGTTGAACTAATAAACTAGCACACAACCATATTTATTAATTATTAGTTGCACACTAGCACTAGCACTAGCACACAGTAAATCAGATAAAGCCAATTGATTGTTTCTCACCAAAAGACACCGACACCAACACTAACACTAAAAGACAATTAATAATCTCACCTACACCAACACCAACACCAACACCAGATAAAGCCAAAAACATGGTAAATATTAATAAAGAGAGACTGAGATGAAGAGAGAGAGAGATTGAAATGAAGAGAGAGAGAGTGAGAGACTGAGAGAGAGTTAGAGAGAAAAAGAGAGAGAAATACCTTGAGGGAGCACCAGAACAGGGAGGCTGAAGGTTGAGGCTGAGGCAGTGACTGTCACTGATGATTGATCTCCGATGAGGGGCGACGATGTGTTCTGGACTGCGATTGGACTGATCTTCGATGAGAGGTGACGATGTGCTCTAGACTGTGATTGGACCGATCTCTGATGAGGGGAGGCGTTGTTCTGTTTTTAGGTTTGCTTTAGCATGATTTTTGATTTAGTGATTTGCTCTGTATTGGGTTTTTTTTTTTTTGAGAATCCGTGGGTTTGCTTCCTTTGTAATTTGTTGGACTTGCTGTCTGTTGTTTTGCTCTGTCACAATTTTTTTTGGGCTTTTTTTTTTTTTTTTAATAATAATTTGAGGGTGTTCCTATTTTTTTTTTTTTAAGGGTAAGCAAATAAATTTTTTTTAATTATTATATATATATATATATATTTCAGGTTAAGGTGTTCTTGGGAACACCCTGAGCATAATGTGGCGTCCCCACTATCTAGACCCACAATTAATATCATATTTTTATTTACCAATAACCACTCACTACATCAACAGTTTGTAAAATTTTTTGTAAAATAGTTTGGATCTCTAGCATTATTCTTTCACATTTTTGGTTTAATTCATTTGTCATAATATATCAATTTAATAACAATAATGAATAATAAAATGAATCTATAGCTATTAAATGATGTTTAGAATATAAATTAAAATTCAAAAGAGTAAATTAAAGATAACTAGAGAAGTGTTCAATATTTAAACCAATATATATAAAATATAAATAAAAATCCTCACAAGTTCTACCTATCTCTCACTATTGGGAGGTTGAGTTACGACTGTATCTAGGTCGTATCAGGGCTATATCACTAGCATATCTTGAATGTATCAACACTTTTTAAAATAATAATAAGAAATAAAATTAGCTGGGACATGCATGTAGTGGTATCCTAGAAGGGATAAGGCTTCTTTCCAAACTAGTTTAAAGAGAAACCTTTCAAACTCCTCGTATACTTTTTATTGGATGTGAATTTTGGAAATTTAACCTTTAGATTGCATGTTCTTTATGTTCGTAATACGTATGTAAAATTTCGTTCAAATTGGATGTTATTTACTATTTGAGCAATAAATTTATTTTTTATGCATAATTTTATACCACAAAAACTTGAAATTTAAACATTTGATTGATGACATAACTATTGATCTTTGATTTTCTTGAAACTTTTCAAGTATGAAGGATATAATAAGAACGTGTAATCTAATAATTAGATTTTCAAAATTTATATCTAATAAAAAAATAGAGGAAGAGTTTGAAGTGTTTCTTTCCAAAATAGTTTGGAGAAAAACTTTAGAAGTATCCAATATGGATACATATATATTAGATACCAGTGTTTGAGCAAAAATTGAATATACATGCTTCCTAGCTGTTAGGTTTTAAATATTTAAGATTAAATGTTTAGGCTCTGATTTTATGTAAGTTGGCAAACCGAGTACAAAAACATGTCTAGCATAAGATATTTATGTTTTAAAACAGTTTTAGATATTAATTGCTCAAGTTAATTCAAGTTAAGATTCAAGAACAGTCAGAATCTGCCTTACTTGACTAATCGAGAGACACCTTCGACCGATCGAGTTGTGTTTTCTGCAGATTTTAAAAAAAGCGCGAAAGCCCATGAAATGTTTAGGGTTTGAGTCCAACATTGCTAGGTATAAAAAAAAAACCCCTAATACACATTTTCCAAGACTTGTGAATTACTCCTATGAGATTTGAGAGGTTCTGTAACCTTCTAATTAACTCAATAAGCATCTACCGAAGATTAGATTGATATTGCATGAACTGGTAGAGATAAGTTGCTTCACAAGATCAACTACTGCTGATGATATAAACCTTTGAGTGGGATCTCAAAGTCATAAACTGGAGTGTTTGTGTGCAACAAATCCAAATAGAAGAGTCCGTGGATTTGGAGTTGCGTGTGGTAATGTAAGTATTACAAGAGGTAGCATTAGATTTAGGAAAAAATCTATTGTAAACACTTCCAGTCTATTTAGTGAATTTGTTGCCTTGTGAATTGTTTAGGTTAAATCCTTCCTAGATTTTTTATCTTGAAACTGGATGGTTTCATTGGTTTTCTTGGGTCATCGTATCACTTGTCTTTTTTACTTTTTTGCTATTGTGATATGATTTCATTGTTTAACTTAGATTTGCTTAATAAACCTAAGTAACAACTTGGCCATTATATTAAGTTAAACAATCTGAGTGTTCGGGGGACTAAATATTCAAACACTAGCTTTCAAATCTCTTAATATAATTGTATATGCACATACCAGGGCACAAATATTAGCTACTAATTTTGGAATTTTATAATTGTGTTTGGATTGGAAAATGGCTATATATATATAAATATATATATATATATATATATAGTAGTTGGAATTGACTAAATTAATTGGTTCTAGGGCACTCACTGTATTGAAATAGTGGAATATTAATGTGATTTTTAAGAAATCCCTTTAATTCAATATAGGATGAAGTTTAACTACAAAATTGGTTGTAGCCTAAGGCTACAACTTTACTTAATATCATTAACATTATTACATATTTTAAAAATCTAATCATTGGATTGCACGTTCTTTACACTTTTAATACAAAATGTTAAATTTTGTGACAATCGGATATTATTTACTATATGACCTATAAGGTTATAGTTTATGCATAATTTTAAACTATAAAAACTTGCAATTTAAACAATTTATTGATGACATAGCTATTGATTTTTAATTTTTTAGAAATTTTGCAAGCATGGAGGATATAAGAAGAAGAAGATGTAATCCAATGGTGGATTTGTCAAATTTCACCTCAAATAAAAAGATATTGATTAAGGTTATAGCCTTAGGTTACAATCAATTTTGTAGTTAAACTTTGTTTGTCAATATATATTGGGAATAATACTTAACTTCTTGTGCATTTAAAAAATAGTTAGTGCTGTAAGTTTTAGTTAGCTCAACTGGTAAATTTTTGATGATTGAATAAGAGATCTAGGGTTCAATAAATTATCTTAAAAAAAAAAAAGTTAGTGCTTTTAATCTCTAATATCTCTAAATTCTAAATTATAGTAGTATTTACTTTTTGTCCTTTCCATTTTGGATGTTATAAAGAGAATAGTCCGATCTCACCCTTTGATTTTTTCCAAGTCCATAGGCATCATATTCACATTAAAATTGAAAATTCAATTGACTGATGAACTTTAAATATAGGAGCTAGAGTGCATCTCAAGTATAAAGCTTTACGGAGTCAAAAAAAGAAAAAAAAAAGTATAAAGCTTAATTTCATGACATAATCAAATTGGTGGTTGGCATGGATTTGACAATTCTATCTTCCTTTTTTCTTTTTTACTAGTTACAAAGTTATTCTGATTATCAAAAAAAAGTTACAAAGTTATTCTAAAATAGAAATAAAGTAACCAATTTACATATTAGCACATGTTTTATGGCATTGACAGTGCCACAAAAGTAGGCCAAGCTTGCTTAATGCGATTTTTTCTTTTATGGCAAAAACTTTTCTTTACAAAGCAATATGGTTAAAATTATTCTAAATATCTTATCATTCAAATCCCACAACCACAGAATAAGCTTTCATTTCAACACCTTATTGACATGTGACATGGATCTTGTGCCATTTGAAATATGAGTGGGTAAGTACAACATGTATATTTTTAAAATGTTATTTTGCTATATAATGTATTTTTTTCCCCTTGAATATCCTATGAAATGGTTCGTGATAATCGAATTAGTGGTTAGAAACACGATTGGCAAATGGGATACCTATAAAAACAGAGAAAGCTTAGAATGATACTGGTGTGGTATCAACCTAATACTTTGATACTTGAGTTAGTGATTGTTTTCTGGTGGGACAAAATTTGACTACAAAATTGGTTATAACTAATAGCTACAACCCCACTCAACATATTTTTATTGGATGTGAATTTCAACAAATCTATCATTGGATTACATTTTTTTTTTCTTATATTAATTTTCAGAAGATAAAAAATTAATAGTTATGTTATTAATAAAATGTTTAAATATCAAGATCGTGTAGTCTAAAATTTCGCATTAAAAATAATATTTTGGATCTAATAGTAAATAACATTTTGTTGGTATAAATTTTGACATGTATGTTAAGAACATAAAGAACATGCAATCTAATTGTAAGATTTTCAAAATATGTAACAATGTTAATTTTTTTAGTGAAAGTTGCAACCATTGACTACAACCAAGTTTGTAGCCAAACATTGTATTTTGTGGTGGATGATACGAATAGAGAATGAAGAGAGGTTGTGTAAGGAGGTATATATCTTAGATGAACAAAATTTTCCTCTAACCCAATTTAGAGGAATTTTCTTCAACCCATTATGTGGTGACTCATAAAACCATCTACGAGTTTTCCTCCAATACATAAGTCACGTAACTAAAAGTACACGTGAATAGATTTATCATTCGCCACATAGTGGGTTTGAGGAATTTTCCTCCAAATCGATTTGGAAATAAATTTTTTCATCCTGGATTTGGATTCCTAATTAGAGAGTTATGTGTAGGATGCATTTTGAGTTCTTCTACGGACACAAAAAAGTCTCACAACAAGATCAGGTGTCACCTCATCATAGTTCAGAAATTAAAAAAAAAAAAAAAGATTATATCCAAATCTACCACAACTCAAAACAAGGATGTGAAAATTCTTGTGAGATTTTTGTTATGCTCCTAGACTTTCTCGTGCTTTTCCTTGATTCCAATTGTATTGATATCTTGCACATCAATTGGATTTAAGGGAAAATTTTTATGATTCCCACACTTTTGTTTGTGACTATAATACCTCTACTAATGCATACAGGGTTACACATGATAATCATTTTGTCACATATATTGGTCACTCACTCATGTTACATTGAACAATCAATAACTCCAAAGTTTCTAGTATTTATTTTATTTTACTTTTTCTTGTTAAATTGTGATTAAGTTAAATTTGATGGTAAATTCCACCATATCACATGATAACCCATATTTTGTAACTTACACTTATTTTAAATAAATAATAATAGAATCACATTTGATAGTAACTTTATCACATCAAATAAGAACTTTAAGCGAGCATCATAACCCCTACTATACTCTATATTTTTATTTTTTATGGATAGCCCCAAATACAGACTGTTTTAACCTAACATATCAAAATCAACACTAAACAGTACTTGATTAGAAAATTGTTTTCATTCTAAAATGGTTATATAGCTATAAGAACAATACACTAGTGGCACTAAATTTAATGGTGGTGCTCAAGTAAAAGTTCTTGGAATCAAAATGGGAGGAGACCATATATCAACGGTGGACCGTAGAGCACCTGAAAATCTATAGAAGTAGAACAGTACGCTGACTCCTCTCTCTGTCGTAATCTCGAATCCCCCGGCAAGCCTAGTAAAAGATGTGGAAAAAAAAAAAAAATTGCACTGAACGAGGGGGTTTTCCCTTTTTCACGTTTATTATTTATAGTGTTACCCAAATTTTACAGTACCCAAGAAAATGTAAAAAGTTTGTATAATAGTAAAAAAAAAAAAAGAAAAAGAAAAAAGGAGAAAGAAACGAAAAGAAGGAACCTATTTTCCAATATTGGGTTGGTAAATTAGCTCAACTAATTCTCTGACTTTTCCTTGGTTTACTTATTTCGTGTCTCATCACCATCCATCATCATCATCATCAGGTCTCCCTAATCGTATGTTTTTGAGGTGTCTAGGGTTATTATGTCATCATTATCAACTTTATAGTCGTAACATAGATAAAAAAACAAAAATCTAGTAATGGTCTAAGGTATATTGTTTGAATTCAGTAAGTAAGATATATTAAAGAATCTTTTCCATTTAAAGTGGATTTAAATATAGAAATTTATATTATTTAAAATTTTAAATAATGTAAACTTTTTATATATATATTTTCAAATTTTAAAAATAGAATCTCAACTATGAAATTGACTCTTTTAATTTCAAATTTCAATTGAGATAAACAGAATTGATGTGGGTTTGTTAGGAAAAGTTAGTGCTAAATATTATAGCTGATGGTGTGATTAGGTCATGATGATCTCTCGCGGTAGACAAGGGATTTTGATATCAACGTGTAAAAAGAAAAAGTATGCGTGAGATATATAGAAAGAGAGAGAGAAAGAGGGAGCTGAATTCTATATATACTGCATGGTAGTAGAGACGATGAGATAGATGACTAAGATGAGTGATAGAAGTGAGAGAGAGAGAGAGAGAGAGAGAGAGAGAGAGAGAGAGGGTCGTGGTCATTTCTTGAACCCAAGACCAGTTGGTAGGGTCAGGAGGGGTCAGCTACTTTTATTACTTTGTTTGTCCTTTTCACCTCTCTATCTCTCTTTCCCTAGCCTTTTTATCCCTCTATCTCTTCCCTTCTCTCTTCTCACTTCTCTATATCTCTATCTCATTCATCCACTTCTTCATCTCATTTCCATTTCTTAGCCACCACTATGATCACAGTTCACACACACCCATATATCTCTCTCTATATAGAGAGATAATTGGGTATGCGAAAATAGAGAACAAGGAAGAAGAGGAAGCTTGTTGTTTTGAGGGGAATGTTGTCTGGCTCGAGGCCACCAGCTAGATCTATGATCTTTTTCTCAATTTTTAACATTTTTTTTTCCAGTTTATTAGATCTTTGAGATACCCAGTTGAGAAAGATCATATATTTGATCATAAGTTAATGACCTCGGACCAGGCTTCATTCCCCCCAATAATTGCTTCCCTCTATTCACACTGATCATCACAATCTCCTTTTGATAATTCTCTCTTCAATGTTTTGCTTAATCTGCCTTGATCTATTGGTGAGTAACTAAATATTCTTGCTTTTTCAAATTTTGTTCCACTATATATATGTATGTGGCATGCTTGTTAGGTTTTTGGGAGTGTTTTTATTCATGGGTTTTTTTGTCATTAGAAAAATTATGGTTGTTGGGCATGAGCAGATTGGTGTAATGATTATACATATTGACTGCTTTTTATCACTCTTTTTCTGACTGAAAGAGGGAAAGGATCATCATTACTCTTTTATTTTTATCTCTAAATTTCATGGATCAGGCAGGTTTTGTTTGTGTTTTTCTCTGTGTCAGTCTTTAACTCTTTCAGGTTCATCATTGGGTTGGATTTTTTCATCATGGCTTCAAGAATCTTCTCTGTCTGTTCCTTTTCTCCCCTGATCTACTACATAATTGGTTTCTTCTTCTTCTAAAGCTTCCACTTTCACTCCTAGCTAGCCTCAACACCAAAGCACTACTTTTGCTTAGGGTTTTTCTATATCTGGATGCAGTTCTTATGATATGAAACTTGAAACCCCTTATTTTGACATTTCCTTTATCATTTCTATATACGAGTTATTTTTTCTTAAATGGGATTTGATATAAGTTTATTATAAGGTTAAACATACAAGCTTATAATACTAATATTGTGGATATATGCCATACTTCTTGGTTTCACATCTTTGTCTTTTATGCTGCAAGAGATAGTGGGCGATGGTTGGAGCGGTGTAATCTCCACCCCTTTTTTTATTTTGTTTCTGGCCTTATCTCTGATTAACTAGTTACTTTTCTACTAACTGATGCTTTTTTCATGGCTGAAGTGATGGGCATATCAACCAGATCCTTTGGAGGTATGCTTATAAGGTTACTACTTATACTCTCTCTGTGGCTTAGGTTCTACACTCTGATCAGATTTTCTTTATGCATTTAACTGATACATATGCTTTATTTATCATTGTTACTTTAGTTATGTTTTCAAGATTTGATCCAACGATGTTACAAGCTTTTGTAATGCGTGCGTTTCACACTAATTACGTTGCTTCAAGGAAGGTGAAAGTATAATTTTTCAGGGCTGACTGATGTGTGAACTCTATTTAAGAAGCAACCCACTTAACAAGTGCAATATCTATTATTTGTTATTTGCAGCCCCAGAAATCTACGAGGTTTTGTTTGGATTGGAGCATTAATATTTTGAATGTGAATTATGATGTATATTTACATAAAACAGAAAAGAAAAAGAAAAAAAGAATGATGTGATAGATTGGATGTCTGATTTGCTTAGACCTTCTAGTGTTGTCTAATACATGAGCAAGTTGCAGTCTAGATTTGTGAATGTGAGGGGAGAAAAGAGAACCCTAGATTCAGAAAAATGAGAGGGGAGAAAGATAATGAGAAGTTCATTATATAAAAAAAATATGCATTTTTTCTCTCTAAAATCTAGATATTGTGAATGGTGGATATGGTGTTCATGTTCCTCTACCTATAAAACAACAATGTATGGTTTTTGCTCTGCGATTTGTAACCCTTCTTTGGAAAAAGTTATGTATTACAGAAATCAAATAATTTAGTTTAATTTCGACTTCTAATTTGGAAGTATGGTTTTGATGAATAAGTTGCACAATGAAGATCGGAAGGTTAAAGGTGGGGTGTAATATGCAAGAAGTTATTTTTCACAATTTTAATACTACATTTATCACAATTTTTTCTTCCGCAATTGCTAACATGACCTATTGTGATATTCGTATATTTTTAAAGATCTTAGGTGGTTAAACCAGTTGAAAATGATGTTCATCATATCAGAACTGACTATATCAATTGTTATGAATAATGTTGCTCTGTAATAAGATGACGAACATTACATCTTTGAGCTCACTTCTTAACAGTATGTCTTGGCAAAACTGTGCTTAGAACTCACAGAGAGAGAGAGAAGTTACATGCATTGCGAAATTGTTTCTTATGTTCTCAAGGGTATCATTTGTTGAGTTCATCCCAGAACAGTGGACTACTGTACAGAAAGAACTATAAAGGAAACACGTGATTGGAAAGATGAATGAGAGAAGCGTCACCAAAGAGGACAACTGTGATGGGTCTCTACTCTCTACTCTCTAGTGCTTTGTGGCGTTGTGTGGAGTGTTGTGCCTCATTCTGTCATCAATTTCTGAAGCTTGAGGCCTATGCAACACTGAATGCCTTTAATGGTCTGACTTTCTTTCTGAATCATTTACCATTATACAGTTGAGTCAACATCAGCAGTTACAACATGGATACCCTTTTACCCTCACTATGATTAATGTCAACAATGATATTTCCATTTAGCAGAACTTTGTGTAATAAACTCATTGCTTAGCATTTCAATTACTTTTTTTTTGTTTTGGGGGGGGATGGTGGGGGGAACCTACTAGTAAGGAATCTAGTATACAAAAAATGTCAGCATACAGTGTTACAAGTTACGAACCCCCACACACTGTTTCCAACCCATATCAAAAGCACCTTATAATAAATACAGCTCAATGTGTAAGAATTATAAGCTGATAGAAGAGCCTAGATAACCAAATCTGTCTCGTTGAGGCATTGATAAAATGCTCTATTTCGATGAAGATACATCCTTTTCATTTTAAGTTATAGTAATTATGCGCCATCTGTACCCTAAACTATACATTTTAATAAATGTCCTTATTCAAGAATAGTATGCAATCCATTTTGTCATTCAAATTAATTAGTTTTGAAATTAACAATTTAAGAGGTTGGTGGGGGTGGTGGTATGCATTGATATGTCTAAATTGACATATATATCACTTCCCATCATATTTCTATCCATCCCTAATATATTTATTTTATTTTAACATTGAAGTCTGAATGGTGGGGTGGACATTGTAAATGATCCCACAATTTATGGTGAAGAATTACAATTAACCAAATATGTATTGACTTCAAAATATGCAAGGTTGTGTCTATTTTTTTTTTTTTAATATATATATTTTTAATAATTTGGATTTCTCAAATCAATGTATGCACCTACAAAAATGGGTGTTATAAAGAGATGGAAGGGACTGCCGAGAATTCTGTGATTCAGTAGTATATTCTCCGATCTTCCACATGAAAAAAAAATTCGAGTTTAAATTCCCTCTCTTTTACTTGTTGTGAGCAAAAAGAGATGGAAGAAGCGCAGGTGGGGGAGAGAGGTAAGAAGAGGTAACACTTTCTGCAACTTTTCTTGAATTATTGGTGTGGATACCAACTTTGAGAAGTCATGGACCTAGCTTTTTAGATGGACCGAAAGTGTCCAAAAGTTGGACATGGAATCCGCTCTACATAGGTTTTTGTGGTCAATAAAAATTAGACAATAGCCCATAACATCTTTGTCTTAAGTAACAGTGTAACACAAAGGTATATATATATATATATATATATATATTATCCAGAATAAGATTCCACACATGCAATTAAGATTATTGCTACTTTTACTTTTTGTTAAATTATTTAGCCGTGTTTTGTCTGAGGCGTATTGTGTGAGTTCTGTTCTCGACAGTGTCACTTTGATGTAAGATGTTGATGTTTGGGAGCTGGGTGTGAGTCAAGGTGTTCCCCTGTAGTACTAGACAATGAATGACCTTACAAGTTACAACCACAATTTGGGCAATAAATAAGGTTGAAATAATAAAAGTTCTGCTTTCTTGAATATCTGTGTTTTTGTTTTTGCTTTTGTTACCCAAAATGAAAAGGTTTAGGGGGGGTGGGGGGGGGGGGGGTGGTTTACGCCACTTGGCTATCTTATACTCTAAAACAATATTAAACCTCAAAACCGAGAAAAAAAAAAAAAAAAACTTTAATAAATCCTTGTACCGCATTGATCTTCACCTCAATGACTATATCTGTGACCAAGAGAGTGGACTCTTCGTTTGTTAAAAAATCCCTAGACCTGTGCAAGCTTGAGAGGATGAAAAAGGTCTGATTTTTCTGTTTATTTTGTGAAGCCGAAATGCACAGGCGGCTCTACAGCTAGCCCAGGGGGTTCAAATGAACCCCCTGCCTTGGCCCAAAAAAAAAAAATTTATATATAAAATTTTTAATTTTTAATTTTTTGTTTTTGTTTTAACCCTTAAAATAAAATTTTGACCACCTTGACCCTAAATTTTGTTTAAACCCAATTGAAATAAACTTGAAATATGATCATATTAGTACTATTTTCACAATATTTTTACAATAAAGGTTAATTGACAAGTTGTAATTGACTTTTTGTCTAAACTTATAACTGACATAACTTTTTTACATATTTCTAACAACTTGCCATCTAGATTTTATTGCGTAAATATTTTGTCAGTAGTACTACTTTTAAAATTGCTCATTTGTTAAAAAATAAATAAACATTCTCTCTGGACTCTTACTTACTTTACTATTGATGGTAGAATGAAACTCTTTTTTCCTCACTTTTCTTCTTTATTAACAAAAAATTACACCACTTGTATAACCAACTGACCTGTATTTAAATCTATGATTATTTTCTCATTCTCTCTTTCTCCCTTTTATATTTTCTTACTATCTAATCAAGTAGTTTGATAAGTGTTCTACAGTTTTTTGAGTCCAAAAAGTCTTTTAGTGCTTACTCCAATTCCAAGAGAATGACCACATGTGTGGTTAAAAATCTATACACTTTAAAAGAAAATTCTTATAAGCCACTATTTATTTTTCTTAGTTTAATGTTTAGTCTTAGACCTACTCTTAGGTATGTTACTATTCTTCTCTATCATATATTTTTATTTAATTGATATTACATATGATTATAATAAATTATTATTAATTTGACAAATATTATGATTAGTTATTTATTTATATTTATTTATATGCATTCTATCGTTGTTTTCTTACCAATCTTTAAATTATTAATAATTTTTTTAGACTATTTTACAATATTTTATTGTATACTATTAGAATACCATGTTAGATTATTGTATGTAATATGAAATGGAATGAGAATTTTCATCTCAACAAAATTTACTACGTAAGACTATGCACTTATTGTGTGTTGCTAGCTACCTTATCTTGGGAAAATTAATCAATTAATACAAGGACAAAATTTAGCCACAAAATTGATTGTAACCTATGGTTACAACCTTACTCAATATCTTTTTATTGGAGGTGAATTTTGACAAATCCACTATTGGATTACATTTTCTTCTTATATCCTTCATGCTTGCAAAATTTCTAGAAAATTAAAGATCAATAGTTATGTCATTAATAAATTATTTAAACTGCAAGTTTTGTAGTTTAAAATTATATATAAAATATAAGCTTATAAATCATATTATATATAAAATATAAGCTTATAAATCATATTATAAATAATATCCGATTGACACAAAATTTGACACGTGTATTAAAAACGTAAAGAGCATGTAATTCAAAAGTTAGATTTTAAAAATATGTAGTAATGTTTATTTTATTAAATAAGGTTGTAACCTTAAGTTACAACTAATTTTGTAGTTAAACTTTATTCTTAATACAATACCGAGCGAAATTATTTTCTTTTCTCTTTATAGAAATTCAATGGATATTCCAAAATAAATTATCCAAGCACAATAATCAATATAAACAAAAATTTTCAGTAACAACCCACAATCAGGAAGACCAAATTTCTTTCTCAAAAAAAAAGAAAAAGAAAAAAAAAGAAAAAGGAAGACCAAATTTTTACATGGAAAACCCTTCACCAAGAAGGGAAAAACTATGGGATCTAGTCCAATAAAAAATTTCTCTATAAAATAATGGGTATATAACAATATTCTCTAGTACAAATGCTATAGCTACCAAAACATCAAGAACACACCATTCTTAGTTCACTATAAATATTCATCACAAGGGTGGATTTCAACTATAGCAAACATAAAATATCTCACTAAGTGGGTCTAATCATTTGAACAAATGGAGAGGAACTTCAAGCACCCAAACAAGTCAACACAAAGCTCTCTTCGTTAGGAACAACATATTGAAATTTCATCAAAATTGGAGTAGAAATGACCTTACAATTTGGCTACAAAGTGGTTGGTCTGCATAAGAAATTTTGTTTCTCTCTCACTGTTCTCTCGAGTTACACTAACTCTTTGTTTGTTAAAATGGAAAACCTTATGTGAAGATAGTTTTTCGCATTTTCCAGTTTTTGTTAGCATATAAAAAAAAGAGTAAAAGGAAAACTATCTTTGATCAATATAAAAGTGAAGCTTATTTTTCATCAATTCTTTCTGAAAAACTACTCTATCTTATAGCAAGCTATATAAGGCAAGTTAGGAAATCGTTTTTTAACACATTTAAGGTTGCTATCAAACATTAAAAAAAAAAAAAAAAATGAAATAGTTTTAGAAAAATGACTCATTTTCTAAAAAACTTTAATGTTGAAACAAACACAATCTACATTTTCTTATTCTTTTCTTTTCAAACTACATGGTTCACTTCTTCTTATTTATTTTTAAATTTGGTGCAAGTCCCTGACATAGGAGGGAACATCGCCAACACCTTAATAAGGGCTTATATACATAGCTTGAGATGGGACCAAAGAAAAAAAAAAAAAAAAAAAACCTAGTTTTAATGTGCCTTTGATTCTTGTAATTAGTCTAAAGTTACCATTAATTATATTTTATTATACTATTAAAACATAATTGTAATTTCAAATTTGCTTAATTAAACAAGATATTCCTTGACTACTTAAAATTATATCTATCCCCTCCATGAAATATTCATCTTGAAACAAAGTTAAATAGTTATTTTCACTGTATTACACTACATCTTAAGTCATTGAGTCCCCAATTTAATCCCTTGATTAATTATTCTTATATTCTTGGAATCCAATTTCGTATAATATAAATTTTAGTAACTCCTTACTAAAATGATCAAGCTTGATACTTTGAATAAGCACTTCCTATTAAATCTGAATGCTCTAAAATGCGTAAAAAACACGAGCTATTCAGACCCTCAAATTGAAATTACGACTTGATAGATTTTACTCTAACTTATACTAAGTGCGGAAAAGAGTAAATGCGAGCGTATAAACAAATAAGCTACTCTAACCCATATTCATAATAACACAGCAGTAAAATGAAAGGTAAAAGAGTAGGGAGGAAAGATGCAAACACAAGATAACACATCGATGTGTTATCGAAGAGGAAATCGAAGAACTCGGCGAAAAACCTCTCCGCTGCCCTCCAAGCGATAATCGATCCACTAGACAATCAGTTGTGATACATGGGTTAGCAAGAGACCCTCCAAGCCTAATCTACCCACTGTACCTAAGCCCTCCAAGCTCCTACTCCAACAAGGTTTCTCAAAACCATGTCTTGTCTAGCTCTTCGGATCTTGCAATACGCTCGATTGCATCCACCAAGTCTCACTGGCTTCTTTTGGAAATTCTCCAAAGCTTCCCAAGCTCCAAAATACTCTCTACACTCTGAATAGGTGTGAGTTGTGTTTGGGTACAAATCTCCTCTCAAGGTATGACAATGAGAGAAGGAAGGAGAACGGGTTACAATGATTTCTCACTAAGGATAGATAGTTTTCTCTCTAAAAGATGGGTATGTGTGTTGTAGAAAACCTATCTAGGGTTTTTCTCTTTGAATGACCTCTTCTACATTTGTGGGTAATGAGGGTATATATACTATAGGTGAAGGGTAAGAAAGTTACACTTAAAAATCCTCCAAGCAGAATGTTTTGTGATTACTTCGTAGGAAGGCCTTACCTGTGAGACACTTGCGAAAACGACAGCCTGACACGATTCTTCAGCTTCCAGTCATATGCTCCTCACATGCCCTTTTTGCAGGAAGCCTTCTTGCGAACTTCTCGTGAGCTAGTATCAAAATGCACCGATCTTCAATTAAGCTTAAGTCTTTACCAACTTAATACTAAATCCAATACAATAAAATCCCACAAAAATACAAGGAACAAAATTAAAGTAATTACAACACTTTTTGTTATGGAATAAAGCTAACATAAAACATAGTTATAAATCACAACTTTACAATCTCCCCCTTTGACTATTCTGTGACAAAACACCCTATAACAGACTCTAGACTTAAACGTGAGTTTGGGAATAATGACAAAACTCACTAACGCTTAAATCTAGAAGCTGTGATGAACTTGGAACATATATACCTGTAACCTGAAATACTTATACAAAACACATTAGACTCTCAAGGTAAATCAAATGATAAAATAACAAGTATAATGTAACAAGTAAATTGCGATTAAGTAAACATGTTGTAAAACATATGAGCAACTCGATCAAACATAAAATAGTCATATGGAAATGACTACAACGATCACATAGCAAAGCAAATGATCATCTGAACATACAACCAATAAAGCACATTAGCATAAGGATGTAAGTATGTCCAACACAAAAATACGATGCGATGAGAGTAACAAAACATATCAAAGCACCATAAAACAATGAGAAAACAAGCATAATGTAAAGCAAAAGAAACAGGGTTTTCTCAAAAAGAATTTTCTTCTTCCCCTTGGTATATGCATTTCCTCTATAGCTTTCTCTCCCTACGAATGTGCACAAGGTAGAATTTCTCCCCCTAAGAATGTGCACATGAGTCATATAGAAATGACGAAACATATCGGTATATTCTCTGGTATACTCTCCCCCTTTTTGTCACGAATAGACAAACGAGATAAGAGGAAGGATGGAAAGAAAAGAAGATATGAGCAAGGGTAAAAGATGATGTATGAGGGGTGCAAGATGAATGAGAAAATGAAGCTCAAATGAAAAAAAAAAAAAAAAATCTTAAAACATGCTACAAAGCATAAAGTAAACATGACATGTTAAAGATGATGGAACATGATATAGACCTAGGCATGACATAGACACAAGAACATGTTATATGTGCTAAAAGGTCTAAAAAGACTTAACTAGCATTATTGAATGTAAAAACATGTCAAGTGATCAAGTGTGTCCAGCAAAGGTGCATCTAGTGTGCATCTAGTATGCATGAGCAAGCACTTAAGGGGCAAAGTGTATAAAACATACAACCAATGATCAAAACATGAATAATTATGGTGATCCCCAAAGTTTGGTACTCATCGGAGTCCAAAACAATGAGAAAATGTCATTTGGGCATTTTATCAAACACTTAGAGTGCACATATTACACATATATGTTAAACAATGCATTAACATATGAAAAATTTGCCTAAATACATGTTATTTTTACCACAAGGGGCTAACATCCAAAGTAAATCATCATTTAAAACAAAACCCAATAAAAAAGACTGACAAAAATAAGTTTTCCAACTCCCATTTGAGAAAATTACAACTATGAATATAAAACTCCCAAAAACATAATCTAAGGATCAAAATCAATGAAAAGTGTTAAAGATTACCTTAGAGATGTTAATGGAATGAAAAATATTTGAATTTAGTTGGGTTTTGATGTAGAAACATTAAAACAGGGGTTTGGGAGAAGATGGGAGGAGTTTAAAACAAATGTCCCACAAAATGCCTTTTAGAAGCTGATTTGGAAATTTTCACTGGTAATTTCGTTGGTTAGCTTCTTGCGAAAATTTCGCTAGTATCTCACTGATATTTTGTTGGTAAGCCTTACTCGTGAAATAGTCGTGAGAGAGTCGCGAAACTCTTTGTCCAAAGCTGAAAAACATGAGAATTAGACCCTTTAATTCGTGACTAAACTTACACATGAAATAAGTCATGAAAACACTCAGAAAACATGTTTTTCACACAAAAATAACTTGAAAAAGTTTGAAAAATATGGGTGATACAAATCACTTTCCAAAGCGAACAAAAAGAACAAAAATCTTTTTGGTTGGATCCACATATGGTTAAGCACATACCCATCACATTTGAACATGTACAATCACACAAATGAAATAGATATTCATTGAACATTAGACTTGTGTGTTGTGTGTGTGGATTAAGTGTGGAATAGTCCTTAGTCTAGAGTGAAACTTCAATAATCAATTCAATCAAGTCATACACAATTAGTACTAAGTCAAGAGGTCTATCTCAATTATAGAAGTGAACATATATGACCACTCATAAGAAAATGATTACAAATCTTAGAAACTTTTCATTTGGCTTCTATACAAATCATAACAGTTAATTTTTTTTTTTTTTAACAAATACATCTCTTTTTGAGATTGATACTTGAAATTTTTGATATTTTAATATTGAGAGTTAGCCTTTGACTTTTTGAGCATCATACATTTCAATTTAAAATGTCGCTTTCCCTTTTTTCTAGTCAAATACTAGTATGTGCGACGGCTTTTGCAGCTCATAATCTCTTTTTTATTTTGAGATTTACATTTGGTGAGCTCTATTGCAAAAACATAAAAAATAAAGGTGGGAAGATATATAGGCACAAGTCTATGCAAGTATCAAGACCATTAACTAATCATTCATGACAAGCTTGAATATCTATTTACAACAATCACACATAGTTTTCAAGATTTCTCCCACAAAGATATATGTGCATGCATAATAAGTTAAGCTCGTAAATGTACTACGCCATTAATACGAAGGTACTAGGCCAAACTCACATATGATATGTGTTCAAACATATATGATCAAACTTTTTGAATTTTTCACTTTTTATGTGGTTTTTTATTTTTACTCACACAAAATAAAAGCAATAAAGTAAGACCAAAAACAAAAAAGAAAAACAAAACAATGCATATAAAGAGATGCATGATGCACAAATGCATGACAATGAAGCATCTAATACATGAAGGGTCCTACAAAGATCGAAAGAATTAGATCAAGGACTAAAAGAGTAAAAGTTCAACTATAAGAACCCATCCTCATTCAAACAGAATGATTGTTTGGAATGAGTGTTTGGAATGAGTGTCTCATGAGAAGTGAGATAATGGTTGGAAAAATGAGAAACGGAGATGCATATAGAGAAGGTGGTAAGAACATTAAAAACTTTCTTCAACAATTTATCATTTTCCATCAAATCTGGTTTAGCTTGCAAAGCACAACTTCCAAGAAGTTGAAGTTTCTCTTTTCTTTTGATTCTTTTAAGAGCATAAAACTTAGTGCAATGAGGTCTTAGATGACCAAAAACACTACAATGGTGACAAACAATGTGTTTAGGTCTGCTAGGCCTTTTGGGAAGGGATCTAGCAACATGAGTTTGTTCTCTCTTCAATTTATGACATTGAGGTCTTATATGACCAATCACACCACAATGGTGGCAAGTAGGAACAAACTTAGATCCACTCAATTCCCTAGGATGGGACCTAAACAGAGGCTTAGGCTTAAGAGCATTTCTCTCCACTTTTTGATTTCTTTTGTGTGGAGGAATGTACACCGATTTGTCCTTTGAGGTAGAACACACAATAGACACAAAATCGGGTACCACAACATGATTGCAACATATATTTTCTTCCTTTTTAGCAATAGGTTCAGCAATCAAATACTTAGTATGTATCTTAAGAGATTCATTTTCAGATTTAAGATCATCAACAAGTTTGTTAGACAAAACAAGTTTAGCATTCAAGTCCATATTTAAACATTCAAACTCTTTCAACTTTTTAAGAGAATTTTCAGCAAGTTTCTTATATTTTTCAACCAATTTATTGGATTCATTGAGCTTAGCAATCAAATTATCATTTTTACAATGAAACTTGCTGAAATTCTTATGAAACTACATAGCCTCTTTCTTTAAGAGTTTGATGTTAGGAATATCAACAACACTCATAGATTCATGTAACATGACATCACAATCATGAGGATAAACACTCATAGAAGCATTTTCAAAAACATGTGGTATGCTACATTCATCATCAACCAAAACATGTATAGAAGCATACAAAACATTATTCATGGCAAATAAACACAAGGGGTCAAGGATCACACTTAGGTATTTAAACCATGACAAGTGTACCCACACTGATACCAATTAAATGTTTTAAAATGTGTAAAAAACACAAGAGCTATTTAGATCCTCAAATTAAAATTACGGTTTGATAGATTTTACTCTAACTTATACTAAATGCGGAAAAGAGTAAATGCGAGCGTATAAACAAACAAGCTACTCTAACCTATATTCATAATAACACAGCAGTAAAATGAAAGGTAAAAGAGTAGAGAATAAATATGCAAATACAAGATAACACGCCGATGTGTTATTGAAGAGGAAAGCAAAGAACTCGGCGAAAAACCTCTCTGCCACCCTCCAAGCGGTGATCGATCCACTAGACAATCAGTTGGGATACATGAGTTAGCAAGAGACCCTCCAAGCTTAATTTACCCGCTGTACCTAAGCCCTTCAAGCTCCTACTCCAACAAGGTTTCTTGGAACTGTGTCTTGTCTTGCTCTCCGGATTCCGTAATATGCCCAATTGCATCCGCTAAGCCTCACTGGCTTCTTTTGGCAATTCCCCAAAACTTCTCAAGCTCCAAAACACTCTCTACGCTCTCAAAGTATGTGTGGGTTATGTTTTGGTACAAATCTCCTCTCAAAGTATGACAATTGGAGTAACGGAGGTATCTCATCAGCGTCTACGGAAGGTTTATTCGCTGATTGCATGACCCATATCCTTTCTATATACCTGATGAACCCAACAAGAATCATGGGAATAGTAAGAAGTGAAAGCCAGTTGCCCTTCAAAGATGTGTTAAAGATGTAGAATGTCACACATGATTGAACAACTAGTGCAAGAAAGTGCCTTAACCACAATTGTCTTGAATCGCGAAAGTTGTGATTGTGTCCTGGCCGCCAAGGTGTAACAGCATAAATGGTGCCCAGAATGCCGTGAGCTCATTATGTACTTTAGGATTATTATTGCCAAAATTACAGCTTTTACTAGAAATGAGACCTAGTGCAATTGTTGCCATTAAATCAGCCATGAGGTAGCAAAACCACATAAAGATATGGATCCTTATTTTAACATTATATCTTCTTTTGTTTCTCACATCCCAAATACTGAAACCCGACTGAACGGAATTGAAACTGAATGCAATCAGTCGGTTTGGTGTCCCTTTCTTTCAAGTCAGTTTTGGTGCTCAAAAATTAAAACTGAAATTTTCGGTTTGGTGCAAAAATTGCCTTCAACATCGACCGACCCAAACCGATTACACCCCTATTAATAACCACAATGATTAGGTAGAAAATTAATTTAACCTTCAATAATTAGTGGGGAAAGACACTGTTAGGATATAAACATGCTTAAGCAATCTTGTCATTTTTCATTACTTTGTAATCCTTTTCCTTTCCTGCTGACATTTTCGTTGTAAAGCTCAATTAAATAATAATAAAAAAAAGATTTCTGGTGTTTGCTTATCTAAAATTTTTATTTGTTTAAGTGCATGTTGACAGCACTTTATACTAAGACATATCAACTTTAGAACTGAACTGCAGTGAACCTGCAGCTGTATTGATCATTGGTTTAAACCATCAAGCACATATACTTTCAAGGAAATGCAACATGTAAAACAAAATTATATAAAACTACCATTTATAATATAAACTATCATAAAATATTTTTATTAGGAAATTTAGACCTCTATTGATAGAATAAAAAAGTTTTAAAGTAAAGTTGTTAATTACATCTATTATGAATAATCTTTGGTTAAATAAACAAACATCAATATCATGCACAACTGAATAGTAAATAAGACAAGATATGATGACCTAAGAAAACCAATAAAACAAACTAATTTTACAGTGAAAAACCTGGGGGGAAACCTTCCCAAAAACAATCCACTATAATAAAGAGAAGTTTCAGATTTAGTACAAAACTTGTCTTTAGACTTTACAAACCCAGTATATGAATTTATAGTAGAAATCTTCAAACACTTTAGAGCCTTTGAATTCTCTTGTATATGAACGCTCCACCCACAATCACAATTGGAACCTCCGATTGACTTCAAGAACCTCTTGAAAGTTTTCTTCATAGCAGCAAGTCTGTGGTGGTTACTATGACTTCAGCTTCTTCACCAATAGAATCTTCAGATCTACTTTGAAACTCTTTTGTTTGGTGAAATAGAGAAAACTTGGTGACAAAACCTTAGCCACATAAAAGGAGTGTTTCTTTGTAAAAAGCATTCTAATAGATGGCTTATGATGTCCTTTAAATACCGGTTCAAAAGGATCTCAATTTGGTCTTTAAACAAATAAGTTATGGGTTTTTTTCATTGCTGATCCGTGAAACTCAATGTATCAAGGAGGTATCGAGACTTCTATCAAGGAGGCAGTAGGTTTTGAGCTTCTACCGAGAGGTATCGAGATTGCTATTGAGAGGTATTGAGACTGCTATCAAGGTACATGCTGAAAATGTGTTGAAAATGCACTTTTCTTGAGCAAACTTAATTTGCATCTTCAACTTAGTTTTCAATTACAACTTTAAGACACATCAAAACTTAATAAAAGACAAATAACTTGGTATGATTTGACAATACCAAAACACATAATCCTAACAATATTCATTTCTATGATCACCTAATGTCACTAGAATACTACATAATATATTGGCTTTTCTATTTTTTTTTCCCCTTATATTATCAAGATTTCTTGTATAAACCAACCTCATAGTTTTGTGAGCAGAAGATATGTAAAGATAATTTTTCTCTTCCGCTTGCCGAGTTAGGTATTTTCAAGGACTAATTTGAAATTAAAATTAAAATAATTTTAAAATTTATATGACCAAAATAAAAATAACACAAAACTTTAAAGGTTAAAAGTATACTTTTGTCAAAGAAGAAATTCAGATGAATACTCTAGATGGGGTCAATGATAGTTGTATTGCTTTTTTCTCCTCAAGTGCCTAAGTGATCAACATCCATACAATTCAAATTTTACATTATTGACAATTTGGCATATTCCTTGATAATTAGAATACTAATGTTGTAATCCTTTCTTTTAATTGTACGCGTAAGTCATAAAGTACTATGGAATGACTGTCATTCTGGATAGCATTATCTCTCTATCTCTTTGGAAAGTTTCTTATAATTGGTGTAAGGACACGATTCGTAACGAACCGTAGCGGTGTGGGGTTCGCACGTAAAAAGGCCCAAAACAATATCATTTGTAGAGCGTGGGTTTAGAAGGCTAGGCCTTAGTTACCAGGCGGTGAGTTTTTCGTGGTATTCGTGCGTGTCTAGGTTATCTTCACCCATGGAGTCTTTCTCCTGGAGGTGGGCTGGGAGGCTCTGGTTTTTGGCCATTTTTCCCAGCCTCTTCTTTAGGTTACTTATTTTTCCTTTTATATTTGCCTGCGTTCATTGTTCTTCGTCCACGTATAGGGTCAACCTTTCCAAGATTGATACTTGTCCCATCAGCCCATACTCAAAGTCGTTGGGGGTGGTTGTAAAAGCCAAAAAATGCGGCTCTGTCAGGTTCAGAGCATTGAATGGCAGTAAGGGCAGCTTTCCCTGGATATTTTAGATTTTTCTTCCAAGTTTCAGTCCTATACCGTTTTTACCTCTCTTTCAGGGGGGACTTTGGGTCTGCCGAGGACTGAACTGCACTCGGCGGTATCCAAAGGCTATCTTGTTGAGCTTGGGCCATAGCCCTCCTTGGCTTGGGCCTTCGGGTTCTCCCCGGCGGTATCCATAGGCTATCTTGTCGAGTTTGGGCCATAGCCCTCCTTGGCTTGGGCCTTTGGATTCTCCCCGGGTAGATGGGCCTGGTTCATAAATCGTTTGGGCCCCACAATAGCCCCTCAAAACCCAGCTGTCCAACCTCTTGGTTGGAAAGGGGGTTTTGGTAATGCCAAGCTTTTATGATGGCTCCTTTAACTCAGCCCTTCATTAATGCTGGCGGTTTTCCGTCTGTCCAAGAAATATACTGATCTAAGAGGCGTTTTTTGATTTTACTCCTGAAGCGTTCTCGTCGTTTGATTATTCAAAACACGCTTTTAATGACTTCCCTTTACGAGACTCATTTACATTCGACGGTTCGTCTAACGAGGCGGAGAAAAGGAACGGACACCTCTTCGTTTTCAGATTCTTTTGGAAACCTAAACGAATTCAATGCTTTCCGTTTTGCCCTTCCTATAAGAAGACAAGTAGGAGGCAATCACTTTCGTGCAGAGACCCTTTTATTTTTCTGAGATTTGAAACCCTTTGCCTCCCTAAGCGTTTACTTAACCCAGTAGTTATACACTAAATCACAGTACATTCACCATAACAAATGATGAAGAAACCACACCCCTCCTCAAAGCGTCATGTTCTAATAAAACTCGAAATGGCTCGGTCAGGGCAAGGATGGCGGAGGCTTAAGATTTGTCTTACCTTCCTTTCAGCCAAAATCCGAAGCAGGGACTCGTCACGTCAAACTTTCGGCGTGACTGAGTCGAGAACACCCATCATCAGTACCAACCACGCTCTCATGAGCATACCTAATATGGCTCCAGTGTGTTGGGAGTCAGGATCGAGGCAGGGACTAAGTGCCCCTGCTTCTTTCTCTCTTCGTTCACTGGCGCCTCCTTTTGCCTCCCTTTCTTAGTCTTCCCAGCACCAGTTCCATCCTGGTGCTTTTCTTTCTCCCTCTTTTGCTCCTTTTTCTTTCTTTTCATCTCTTCTCTCTTCTTCTCCTCCTTCTTTACTCATGTCCTTCATCTTCTTCATTCATCTCCTCCATCTTCTTCTTCCTTCTCCTTCAAATTCTTCTTCCTTCTCCTTCATCTTTTTCCAAAGAAGGTTCTTCTTTCGATATAAGCAATACTGAGGCAGAAATTGGAGAGACTTTGAAGACGAGTTTAAAAGACACCCGGCTGTTTACTTATCTGTACTGCGAATGTTAGTGTTGCTTCGGCAGCTCACCTTTTGTATAGGCTTGTTTGAGCCATTCTTTGTACGTTGTAATAATTTTTTCATATTAATAAAAAATTGTTGTTATTTTACTTCGCATGCTCTGTCTCTATGTTTTTACAAATTTGCAAACACTGCTCAGCACGATAATATAGCATTTGAATCGATGACAACTAAGGCCAAAATGCTTGCTAATAAAAAGAAGTCACCACAACTTTAACAGAATTGCTTGAACTAGCAATGCGTATCTATGAATAACGGCAATTGCCCGAAACAATGCCGAGATTAGAACTGGATGCTCTATGCGGTGTAGGAAGTAATCATTCGAAGACATATCACTTGCAAAAATGAACAGCCCCCTTAGGCTACCGAATAGTGGAGTGCCCCACCATCATTCTAACACTTTTATTGGCCTTAACATTTTACAATATCTGAGTCGGGGACTCTTCCCATCCGAGCAGTTATAAAACTTGTAATTTTTCTTTCTCTTTTTTTTTACTTGGTTTCTCCATAGGCTTGAGTCCGAGGATCATGCAATGCCTTGGTTCTGTCCAAAACTTGTAATTTTTCTTTTTTGTACTTGGTTTCCCCATAGGCTTGGGTCCGAGGACCATGCAATGCCTTGGTTCTATCCAAAACTTGTAATTTTTCTTTTTTGTACTTGGTTTCCCCATAAGCTTGGGTCCGAGGACCATGTAAGGCCTTGGTTCTGTCCCTGGGCCGCGAGTTTACTGGGCCCACAAATTAAGAGGTATTTCCGTAGTCTTTGGTCACGCGGTACTTTTTGGCGTCCCAGTGTTCGAGGTGCGCCTTCACGAGACTCCTTTAATCTCATGGTTACAGATGGCGTGGAAAATCGAGCCGGAGACATTTTGTCTGTAGCGTTCCTTGGGACGCTGCGTGAATTAAATGCCACCACCTTATCTTTTTAAATAAATAGGAGAGAAAGTTGCCTTACCTGCGCGCAAATCCTTCAGTTTCCTCCCTTAGTATATCATGTTTGAGGTTAGGGTTGGGGAAAAGGAACTCTGTCCGCCACGGAGGCGCCATGTCCTCCTGAGACTCAAAGTAGTGAGGTATGGGCAAAGGAGGCGTAAATTCAAGGGAACATTCCATTTCGAAAGAGGGGAAAGGGTGTTTCCCCCCCTTTTAGTCAAAATCCGAAGCAGGTTCTGTTCATGCCAGAATTTTGGTGTGTCAGAAGAAAGATTCTCTGCCATCAGCGCCTTTGCCTTGTTGCAGGCAAATTTTTGATGAAGGCTCCTTAACTTCCGGCTCCCTGCACCTTTCCTTCAACGGTGTGAGGCTCAAGTTGGGTTCTTTTGCTGCCTGAGTTATGGGCGTGCAAAAGCATTGAGGAGGAATAAGGTCTCGAAGAAGTAGCCAACCTCTTCTCTATGCTACCTCCTCGGCTTTATCTTCATTTTCTTGTATTTTCCTTTACTTACGTAGTTAGCTTTAATGTAAGCTTGTTTCAGCTTTTCATTGTACACTGTACTGTTCCTTTGCCTTAATAAAAGATGTGTTTATTTCTTTATACATACTTTTCTTCTTTGCAACAACTATTTGGTGCATGAATATTAAATGTAAGCTTGCCCTTAATGATATTCCGGGCAAAAAAAATGCCTTAACACAGATTCCTACTGGTTTAAACTCAAAAATATTATCAAGTATAAGAAGGGTAATTCTCAATAAATTAAACTCTTGGAACTAATCGAGATAACCGCCGAGTGCTGTGCGATGCATGCTAGACCACTGTTCGAGAGCGATAAACTCTAAATAATTCGTTTGAGAGGGTAGCCGAGTAGCGAGGGACCTTGATTGTGCTTTTGGGTAATATATTGCACCGTATCGCATCAACCCCTTTGGTACTGGGGATCCGAAGGTAGACCGGGGAATCCGTGCAATTAAGGGATTAACCCAACTGTTAACGAGGAGTTCTCTTCGGGTGGATTTTGAGGTTTATGTGCCATAGTTTTTTTTTAAATAGTTGGTTTCCCCATAGGCTTAGGTCCGAGGACCATGCAAGGCCTTGGTTCTGTCCAAAACCTAGTTTTCCACATCCAGGTAGTTGGTTTTCCCATAGGCTTGAGTCCGTGGACCATGCAATGCCTTGGTTCTGTCCAAAATCTAGTTTTCCACATCCAGGTAGTTGGTTTTCCCATAGGCTTGAGTCCGAGGACTATGCAATGCCTTGGTTCTGTCCAAAACCTAGAGGTAGTTGGTTTTCATAGGCTTGAGTTATGCAATGCCTTGATTCTGTCCAAAACCTAGTTTTCCACATCCAGGTAGTTGGTTTTCCCATAGGCTTGAGTCCGTGGACCATGCAAGTCCAAAACCTAGTTTTTGTTGGTTTTCCCGAGGACTATGCAATGCCTTGGTTCTGTCCAAAACCTAGTTTTCCTCATCCAGGTAGTTGGTTTCCCATAGGCTTGAGTCCGAGGACTATGCAATGCCTTGGTTCTGTCCAAAACCTAGTTTTCCACATCCAGGTAGTTGGTTTTCCCATAGGCTTGAGTCCGAGGACTATGCAATGCCTTGGTTCTGTCCAAAACCTAGTTTTCCTCATCCAGGTAGTTGGTTTTCCCATAGGCTTGAGTCCGAGGATATGCAATGCCTTGGTTCTGTCCACATCCAGGTACCGAACTATGCCTTGGTTCTGTCCAAAACCTAGTTTTCCTCATCCAGGTAGTTGGTTTTCCCATAGGCTTGAGTCCGTGGACCATGCAATGCCTTGGTTCTGTCCAAAACCTAGTTTTCCACATCCAGGTAGTTGGTTTTCCCATAGGCTTGAGTCCAAGGACTATGCAATGCCTTGGTTCTGTCCAAAACCTAGTTTTCCTCATCCAAGTATTTGGTTTTCCCATAGGCTTGAGTCCGAGGACTATGCAATGCCTTGGTTCTGTCAAAAACCTAGTTTTCCACATCCAGGTAGTTGGTTTTCCCATAGGCTTGAGTCCGAGGACTATGCAATGCCTTGGTTCTGTCCAAAACCTAGTTTTCCTCATCCAGGTAGTTGGTTTTCCCATAGGCTTGAGTCCGAGGACTATGCAATGCCTTGATTCTGTCCAAAACCTAGTTTTCCACATCCAGGTAGTTGGTTTTCCCATAGGCTTGAGTCCGTGGACCATGCAATGCCTTGGTTCTGTCCAAAATCTAGTTTTCCACATCCAAGTAGTTGGTTTTCCCATAGGCTTGAGTCCGAGGACTATGCAATGCCTTGGTTTTGTCCAAAACCTAGTTTTCCACATCCAGGTAGTTGGTTTTCCCATAGGCTTGAGTCCGAGGACTATGCAATGCCTTGGTTCTGTCCAAAATCTAGTTTTCCTCATCCAAGTAGTTGGTTTTCCCATAGGCTTGAGTCCGAGGACTATGCAATGCCTTGGTTCTGTCTAAAACCTAGTTTTCCACATCCAGGTAGTTGGTTTTCCTATAGGCTTGAGTCCGTGGACCATGCAATGCCTTGGTTCTGTCCAAAACCTAATTTTCTCTTCGTGTGGGATCTTGGCTTTAGGGGAGTTAGCTCCTCAGCCAAGCCCCTAGAGTTTATCCATACGATTAACGCTACCAAGTGCCTAGTTTGCTCTTTACGGGGGACCTTGGCTTTAAGGGAGTTAGCTCCTCAGCCAAGCCCCTAGTCAAGAAACGTAGCCCCTAGCAGAATTTTATACTAGAACTCTATAACCAACGGTTAGAAATAACAAAGAAACTCTATCGACCCACCTCCTATACCAACACACAAGCCTTCCCCACAGACGGCGCCAATTGTAAGGACACGATTCGTAACGAACCGTAGCGGTGTGGGGTTCGCACGTAAAAAGGCCCAAAACGATATCATTTGTAGAGCGTGGGTTTAGAAGGCTAGGCCTTAGTCACCAGGCGGTGGGTTTTTCGTGGTATTCGTGCGTGTCTAGGTTATCTTCACCCATGGAGTCTTTCTCCTGGAGGTGGGCTGGGAGGCTCTGGTTTTTGGCCATTTTTCCCAGCCTTTTCTTTAGGTTACTTATTTTTCCTTTTATATTTGCCTGCGTTCATTGTCCTTCGTCCACGTATAGGGTCAACCTTTCCAAGATTGATACTTGTCCCATCAGCCCATACTCAAAGTCGTTGGGGGTGGTTGTAAAAGCCAAAAAATGCGGCTCTGTCAGGTTCAGAGCATTGAATGGCAGTAAGGGCAGTTTTCCCTGGATATTTTAGATCTTTCTTCCAAGTTTCAGTCCTATACCGTTTTTACCTCTTTTTCAGGGGGGACTTTGGGTCTGCCGAGGACTGAACTGCCCTCGGCGGTATCCAAAGGCTATCTTGTCGAGCTTGGGCCATAGCCCTCCTTGGCTTGGGCCTTCGGGTTCTCCCCGGCGGTATCCATAGGCTATCTTGTCGAGTTTGGGCCATTGCCTTCCTTGGCTTGGGCCTTTGGATTCTCCCCGGGTAGATAGGCCTGGCCCATAAATCGTTTGGGCTCCACAATTGGATACTGAGAGGTGGGGTTGGAGCTGAATCAGAAGAAAGAACTGGTTGGAAGGCATGGATTATTTAGAAAACCAAGTACTAGAAACGGAGAAGTTTTTTTTAAAGGGGTTTTAGTTTATGCTGTAATTGTTTCTCTTATGATAAATTAAATTTGATTAGACCCACAACTACATATGCTCGAATTAATAATATCTTGGGAACAAATGGAGTTGGATGGTGCACACCACGTGATGCATCGTTAACTATGATAAATATTTGGACAAAATTTAGCTACAAAATTGGTCTTACTCAATAAAATAAAAATTAGTACATATTTTGAAAATCTAACCGTTGAAATCCATGTTCTTTATGCTCCTAATACACATGTCAAATTTTGTATCAATAAAATTTTGACTTATAAATGTCCGTTATGTAATAATTACTCTTTATTATTAGGCTAAGATGTTAGAGTATCTATAGCAGTGGAACTAAAAATTTAACTTTTTAGCTCCATCAAAAGTTACTTTATCTGTTTTACCTACACACATACTGTAGCAGTGGATCTATTTTAGCTTTCAACACAATAAAATAATATAAATATCACAATAAAATAATATATCCATTACAATAAAATAATATATCTACTACAATGAAATAATATATCTACTATAATAAACAACAACCACAACCACTCGCAACTGCCACCGCTACCGCTGCCACTACCGCCGCCGCCACCGTAATCGCTACCCAAAAAATTTACGGACTGTGACCAGTGAATCTAAATATACAGAACAAAAAATTAATATTTTATTCTCTCTCTCTCAATAAATATATTATAAAAGAAAACCCTATCCTTTTTCCTCAGTCTCTATCATCTCTCTCTTCAGTCACCGGTCTCAACTCTCAACCTTTCTCCCTCTCTCAGATCAACTCTCACTTTCTCCCTCTCTCATATCAGCTCTCTCAAACCTTGCTCTGTGTAGATCAACAATGGTTGAGCATGGTGGGTTTGTGGATGTAACCTTGCTCCGTGTAGATCGGCGGTGGCTGAGCATGATGGGTCCGTAGAGGTGCTGTGGTTTGGGTTTGTGTGTTTGGGTCCGTGGATTTGGTCCGTGGAATGGGTCTAGGTCTGTGTAGATCGGTGGTGGTGGTGGTGGGTTTGCTCATTAGTGGGTTTTTTTTTTTTTTTGTTGAGATGGGTTTGGTGATTGGTGGTAGTGGGTTGATGGTGTTGGTTTTGGTTTTGGTTGTGTTGATGGTGGTGTGGGTTTAATGGGTTTTGGGGTTGCTTTGGTTGTTGTTGGTGGTGGTTCATGGTGGATTTATGGGTTTAGTGGTGGTGGATTTGTCGGTTTTTGGGTGTTGGAGGTGATGGTGGTATGTGTATGGTGTTGGAGAGGTTGCTGATTTTTTTTTTTGGTGATTGTTGGGGTGTGTGTGGTGGTGAGGTGGTGGGTGGCTGAGCTCCTCTTTCTCATGTGGTGGTTGCTGGAGAGATAGAGACAAAGAAGAGAGGAAAGAGAGAGATGGGAGAAGATGTGGTGGTGGTGGTGGTGGGGTTTGCTGTGGTCGGAGCTGGGTTTGTGGCGGCGTGGGTTAGGGGGCGGCGGCGTGAGAGGTCTGAAAGTTGAGAGAGAGAGAGTTGAGAGATTGTGAGAGTTCAGAGAAGAGAAGAAAAGAAAAAAAAAAGAAAATATTTTAATCGGGCTGGGAATAAAAAATTATTATTATTTTTAGCTCTCAGCTACAATGCACATCTATCTATAGATGTGCATTGTAGCAATGAAGCTAAAAAAAATACCTTTAGCTCCATTGTTGCATGGCTGTTTTTGGTGTTTTGGTGGAGCTAAATAGTGGAACTAAAATAGCAATATAGCTATTTAGCTCAACTGCTGCAAGTGCTCTTAACTGGATTTTTATTGAAGACAGTGTTTGAATTCTAAATCTATTATTAGATACCAAGAGTTAGGTCATTTTGAATATACACTATTGTAAGTTTCTTTAAAAAACTTTCTTTCTTCTCCTTGTGTGTGTGTTAAAAATATTTAGTATTCTTAAAAAAAAAAAAGAAAAAAAAAAGAAAAAACTTATCAATTGAGCCAATTAGATCCAACTACTACAAACGATACCCTTATTCATTGCTACATTTTTTTTAAAGTCAAATATTGGCATTAAGCATGACCAATGACATTCTTTTGTGCCAATGACGCTGGAATGTATGGTGCATTGTTAAAGCTGTTGTGTAAAGTAAATCAAAACTTTTTGGTAGGCCAAAATAGAAAAATTATGCACAACTAGATGTGAATGATGTAAGATTCGGACTAAAATGAAATTGTTAAGATCATGTTCAAAGTAATTTTAATGATTTCATTTCTAATTGAAACTACAAAGTTAAAAACGTAATAATTAAAAAAGCTTTTGAGATTAAATTGTGATTGGGTCAAATTTCAATGAATAATTTGTTTGTCTAAAAAAAACTGAATATGTTAATTTAAATGGATTCCTAAAAAAATGGATTCCTAAAAGTTCATTTTAGTCCAAATTTAAGGGATTTATACGTAGCGGTTCAAAGATTGTGAACTAAATTGAAATAGGCTATTTAATTTTTTTTTTTAAATGAAAGTTTTAGTGTCACTAGCACTGTATAGTGTATATGATATCATCTAAGGAAAAAAAAAACACAAAGATCTGACACAAAGATCAATAGTGGTAAAGATTTGGGGCCTTGGCTTGGGCCCTTGAACATGTAGCTGACTTGACTTATCGTAATGGGCTTTTACCTACAGGACACCACAGTCCTTCCTCGAGTCAGTACCAATTAAAACCACTGTTTACTGATGTGGCATGCGCAGCATTAGCACCTCAACTCAGTCTACTCAGTACTCACTATTGCATATTTCACATTCAAATTTAGGAGAAAGTGTATAGATACAAAAAATAAATGCAAGTGGTGAGCCTAAACGAAAATTAGAAAACATATGTTAACTTAACTGTTGAGAAAAAGTAAAGAATCTTATAGTTTGATTAAAATATTTTTATGCACAAAGTATTTAAGAGTTTAAGAAGAAAATAATTCAAGTTTCAGGTTAGAAAGATATTACAGTTTTCTTTTTTTAGTAAATTTTTTTGGGTACCATTGTGCACCCATGCGCCCAATCGCCACGGGCCCACCAGCTCGGCCACCACAACACAATAATTAATGTATGTAGCGTAAACTGCATTGAATGGTGTCCCATGCGAAGCAGTAAAAACTGTTAGAAGCCCTTTTCACAGTTTTTTATTTTTTATTTTATTTTTTTTTAGTTTACCGAAAAAAAAAAAACTGTTAAAAGGGCTTCTTGTTTTGTTCTTGTGAATATAAACTTGGTTTCACGCGGTTCAATAATTGCAATGGGCTTCTCAGTTTTCACACAATTCCAAGACAAGAACAGCACACAACACATGACATTAACCGCACTTATCCACCATCAGAGACATAAATGCATTTACAGTTCTTAACACTAATTTAAGTCAGGAATCTGAACCAACTATCTATCTACAACTAAGGCCTATCCTTATTATAGACCATTCACCGTCCCAGGAGGGGTGGTCCAGTGGGTGAGATCCCGCATGCAAGTACAAAATTTCTCGTTCGAGTCGTGGCGGGTATCATGTGGGGGGTGGACTCTTAACTTGCATTGTGCCTCATCTGCTGGCTCTCTTGGGGTGCTAGAGTAAGGTCTGTGGCACTCCGGTCACAGTAGTTATGGCTCAATTCAACATTCCCTAGAGGGGAGTGTCCCTATTAGGTCACGCTCTGGAGGGTAAGCCACATATGATCGCCCCCGCCTCTACCCCCTTTTATTAATCAAAAAAAAAAAAAAATTATAGACCATTCACCTACCTATCAAAGCCACCAAAAAAAGACTCAAATTCTAGCAAATGCATGTCATCCTATGATCAATGAAACCTGTGTACATATTTAAATTGAAAAAAAAAAAAAAAAAAGGCCTTGTTTACAAAAGTCTTGTAGTACTGTACAATGGTATATATTTTTATTTTTAAAATTGATGGTGTCTAAAAATGACCCAACTCCATATTCATCCATAGAGGTCGTCCATAGAAGGGATAAGAGGAGACTAGCCACTCGTCCTTCGTCCATAGAAGGGATAAGAGACTAGCCACTCGTCCTTCGTCCATAGAAGGAATAAAAGGACTAGCTGCTCGTCCTTCGTCGATAGAGATCTCTGGACGAGATTCTCCTACTGTTGAACAACCTCCCGTCTAGCATTGCTTAGGACGAGCCCAGCAACGGTTGTGGTATGAAAAGATAACCGCCATGGCGGTTATGATGTTATACTCTCCGGACTCAGTGAAGATAGGGGAAGTTATCCAACGGATAACCGTTTCCTAAACCTATAAAAAGGCACGAATCTCCAACCAAAAAAGGTTAAGTACTTTCCAGACACCATCTCTTTAAGTTGAGAATTCTTTGTTTCAGAAGAAAATGCTAACTTTACCATCGGAGGGTTTGTGATCGATCAACCCCGGTCTCTTCTGATCTTTTGTTTCTTGTCTTTCAGGCCCTCAACATCATCACAATCCGTGCTATTCAATCTACTGATTTCATAATAGTTATCAGTTGGCGCCGTCTAGCCATCCCCATCGCGATCGCCAATCTGCACCTGCTATGCAACCATCCTCTGTTCATGTGCAATTCATGGTAGCTGCTATGGCAGAGTTAACTCGCCAAAACCAAGAGTTGGCAAGGGAGATTCATCTTAGGAGGCAACGGTATGAAGCATATGGGGAAGAACAAGACCAGAGCCATGGGGATGAAAAAAGCGATATACCCGAAAGTCAATCAAAGGGCACCACATCAAGAAGGGTGCCATATTTGGAGAAAGAGATTGACCAGATGAGGAAGGTTATGGATGAGATGAAGGAAAACATGAGAAGAACAAATCTTGTAGAGGATCTAGTTCATCGTACAGACTCCCCTTTCATAGCTTCCATCAATGGTCACCCTTTGCCTCCAAAATTTAAGATGCCTTCTTTGGATTTGTACGATGGGGCGCATGACCCGTTTGATCACATTGCTACCTTTAAGACTACAATGCACCTTCAGGGGGTCCTCGACGAAATTATGTGTAGAGCCTTCCCTACCATTCTTAAAGGTCCGGCACGGGTGTGGTTTAGTAAACTACCCCCAAATTCGGTAAGTTCTTTCGAAGAGTTAAGTAAGTTGTTTGTTAATAATTTCATTAGGGGACAGAGACACAAGCGTTCTTTGTTCAGCCTGTTGACAATAGAACAGAGGGAGAATGAAAGCCTGCAATCCTTTATCACTCATTTCAACAGGGAAGCCTTGACGATGGATGAGGTGGATGATAAGTTATTGTTGGTAGCCTTTCACAACGGGGTTAATTCAGATTTATTCATCCACAAGCTTTATGAGAAGGAGTCCCAATCCATGGTTGAACTCGTCCATTCAGCCCAGAACTTTATGAATGCAGAAGACGTGATTATAGCTAAGAAAAGGAAGAGAGCTGAAAGAATGGATGCAAACCCCCCATGCCACTCGGAGCAAGTCCCTCGACCAAAAAAGGGACGCACAGAAGATAAAAAGGACCGAGATGGTAAGAGGGTGGGTCCTTCAGCACAGAGTCAACAATATACGCCACTGAACACTCCACTTGAATAGGTCCTTATGCAAATTAAGGACGATCCTTCCTTGAAATGACTAGAGAAAATGAAATGAGATCCCAATAAGCGCAATAGGAACAAGTATTGTCGCTTTCATAGAGACCATGGGCACGACACGGACGAATGCTACGATTTAAAATAGCAGATTGAAAATCTCATAAGGCAGGGGAAGTTGAGAAATTTCCTTGGACGAGAGCATAAGGATGAGAAAATGAAAGGGAAGGTAGAAAAGACGTTGCGCCCCCCGCTTAGAGAGATCAGAGTTATTATTGGAGGAAGCTTAGTTGGTCAGTCGTCCAAGTCAAAGAAGTCATATCTGAAAGTGGTGCAGAATGTTCAACTTTCTGGACGATCTCCAAGGATGACGACCACGGACGAGCAAGTAATCACATTCACAGATGCGGACGCCGAAAGAGTTCATCACCCCCATGATGATGCTATTGTGATTACTTTGCTAATTGCCGATTATACTACAAGAAGGGTGTTGGTGGACAATGGAAGTTCAGCAGATATTTTATATTACCCTGCCTTTCAGGAGATGAGGCTCGGACGAGATTAACTTCGTCTAGTAAATGCACCCTTGGTAGGATTCAGTGGAATGAAGGTGTAGCCTATAGGCATTATCACACTGCTTGTTGTAGTGGGAGCATACCCACAACAGGTAAGCAAGGACGTGAATTTCTTGGTAGTAGATTTTTCATCCTCCTATAATGCCATAATTGGAAGACCAACTTTAAACAGTTGGAAAGCAGCTACATCTACTTATCATTTATCAGTCAAATTTCCAACGGAGCATGGAGTAGGACAAGTTTAGGGAGATCAGCTGGCGGCGAGAGAGTGCTACTTGGCCATGTTGGCTATGGACGAGCAAGTTCAAACGATGAATATTGAAGAAAAGAGAATGATAGCTGAGCCCATTGAAGTATTGGAAGATGTTTCTTTAGACGAGAAAAGCCCCGAGAGGTCCACCAGGGTTGGAGCAGATTTAGAAGGGAGGATAAAAAAGGACCTTATCTGTTTTTTAAGGAAAAGTATTGATGTATTTGCTTGGAGTCATGAGGACATGCCGGGTATAGACCTTGGTGTCATTACCTACTGTTTGAATGTATATCCTTCCTCTAAACCAGTATGACAAAAGAAAAGGGTGTTTACTCCTGAGAGAGATAATGCTATTAAGGAAGAAGTACATAAGTTGACCATAGCGAAGTTTATTCGAGAAGTTTATTATCCAGACTGGTTGACCAATGTAGTAATGGTCAAGAAGGCAAACGGTAAGTGGAGAATGTGTGTAGACTTTACCGATTTGAATAAAGCTTGCCCCAAGGATAGCTATCCATTGCCTCGCATTGACCAGTTAGTAGACTCCACTGCGGGACATAAGCTGCTTAGCTTTATGGATGCTTTTTCTGGATATAATCAGATAAGGATAAATGACGCAGACCAAGAAAAGACATTCTTTGTCACAAGTCAAGGCTTATTTTATTATAAGGTGATGCCCTTCGGTTTAAAGAACGCTGTGGCAACTTATCAGAGGTTGGTTAACCATATGTTTTGTCCACAAATTGGGCGAAATGTAGAAGTCTATGTAGATGACATGCTGGTGAAGAGTCAGGACGAGGAAAAGCATCTGGACGACCTGCAGGAAACATTCAACACACTCAGGCAGTATAATATGCGGTTGAACCCCAACAAGTGTGCCTTCGGAGTGTTGTCATCTGGGAAGTTCTTGGGGTTCATAGTATTGCACAGAGGGATTGAGGCAAATCTAGACAAGATCTACGCAATATTGAACATGGAACCTCCAAGGAATATCAAAGAAGTCCAGTCTCTTACGGGACGAGTTGTTGCCTTGAACAGGTTTGTCTCTAAAATTACTAATAAATGTTTGCCATTTTTTAAGGTACTTAAAAAAGCATTTGAGTGAACGGAAGAGTGTCAAAAAGCCTTCCAAGACTTGAAAATTTACCTTACTATGGCTCCTTTACTAAGTCCGTCTGTATTGGGAGAGGAGTTGTATTTGTACTTAGCAGTTACTCCGCATGTCGTTAGTTCAGTATTAATAAGGGAGGAAGGAAGAATGAAAAAGCCTGTGTACTATACAAGTAGAGCACTAAGGGGAGCGGAAGGACGATATCCGCTAATAGAAAAGATGGCCTTTGCATTAATAACGGCTTCCAAGAAACTAAGACATTATTTCCAAGCTCATATCATCAATGTCATGACCGATCATCCGCTGAAAAAAGTGATGAACAAGCTAGAAGCTGCAGGACGTCTGATCCAATGGGTCATCGAGCTTAGTGAATTTGATATCAGATATCAACCAAGGCATGCAATAAAGGCTCAAGCCCTTGCAGATTTCATTGCAGAGTTCACTTCAAGTTACGAAGACTTAAGTGAAAAGGAGAATAGAAAGAAATGGGTTGTCCATGTAGATGGATCATCTACACAACATGCAAGAGGAATATGAGTTATTTTATTATCCCCAGAGGGAGATAAATTGACGCACAAGGTTCGTCTGCAGTATCAAACAACTAATAATGAAACTGAGTATGAAGCCCTTGTTAAAGGATTGGAAGTGGCTAGATCTGTAGAAGCAGGATCAGTCCTCGTCTTGGGAGACTCTCAGTTAGTCATAGGCTAAGCAAATGGGACATGTGAAGCCAAAGAAGAGAGAATGAAGAAGTACCTTAGTAAGGTGGTACGCCTGGTAAAGAAGTTCAAGGAAATTGAATTCTTTCAGATCCCCAAAGAAGAAAACATGGAAGCAGATGCTTTAGCAAAAGAAGCCTCAGCAAGTGAAGTAGTGGATGAGTTTGATGAAATTCAATACCTGCCTAGCATAGACTTTCCAGAAGTGTATCAGGTAGAGGGGGAGGACAATTGGATGACTCCAATAATATCATACTTGAAAGACGAAGCACTTCCAGAAGGAAAAGACGAGGCTAGGAAGCTCAAAGTCAGATCAGCCAGATATGTCCTCATAAACGAGATACTATATAAAAGGGGTTTTTTGCAGCCTTATCTGAGGTGTTTAGCTCCAGATGAGACTAATTATGTATTAAGAGAGGTTCATGAAGGAGCATGCGACAATCATTTTGGAGCCAGGTCACTTGTCCACAAGGTCATCCGCACAAGCTACTACTGGCCAAACATGCAAGTAGATGCCAAGGCGTATGTCAAGGTCTGTGATCAATGCCAACGATTCAGCAATGTCCCCAGACAACCACCAGAATATCTAACCCCAATGATGGCCCCATGGCCTTTTGCACAATGGGGGCTAGATATCTTGGGCCCCTTCCCACTTGGGACGAGGCAAATGAAATTTCTGGTGGTGGGTATTGACTATTTCACCAAATGGGTAGAGGCAGAACCTTTAGCAAGTATCACGCAACAAAATGTCAAGAACTTCGTCTGGAAGAACATTGTATGCAGGTTTAGGGTGCCAAGAGTCCTAATGTTTGACAACGGATGACAAATTGACAATGCACTTTTCAGGGACTTTTGTGAACATTTCGAGATTCAAAATCATTATTCCTCGCCCGCCCATCCCCAAGCAAACGGTCAGGCTGAAGTTGCAAACCGATCCATGTTAAAAATCATCAAGACTCGACTTGAGGGGGCAAAGGGAGTATGGCCAGATGAGCTACTAGGTGTTCTATGGGCGTACAAAACGACAGTGAGAACCCCTACGGGGGAGACTCCTTTTAAGCTGGCCTATGGAAGCGAAGTGGTCATACCTACAAAATTGCACATGGCCAATCGCAGGGTGATGAGGTATCAGGATAAGGATAACGAGGAACAACTCCATTTAAACCTCGATCTAATAGACGAGGTCAGGGCAGATGCGGAACATAGGACGGAAGGTATAAAAACTTAATGGCTAAGCGGTATGATGCGATGGTGAAGTCGAGGCAATTCAGTATAGGAGACCTCATCCTGAAAAAAGGTTTCTTTGGCAACCAAGAACTCGGCTCATGGAAAACTGGGGCCTAATTAGGAAGGACCTTACAGAGTTATCAACTTTAAAAGGCAAGGATCTTACTACTTGGAGGCCCTGGACGGGAGAAAATTGGAGCATCCCTAGAATGCTGAGCACCTGAGAAGGTACTATCAGTAGAAGTGCTGGTCTGGACGAATGCTACTATAGACGAGCTTGGAGCTTGTTTATCTACTTATATTCTACTTATGTTTAATGATGCAGCTACTTTATTATTTGTGTTGTGATTATGAAACAAAGTTATGGATATGTTTGTATTTATAAAACTCTCTGAAGGCATTTGCTTCTAAGTATATGCCTCGTTTGTGAAGAATATTTATGATATGTACATAATGTTGTGTGAATCTTAGTTTCTATGCTATTTTTCATACAAACTAGTTCACAAGATGGCTGAACAGCCCAAGATGAGAAAATTCTCTAGACACGGAGATGTAACGTCAATAAACTTTAAGGGCAAGGCGTGCTCATCCAATTATGGACGAGAGAAAACCTTCCCTGAGTAAGACAGCAAGCCCAGAAAATGTTCATCCCTAAAACAGATGGGATAAAACATAATGCACGTCCAACACATGGACGAATAAATGCATAGGCAAGTGCTTTGACTTATTGACTAAAACGCTTTCTAAAGTAATCCAAATTTATGGACGAAGGCAAAGTTGTCTTATTTTCATTAAAGGTGAAAACCAGTTAAGTTTCAAGACGAGTAATGCTGGTAATCACCATTTCACCAAGACGAGTTATACTTGAAATTCAAATTCTTCTTAAGGAATTATTTCTATGAACGAGTAGAAATTTGAAACAAGATAACATCACAAATAACTTTCGTCCATATTATAATGGAAAAACAAGTCAAACAATTATTTAAGGGCGGACGACCAACGTCCAAACACCCTTGAAAAGTAAAGCCTATTGTTAATAACTCGTCCTAAAACTATGGACGAGATTAGTGTACTTGGATTACAATAATAGGTCCCAAGATCAAAGACCAAACAAAAATTTAAGAAAAGCACAGGAATACATAGATGATCAAAGTATTAAAAGGTTGTCTTCAGGCAGGAGGGGCATCGGTGTTTTGGTCGTTCTGGTGTGGCTGGGTTGTAGCATCGTCCTCTATGTTGACATCTTCTGAACTCGTCTGGAGGAGGGAGCTGGTAGGAGCACCACTAAGATTGAGTTTGATAGAACTGAAGTCAATGTCAGGGAAGTTCTCCACAGCGTCCATCCTGAAGTCTTCAAACCCAGCTGCATAGTTGGTATCCAATAGGTCCGTAAATTGCTTGGACGCCTTAAACTCTGCAACTGCGTCTTCTTTGGCTTTCTTGAGAAGAGCACTCAACTCGTCGTTCTTCTTTTGTAAATGGTCAAGACGAGTGTCCTTCTTCACGACATCAGTCTTTAGTTCTTCAATTTGATTCTGCAGCTCCTTTGCCCCTTCATTGGCCTTAGCAGCTGTCTCAGTCCACCGTTTACTCTCGTCCTTCACTTCCTTGATCCTCCTCTCCAACAAGACCCTCGTCTTGTCCAAATCAGTTGCTTGCCTGGACGCAGCAATGAACTTTGACATAGCCTGAATCAAAGTTTTTGTTAAAACAAAAATATATCTACCTTGCCAAAAAGGATGAGACAAAAAAAAAAAAAAAAAAGCAAAAAATAAAAGCATACATACTTTGAAAAGGTCATGAACCCCAGAATGCTCAAAGTCCTTCAAAGACATGTTATAGCAAGTAGTCACGTCCACATATGTTACAACCATCCCAAATCTTTCCCAAGCTAGATCCTCATTCCCAATAAGGTGTTGAGGTACTTGATGGAAGGCTAAGACGAGGAAGGCGCTTTAATTGTGGACGGGGCCTGCATAGGAGACTCCTTGGGTTCTAAATCAAGGATCTGGACGTCCTCAGGCTCATGGATAGGAATAGGTGGTGTGGACTGGACGTCCTTAGGCTTAGACGACTTGTGTTTAACTTTTTCTCCCTACGCCTGCTTGGGAGGTTCCCCAAGTCAACCCCTAGGGACAAGTTCTTTCTTTTGTCACCTACTGATGGATGAGATTGAGGCGGTACCTCCTGCCCAACTGCCTCATTCACAACTTCTTTACCTTTGTTCTCCTTCATTGTAGCTATTCCTGAAAAGAGAAATGTTAAAAAAAAAAAAAAAAAAAGAGTAAAGGAGAGACGACCAAGAAAGCTTACGTTTGCAGATGGTGAGCTCATGTGCAAGGGCTTCAGTAGACGGTTTAGGACCTAAACCCTAGGAGGCAAGATGTTGGAGACTAACCAAAGAATGGAAAGCCCTGTCAGTATACAAACGAACTTTTTGAATTCGCTCTATGTAAAACTTGCCTAAGTGAGGTCGTCTAGCACCTATATATAAAAAAAGAAAAAAAAAAAAAGAAAAAAAAAGAACATTATTAGATAGCCATCTACAAGAATAGATACAATGAAAAAAAAAGTCACAACTATAAGCATACCTTCAGGACGAAGGTTCCCTAACTCTCCTGTGTAGGGAGGAAATGGGTCTTAAGAAACCTCGACGGGGCGTCTAGCCCAAAAACCTGAGACGAAGAAGAACTCCGTCTTCCAGTTCCTATCCAAGGAAACTATGGACTTAATCAACCTATAATCCTTCCCTCTGGCTGTGAATTGATAAAAGCCAAGGGATTGATTAATTTCGGAAGGCTTATAACAATAAAGGAACTCGTCCATGGTAAGAGGACAGTTCCCCTCAAATACCTCCCTCCACAAAACTTGCATGGAGACAATTAACCTCCATGCATTGGGGTTGAGTTGACAAACACCTATACCTAACTTGGTAAGTAATTATCTAGCAAAAGCATTTAAAGGTAACCTAAGTCCACCTAAAAGATAGGCTTTATAAATACCTATCCCAAAATGTGGCTGACAACACCACTCCCCACGAATTGCTAACCTAGGTTTAAGGTTGTCTGGGATTTGGTACCACTTCTTAAGTAAATCTAATCTCCTATCATCCGTCTTGGAATCTATTCCTATAGCGCAACTGTACACTACCTTAACCTCGTCCTGAACTGTGGACGAGGGAGCACTTGTACCAGCCTGGGATCCAGACTCAGTCCTAGTCTTAAGTCCTTGGAGAACCTCTAAAGGAACCCCAGGAACATCGGACACATACTCGTCCGTGGTGTTTCCTCCACTACTGCTGTTGCTATTACTACTATCACTAGAGCCACTAAAACTACTTGGGTCATGATACTCGTCTATGGCCTTGTCCACACTATTACTAGACAAGGAAAGAACGGTCTCAGACATTTTTAAGAAAACTTAAAATTTGAGGACGAGAATTAAAGAAATACCTGAATCTAGACGAGAAAACTAAGGACGAGAGGACACTTCTAGACGAGGCGCTAAGACAAGGATGCTCAGGGAAGGAAATCTTAGAAATGTGAAGGGTACTGGAGGAATTCTACTATTTATAGGCTGTAAGCTTAGGTATATGAAACGACGCAACCAACCAAAATGCAACACGTGGCATATTCCTCGAAAAAATAACTAGACGCGTCAATTTATCAATGAAATTGTGACACATGGCATGCCTAGTTGCTAGCATTAAATATACATTATGAGAGTAGCCTTAAACTTATCCTAGAAATGACCCATGGACAAGGGGGCAACTGATGGTGTCTAAAAATGACCCAATTCCATATTCGTCCATAGAGGTCGTCCATAGAAGGGATAAGAGGAGACTAGCCACTCGTCCTTCGTCCATAAAAGGGATAAGAGACTAGCCACTCGTCCTTCATCCATAGAAGGAATAAAAGGACTAGCTTCTCATCCTTCGTCCATAGAGATCTCTGGACGAGATTCTCCTACTGTTGAACAACCTCCCGTCCTACATTGCTTAGGACGAGCCCAACAACGGTTGTGGTATGAAAAGATAACTGCCATGGCGGTTATGATGTTATACTCTCCGGACTCCGTGAAGATTGGAGAAGTTATCCAACAGATAATAACTTTACTATCGGAGGGTTTGTGACTGGTCAACCTCGGTCTCCTCTGATCTTTTGTTTCTTGTCTTTCAGGCCCTCAACATCATCACAATCCGTGCTATTCAATCTACTGATTTCATAATAGTTATCAAAAATTATTATGGAGAGAACTTAAATTTAAGAACAAAATTTATGTACAGTACTTTAAGTACTATTTTTTAGATTATTCTCTTAAAATTTTGCCATGTGGTTATTTAACTTAAAAAATATACTTTCATCCATGAGAAAAATGTTACATGGTAGAATCTTAAGAGAGGAACCTAAAGAATAGCACCTAAGTACTGTACTTAAGTCTTATTTTAAATTTAAATCTCTCTACTCTTGCTTATTTTTTAAGGGAAAAAAAAATGAAACCCTTGTATAACTATAATGTCCTCATCTTTAATGTGTTCATATGTAGTGACGCACGGAATCAATATATATAGTAATGCACACTTATACACGTGATATTATGAGTATGACGTTCTTAATGTTTATACACACAAAAAAGGATAATTACACAATGGTAAGTAAGCTGTTTTTGTTCACCGAATTAAAGTCTGCAATGCCCTGGCCAAGAAGAAAGAAGAAGAAGAAGAAAGAGAATTGTTCATTGAATTTAGCTTCATATAGTAATGTTTACACAGAATAGATACTACACGTTAAGAAAGGGCTATTCAGTCTATAAAATGCTCTTGTCAAATTAAATGTAAGGGGGAAAAAAACAAGAAAAGAAAGAGAGTTGTTCATTGAATAAAACTGTAATTTATGTTCAAGCAGAATCACCTAAGGCAGTAAGGCTGCAGTGCAGAGGCCGAGAAATTACCTAAGAGTCTAAGGGCTTTTAATGCTGGTTCATTGTCAAATCACCATATAAATAGTCAGGCTGTTAATCATAAGAATGTACTAGTGTTCATCAGAAAAACAATGGCAGCTAAAACCACAGTATTCCTTCTATTGGCAATTTGTTCATTCTTAACTTTAGCCTTGGGCTGCTATTCCGAGGGCTACCTTGGCAAATGGAAAATGCTAAAGAGAAGTATAGGAATTTCAGCAATGCACATGGCATTGTTACCAAATGATCGAATTGTTGCATTTGACAGAACCAACATGGGTCCTTCCAACATTACTCTACCAAGTGGGAAGTGCCCAAACATTTCAAAATTCATTGATTGCTATGCTCATTCTGTGGAATTCAATTTAGCAAATCGTAGCGTTCGGGCACTCACGGTTCTGTCTGATACATGGTGCTCTTCAGGTACATTGGACCCAGATGGTATGTTAGTGCAAAGTGGTGGCTACAATGATGGGCAACGAGTTGTTAGGCACCTCAAGCCGTGTCCAAATTCTGATTGGGTTGAGGACCCAAAAGGCCTAATTCAACCAAGATGGTATGCTTCAAATCAAATTTTACCTAATGGGAAAATCATTGTTGTCGGTGGGAGATTTCAATACTCCTACGAATTCATCCCTAAAACCTCCAAATCCGATCATAAACTTTACCAACTTCCATTCCTTCAAGAAACTAATCATTATAGGAGTGTACAAAACAGTCTCTACCCTTTTACACACCTCTCCCCCGATGGAAATCTTTTCATTTTCGCAAACGACCGTGCAATTTTACTAGACTATGTGAACAACATTGTTGTTAGAAACTACCCGGTTATGCCCGGAGGCTTTTCTCGAAACTATCCTAGTACCGGTTCTTCAGTTCTACTCCCTCTAAAGCTCTTACCAAACAATGCTACCAACACCCCAGAAGCTGAGGTTTTGATTTGTGGTGGGACATTGCCATATTCCAATTTCCACGCCAACAATGGAGAATTTCTAGATGCAGCTAAAACTTGTGGTCGGTTGGTTATCACAAAAGAAAATGCTGAATGGGAAATGGAAGATATGCCAATGAATAGAGTGATGGGTGACATGCTATTGTTGCCCACAGGAGACGTGTTGATCATAAATGGTGCGGCAAAAGGAACAGCTGGTTGGGGCGTAGCTAGAGAACCGGTTCTAAACCCGCTTCTTTACCATCCTGATATGCCTAGCAGCAATGGAACCAGCAATGGCAATATTGTTTTTAGTACCAACCAAGAGGTTTGGTATTTTTTTTTTTACCAATTTTTTTTTTTTTTTTTTTTTTGGGGTTTAAATTCACTTTTGTTGGTTTCTTTTTTTAATTATAATATAAGCTAACTTTTATCTTTTTATCTCATCAGCATCGAGGCAGGTTTTTGATTTTGAGTTCTACCACAATTCCTCGTCTCTATCATTCAACCGCGCATTTGCTCTCTGATGGTCGTGTTTTAGTGGGTGGGAGTAATCCAAATAGAAACTACAACTTCACCACACTCTACCCTACTGAGTTAAGCCTTGAAGTTTTTTATCCACCGTATTTGTGCTCCGATAAGTCTAGGCCATCCATTGCTTGGGTTAAGCCTAGTGTGGAGCTTGGTTATAAGCAGAAGTTTTCTTTAGGGTTTCACTTGAAGGGAAAAGGTGAGATTGAGAAGCTGTACTTGACAATGGTAGCTCCATCGTTTAGTACACATTCCTTTTCCATGAACCAAAGGCTTTTGGTTTTGGCTCTTGAACAAGTGAGCGAAACATCAGCTGGGAACTTTGTTGTTGAAGGTTATGCTCCGGCCACCGCTGCATTGGCCCCGCCTGGTTATTATCAATTGTTTGTGGTCCATGATGGTGTTCCTAGCAGAGGGACCTGGGTCAATATCAAGTAGTATAGTAGGTTGTTGTGCTTATTGAATTGAGAATTTATGACTATGGGCGGGCAAGCTAATTAGTCAATTCAAATAAGTCCAATGTCATATAATGGCTCTTAAATGTTTCTATGATCTGTTTCCTGTAAGATCCAATTGATGGATGTGGCCTTGACTTCATTTATATTTATACGCTGCATCACCATGACACCTTTCTCACACATGCTAGACTAGGTTGGTTTTTTTTTTTTTTTTTTAGAAACAAATACCCATGCAAGGGAGAGTGAAAAGAGTTTTAACATAAAGACACATCATAACTCTACTAAAAAATCATGGTAATTTTTAAAAGAGAATAAAATAAGTTATATTACACATAACACGCACTCTTAAGCAATATGGAACAATTATTATTTTTTTTTATTTTTATTTTATTTTTTTTTTAATTTGAGAAACAAATATACACTCAAGGAAAAGGGAAAATGGATGCATGCTAGACAAAGTTTGTTTTTAATTTTGAGAAAAACTAGGTAAGTTTGTTTATTATATTGTATATAGAATATGTGTAGTTTTTGGTAATTATAATTAGTGTAATGCCTTTTCCCCCCTTTTTTAAAGAAAGGTAAAAAATTAGGTTTTTGATAGGATAACTATTTTCATAACATTCTTCACAGTTTATAAAGGTTCTAAGTTGTAATTGTAGTAACATTATTTTAAATTAACTTTCTACTAACATCATTTTTATATTGCACCACACATCAAGAATGGTATAATAAGGAAGTCAAGAATGGTATAATAAGGAAGAAAAAAAAAAGTGAAATTTTTTGTATCCCTAAAGCGATGGAAAGTTATTTAAAGAAAGAAAAGAAAAAAATGAGTGATGGTAAGTTTGTTATATATTGTTAGTAGACATAACTGTATAATATTTGCTAATATTGATTCTAACATAATCATATCCATGATTGAGACTAAATTCAACAACAATTCTTAGGTTAATTACTTAGACCTATATATTTAGGCATCCCAGATGTATTTAAATGTATAGAAAATATACAAAGCATATACGATATTAATATAGTATATGCCTTGTATATTTTTTATACATTATGCATGAATCATATGCTTCGTATATACTTTGTATATTTTCTATTTTCATCTGCTTCGTAACGATATACACAATTTTCACGAATCTCTCTTTCGTCTTTTGTTTTTTGTTTTTGTTTATTTTTAATATGGTATCAGAAACACAGCCTTGGCCATCAATAGTTGTTCCAGTCACTATAAACTCTGCTCATCGTCATTCAACGATATCACAATCAGCTTGCCTTGCTTGATATCACAAATCTCATCCTTTGTTGAACATGATTCCACAAATTAGTTCATTGTAGAGAAATTGGCCAAACAACTCAAGTTCAAGATGATTTTGAGCTGCCATGCACCCTTAAAGGCCTCTGCAAGTAAACCAACACACCTCACGCGCCGTCATGGACCACAAGCATCAGTCATGTGCCTTCATGCACTACACTATGCACCTATTTTGCCAAGTCTCACATTGCATCATGTCATGTCAACCCATCCATGTTAGTGTGTGACATCAGCATGAACTATCCATGTTAACATGTGACATCAACATGAACTAGGGAAAAATAGTGTATGCACTAGGCGCATGAGATATCATCTCTATGAACTAGATAGGATAACAAAACCACTTTAGTCTCATTAATAGCCACATCAGCATCAACGTTGTTAAAATGACTATCCTAGCAAAGCACTAGCACTGTGTTTGGTTGGGGTGAAAATAGGGAGGATGGAAAACAAAAGGATGAAAATAGGGTGGACAACAGTGTTTTTCACTGTTTGGTAAAAGAAGGAAAATGAGGAGGAAGGAAGACCCGGGAGAAAGTTTTCTCTCCCAGGCCCACAATTTTCATCCTCCCAAATCGGGAGGAAAATGCTGGAGAGAAAAGTGCTCTCATAGCACTTTTACACAAATACCCCGTTTTGGAATCAAGAGAGAGAGAGAGAGAGAATGAGAGTTGCGCCTGCTAGTGTTGGAACGTTCTTGAGTGAGGAAGAAAAAGAAAATAAAAGAAGGGAGAGAGAGAGAATGAGAGTTGCGCCTGCTAGTGCTGGAACGTTCTTGAATGAGGAAGAAAAAGAAAATAAAAGAAGGGGGATAGAGATAAGGACCACATGTGTGGAGGAGAAAAAGAAGAAAAAAGAAAAAGAAAAAGAAAAGAAAAACGTATGGATGAAATGAAGGCTTAGAAAGGAAAAATAATATAATGAATAAAAATCCTAATTGAGAAATGTTACCACAATATTTTCACAATAAATTTTAAGTAACGGATTGTTATTAGTTAATATTTGTGAGTAAAAAAATAATTTTAGTAGTGGATTTAAATTAGAACTAGTAACAACTTTCCACATAAATTTGTTGTGAAAATATTGCGAAAAATGTTGTAGACGTAACACTTCTCATTGAAAAATATAATTGTTGGTAAATTTTATATTATTTTATAAGTACAAATAAATCTATTTCTTACCTATTATGTAACAAAAGTATAATAGTCAATTTATATAAATTACATTTTCTATCCTCCTACTTTTCTTTTCAACCAAACAAAAAAGTTTTCCACCCTCCCACTTTCCCATCCCTCCAACCAAACACACACAAGGGAAAACTAAATATTTTCTATTCTCCCACTTTTCCATTCTTCCACTAATTTTTCATCTTTCCACTTTTCTACTCCTCCAATGAAACATACCCTAATTATAGCACTATAATAGGTGTCAACAGCCACATCACAACATAGTGTCACGCTAGGATAGCTATTTTCACAACTTTATTCTAATTTTCCTTTGCTAAATAAATTTTCACAATGTTACTCATAACTTGTTAAAATGGTAAGTCGAATTTTTTTTTTAACTAAAATGGCAAGTCGTAATTAGAGTAACATTATTACTTTGGTATTAACTTACCACAAACATTATTTTTATTATGCGTCAATCATAATAAGTCACCCTAGCTACTAGCCACTAAATACTGGATGGTGTGTTTATTGGTTTGAGACATGATGTAAACATAGAGTTTTTAAGTTCAATCCGCTATATATATATATAATCATAATCAATAATTTTAAAAATAGTTATAAAATTTTTTCCTATTATTATTATGTCGTTAATATGATATGAATTATTTGTATAATCATATCAATTTGTAAGTCTTTTTTTTAATAAATTATAGCATTTTCTTATTATTATTATTACTATGTTATTTTCACGGCTTCGGCTACATTTCTCACCATGAGACAAAAACTAGCTGTTAGACTTAGTGCTGCCGACAGATGGATTTTTATTTTTACTGGGATTCCTTCTTCTTCTTCTTCTTCTTCTTTTTTTTTTTTTTTTTTTTTTTTTTGGGGTTGGGGGGGGGGGGGGTTAATTTGCTTAATATGGTTACCCCAATCCCCATCCAAAAATGACCACAATCTGAGTGTAGGGTGGGACTCTATTTGACATCTTTTATAAGTGCCTCTAGACTGTATCAGCATTCAAGACAGAACTACCAACCTTTAAAATGATAAATCCTAGTGCATTGAACATACGATTGGTACATTTTACTATAGCGATAGTGTAAAAGTGCACTACAGTACAATTTCCAGTTCACAAGAAATGGCCCCTACTCACAAAATTGGAATTGGACATAATTGCCCTTGTTCAAAGTGCAAAAGCTAAATTTATTGGGATTGTATTTGTATTGGTCAAAAAAAGCTTCTTCTTTTCCCCTCCTCCTTAAGCTAAATTTAGCTATTTCTTTTATATTATACCTCATTCTTCACTTAAATCTAATCTTTTGGTTGTACTAATTGACTAATGACTATTAAATTGATTTTAATCGAAAATGATAAGGTTAAAACGCAAATTACACCCTCTGGTCATCTAAATTCATTTCAATTTGACCCGAGTAGCCTTGAACCAGGTAGAATAGACTATGCCCCTTTTTTGTGTCATTCTTGGATTTAATATTTTATTTATTTACAATTTAAATTATAGTTTTCAAATTTATTATATTATCCCCTCTCAATCTATTATTATTTGATAATTTTATTAGAGGTTCAAGACCTATGCTTTTTACATGTGAATAAAAAATTTATTAATTTATGTTGAAAATGATATTATTTTAGATTTTTTTTTTGTTATTTGAAAGATTACTAAACACAAATTTTTTACACTTGTTTATACTTTATTATTTTCTATTAACCACATAAAAATGGTGAAAATTCATTTGAAAGTTGTTTAATTTTTTTAGACATATTTTTAGTAAAAATTTGTTAATGTTTTCCATTTTAATACCTTTATTTGTATTTTGTTATTACTAAATTAATTATGACATCATTACGGTTTAATCTTAAAAATCTTGAACCTTTCTCTTTTCCTGTTCGTTAAACGGTACAGGTCTAAAAACCATGCTTCTTTTCCCCTCCTCCCAATGGTAAATTTAGCTATTTCTTTTATATTATACCTCATTCTTCACTTAAATCTAATATTTTGGTTGTATTAATTGATTCATAACTATTAGAATGATTTCAATTCAAAAAGATAAGGTTAAATGCAAATTGCACCATCTAAGTTTGATTGAAATTCATTTTAGTCATTTAAATTTATTTTCGTTCAGTTGAATCTTCTAAGTTTCAAATTTATCCAATTCAAGCATTTTGTCTGATTTTGTTGAAAAATTGCTGTAAAGACCCAACAACCAAACGACCCAAATCCACTTAGAATGAGGGAATTTGTGCAACCAATCAAGGCCCAAACCAATAGATATTTGTAAAGAGAGTGGGATAAAACAAGGGAAGGAGGCTTAGCCCGAGAATCTAATCAAAGAGGAAATGACCAAAAGTTAAAGTTTATGTATATCAAAGGTTCTTTACAAGCTTCTTAGGGGTTATCACCACAATTCCTACCCTTGCCACTTTTGGTTAGCCACTCCATCCGTGTACACCTCCCAGGTGGGAACAATAGAGGCCAAGACTATCATAGTGTCAACTATTCCTTTTCTATCATCGCTAATGCTTTCTATAAACTTTGCCACAAAATCTGCCAAGACTTGTCCCTTTATGGTGGTACGAGGCATGTACCTAACATCATAGGCACCGAGCATTGTCTCCCATTTAGCAATCCTACCCGTGTAGTCTGATTTTCGTAGGAGAGTTTGTAAGGGGCGTTGGGTAAGCACTATCATGGTATGTGCTTGAAAATAATGTGGAAGCTTCCTCGTGGCGTGTATAATGGCCAACACTGCCTTCTCCAAGGGTAAATAGCATGTCTTAGCTTCTTGCAAGGACTTGCTAACATTGTAGACAAGTCTTTGTACCCCACTCTCATTTCTGACTAGGACTAGACTAACTGCATAATCTGTGATTGCCAATTACGCATACAAAACTTCCTCTTTCTCAGGTTTAGAAAGGACTAGGGGGTATGACAAATATTTCTTGAGCTTCTCAAAGGCCAACACACACTTCTCAGTCCATTGAAAGTTTTTCCACTTGTGGAGGAGTTGGAAAAACAGACGACACCTATCCACTAATTGAGAGATAAACCTATTTAGAGTTGTTGCCATCCCTGTTAATTTTTGTACCTCCTTAGGATTTTGAGGAGGATGCAAACTATTAACGGCCTTAATCTAATTAGGATTGACCTCAATTCCTCGGTGTGTTATCATATAGCCTAGAAACTTTCCCGAGCTGACCCCAAAAGAACATTTAGATGCATCTAAGCGCAGCTTATGTTCCCTTAACACCGAGAACACCTCCCCCAAATCTGTTAAGTGCTCTACAACCTACTTGCTCTTTACTAACATATCATCAATATATCCTTCCACATTCCTCCCAATTTGTGACTTAAACATTTGTGTCACCATTTTTTGATATGTGGATCTTGCATTTTTATGGCTGAAGGGCATCACCTGATAATGGTAATTTCCAGTGGGAGTGCAGAAAGCAGTTTTTTCCTGTTCAGCTAATGCTAAAGGTATCTGCTGATACCCTTGGAAGGCATCCAAGAAACTCATTTGAGGATGTCCAACTATTACATCCACTAGTTGATCAATCAGAGGAATGAAGAAAGGATCTTTCAGGCAAACTTTATTCAAATTCATGAAGTCCACGCACACACACCACTTCTCGTTTTTCTTCTTTACTACCATGGTATTAGCCAACCATTCGGGGTAAAAGATCTCTTTGATAGCCCCTGCTTTTTTAAGTTTATTCACTTCTATCCTTACTGCCTTAACATGCTTTTTTGATGAGCACCGAGGAGGTTGCTTTCGTGGGATTACCTCTGGATTCACATTCAACCGGTGACATATAAACTCAAGATCAACCCCATGTATGCCATAAGTATTCTAGGCAAACACATCAATATTATCTTCCAAAAATTTCACCAGTGCAGCCTTTTCCAAGGATGGCAATTGAGACCCCACCTGAAAGTATTTTTCTTCGTCTTGACCAATCAAAACCTTTTCCAATTTCTCGGACAGCACCCCTTGCGACTCGGTCCTAAGTCCTGCTTCGGGACACTTTGATTGCTATGGGATTTGCTCCTCTTCCACCACGGCTTGATCTATGGGTTGCCATGTAATGGCTGCTATCAGACATTGCCTAGCTATTACTTGACTTCCTACTAGTTTCCCAACTCTACCTTGGGTAGGGTACTTAACTTTCAAGTGTAAAGTTGACGAGATTGCTCCCATAACATGAAGCCATGGTCTGGCCAGGATAGCTGTGTAAGGGGAAAAAGCTTCAACTACAATGAAGTCAACTTGCAAATCTTTGTCTCCGGCCTGTACAGGTAACCTTATCATCTCGTGGGGGGTTACCAATCTCCAATCAAAGCTCACTAGGGGTGAATCCTATTTTTCCAGGTCCTCGGGCCTGAGATTCAACCCTTTATATAAGTCCAGGTACATAATCTCTACCCCACTTCCCTGGTCTACTAGGTCCCTTCTTACATTATACCCCTCGATCTAAATGGTTACCACCAAGGCATCATCATGTGGTTGGAGCGTCCCCTCCTTATCTTCTTCTAAAAAACCTAAAGTAGGCATGGCCACTATTTTGGCCTTTTTGCAAGCCCGGCTCCTGTCTTTCAAGTTAGGACACGAAACCACCGACATAACCCCCGAGTAGGTTCCTGTGTCGCCCCTGGGCTTAGCAAAAATGACATTAATTGTACTCAATGCTGGCTAAGGAGCTCCATCTCTCTAATACCCAACTCCCAAATGCCCGAATTGACCTGTAGGCTGGTGCAAGAACTGACTCATTTTCCCTGCCTTCACTAGGTGACCTAAGTGATCTCATAAAGTCCTACAATCCTCAGTTTTGTGCCTTTTTTCTTGATGATTATGGTAGTAATGGCTCTGGTTTCTCCTGGACAGATCCCCACCCATCTTATTGGGCTATTTGAAGTATGGTTCATTGTTTATCTTCTCTAGTATTTGATAGACTGGCTCTTTGAATAATGAATTAACCACTTGAGCCCCCACAGATAATGTCTGATTGGGGAAGTCTCTCGGAGAACGGTTATTATGATATCCTCTTCCCTGAGGATCTCTTTTCTTTGGGAAAACCTTAGCTTTGCCCTTTCCTTGGGTCTGATCTTCCTCTACTCGTTTATACTTATCAATGCGATCTATTAGCTGGCGCATACTAAGGGCAAGCTTCATTGTTAATGACTTCCTTAATTCATGCTCCGTCGATAGCCCTACCTTAAATGTTCTCACTACCACGTCCTCAAAATCTCCATCTATCTCATTGTACATTTCCCAATATCTATCCGAGTAGATCTTGAGAGTTTCACCTTCCCTCATGGCCATGGACAAAAGAGAGTCCAAGGGCTTGGGGACTCTACTACATATTACAAATCTTGCACCAAATGCCCTCGTAAGCTCCTTAAAGGATCTTATTGACCCCTCTTCTAAATCATCAAACCAGCATATAGCCACAAGCCTGAGGCTGGAGGGGAATACCTTGCACATAAGGGCTTCATTGCCAGAATGAATTGCCATCTTTTGATTAAAATGGCTCATATGCTCTACAACGTTAGACCTTCCATTATATATGGTGAAAGTTGGCAGTGAGAACTGGTGGGAAAGCCTGTCCTTGTTGATTCTCCTAACAAAGGGTGACTTCGAGATTTGTCGAAGTGCATTACTCATCGTGTTATTCTCCATTCTACGATAAGATGACCCTTGCTCATGCCTGTACTTGCCCTTTTCTAGTTTATCCTGGTGTGAAGATGCTGATGGGGTTCTTGACCTATAGCGATATGAGCGATCCCTACTCTCCGCTGATCCATCGCTTGATGGGGGTGATGGATCCCTTCTATCACGCTCCCTTCGCCACAGCTTCCTACACAAGCAATCTACCTTAAGCTGCAATTTTCGCATCTCCTGATCGTGTGAAACATGGCTCCTAGTCCTAGAGCGGCTCCTCTTTGTGCATTCAGTATGGTATGACTCTACAATAACACTTGGTGTATGGTGCCTGTCCCTCCTTTGCTCCAAACTAACAAACTGGTTTTCCCTCTGTAAACCAACGGACTCCTCCCTATTCTACTCCAAGTTGGCCATGATTACTTAAGATAAACCCACAATAACACCTTGTTCCCTTTAGACAGCACCAATTGTAAGGACCCAACAACCAAACTGCCTAAACCCACTTGGAATGATGGAATCTGTGCAACCCAGTAAGGCACAAACCAATAGATATTTGTAAAGAGAGTGGGATAAAACAAGGGGAGGGGGCTTAGCCCAAGGATCTAATTGTTGATGGCCATTTTGGAAGTCCAAGTAGAAAGGAGAAGCCCAAAAACGCGGATAGAAAAGAGTTGGTAAATGGATAGAAAACCCATTAAGCCTAAGCGGTAGGAATAATGAATCACAGGCTCATGAGATAAACAAATGGGTCTTGAGGAGACAAATGGGCTTAAAGGAGTCTGGAAAGAGAGGGGAAAAAAAAAGAGTAAATCATGGGCAGTATATGATGTGGAAAAGTGAGAATGGGTCATGGCAGGCCCAAAGTAATGAAAGCAAAGAAAGCAAGGGGTTGATGGCAAGCTCATGAGCCCCAAGGATGAGGGATAATGTAATTAGGCCGGGGAAGCCCAAAAAACTCAGTAAAAGCCCATGGGAATTCAAAGTTAAGAAAATGCCCAAGGAAAGCAAACAGGCTAAGGATGCCCAAGAGAAAACAAATGGGACACAGGAGCCTGCCAGTGATGTAATAAAAGAACCAATGGCCGTATTGGGCTATTGGGAGAAGAATAAACGGCAGACCCAAAGAGGCCCAGCAGGATTGGGGCAAACAATTTCGCAGCAGAAATGATAGAGTGGTATGGCAGGAGATGGTAGTAGAAAAAAGGGTGGGTTGAAGAAAGGCAAAGCCCACCGTCAAGTAAGGCCCAGCCCTTAAGTGGGGCAAGCCATAAAAGAAAGGGAAACCAGAAAATAGTAAAAAAACAGACGGCAGACTGTGCAGGCCAACTATAGCGAATGCATGAGCAGCAAACAGATTTTGGACATACATGGAAGAGAGGTACGCGCAAGGCCCAAACATCACCAGCCTATACCCAGCCAATACAGGATACGGTGAGGTCATGGGTCAAAGGTAAGAGGGCATGGTTTGGCGGTGGGGAGAGGGGAAAAACCTATTTTGAGGTTCCTGCTCGGGCTCTTTTGGGGGAAGTGTCCTGTTGGGATGACATACCACCCAAAAGAAACAAAATTGAGTTGGAACCACTAGGTGCATGCCATGAGGGATAGGAAGAGAAAAGGCACCCACACCGTAGCAGGGAAGGGTGCCACGGTAGACAAACAAATAAAATAGTTTTTTTTTTTCTGGTGACAGGGAGTGGCACACAGATGGACTAGTGGTGGTTGGCAAATACACCCAGAACAGACAAAGGTGGTTAAGGGCTAAAATAGTAAGACCCGGTCATAGTAGGCACTATAAAAAGAGGCCCTTGTAGTGTATAGGAGACCAGGACCACGAAATAGGAAATTGAAAAAACGAGGAATAGAAAACAAGTACTGAGAAAAAGAGATGAAAGAAAGAAAGATAAGAAATGGGAATATTAGAAGAGAAGGAAAGAAAAAGATAGAGAGTTAGAGCGACAGGCATGCACCAATAGGTTGATTCCCTCTCTCCCTCTCAAAGTCCTGCTCTCTACCATAAACAAAGAATTCTCTTGTGTACCAACCATTCAAGTCCGTTTCTCTCAAAGTGATTAATTTCCACGAAAGCATTTCCTTGGGGGATTATTCACGTTGAGAAGAGACGTTCTTCCATTTCTGGTTTTGGTCATGCGGATAAGATTTGATCTGATTTCTTTTTTTTCTTTTGATTAACCCATATACTACCCACTTATTCCCCTTACTTTCTTTATAAAAGTAATTGTTGTTAAATTGTAATTATCTTTTCTTGATTAGGGATTATCTATTCACTTTAATTAAGAAGTCAAAGTACTTTCTTTTGTCTTATTATTATCATATCTGCTTGTCACAACTCATCTAAAACAGCTCTGCCTGCCATAAGCGCGTTCTTGGCGAACGAGGCATAGTTTGCGCACAAGCCAGACCAAATTGAGTTGCAGCTGAACTGGTCTCAACTCCCTTACTCAGAATATCTAGGCCCAGTACCGTAGGAGGCAGCCTAGCCTAACATAACGAAAAAGGCCCACTACACTAATCAAAGAAGAAATGACCAAAAGTTAAAGTTAATGTATGTTAGAGGTTCTTTACAAGGACAAAGCTCTTACACTAGATAATACATTGTTCACCCTCTTTCTTTTACTATTCTTGCTTTGATTTTCTGTTATTTGACTATTTTTCTCCCTCTTCTCATCTGAAAGTTCCCTTTCCTTATATACTCTCCAGCCCATCACATCCTAGCCTTTCATCCCCACTTACCTAGACTCTCCCTATGACACTTATCCCTTTAAACTTCTATTGAAGGTGGTAGAAAGAGTTGCTTAGTTATGAATTCCACTATTTAGGTCACTTCCTTATTGTAGTGGGTCTTTTTCACAATGTTGGGCTGGGCTACCTCCTACGGTATTAAGCCCAAATGTTTTGAGTAAGGGAGTTGGGACCGGTCCAACTGTAACTTACTTTGGTCCGGCTTGTGCACAAACTATACCTCGTTTGCTAGGCTTTGATCACAGGCCTATGGTAGGCAAAGCTGCTGCGGGTAAGTTATGGCAGGCAAACATGATAAAGACAATACAAGAAATAATAAACAAAATGAATAAAAGGGAGCGACAAGTGGCAACCCGTAGGCCGAAAGTAGAGAAATAAACGAGAAATAATAATAATGTGTTTATTGAATTAAAGAGGGAAAACTTGGTCTACCATGCCAAATAATGCTGCAGAGCTAAAACCAAGAAGATAAACTATTTCCTCAATGTGATTAATCTCCTAGGGGAAAGAAATTAATTGCTTTGAGGGAATGAGCCTAAATGATTTATGTTTAATGGGGATCCTCTGTCTTTTTAATAGAGAGTAGGGGTTTAGAGGGAGAGAGGAGATCCACCTATTGGTGCATACCTGCCATTCTATGCTCTATATTCTTTATCCTTCATAGTTTTTCCTTTCTTTCTTTATTTTTTTTCTTTTCCCTTCTTTCTTCATGTTTTCTTATTTTGTAGTGATACACTCTCAGAGGTTGCTATTAAAGTGTTTTGTGATTGTGATCCCCTCTTTACTGTGCATGGCAAAGCCCCTTTTTATAGTGCCTGCCATGACCAGATTTTATTATTGTAGCCTTGAACAACCTTTGGTTGGTCTGGGTGTCCTTGCCGACCACTTACTGGTTTGCCAGCCACCACCACTTACCTGTATTGGCCGTGACACCAGATAAAAAAGGTTATTTTGTTTGTTTGCTTGCCGTGCTACAGTGTGAGTGCTTTCTCTCCCTTCTTATCTCTCATGGCATGCACCTAATGGTCCCAGCTCATCCTTACTTCCTTTGAGTGGTATGTCATCCCAGCAAGACATATCCCTCAAATGAGCCCGAACAGGAACCCCAGAATAGATTTTCCTCTTTCCCCACTGCCAAACCATGCCCTCTTACCTCTGACCTATGACCTCATCACCTCCTGTATTGGCTGGGTACAGGTTGGTGATATATGGGCCTTGCGTGTGCTTTACTTCCATGTATATCTGAAATCTACCTGTTGCTCACGCGTCTGCCGTGGTCTGGAGATTTGTCTGCACATTCTGCTGCCCATTGTTGGCTTCTTATAGCGTGAACCATTTTCTGGCTTCTCATTCTTTAAAACCTGCTCCTTTTGGGGCTGGGCTTTTGGTTGGCCATGGGCTTTTCCTCTTTCGGCCCACTCCCTTCTTCTTTTCTACAGTCTTTGTGTATCCTGCCGTATTGCTCTGCCATTCCTGCCGTGGTGTTATTTGACCCAAGCTTGCTGGGCCTTTTTGGGCTTGTTGCTTATTCTTCCCTTAATGACTCAATATAGTTATTTGAGACTTTTTGGTTACGTTGGGCATCCTTGGCCCATTTACTTTCCTTGGGCCCTTTTGGCCCTTTTCCTAGCTCTGCATTCCCATGAACTTTACTAATTCCTTTGGGCTTCTCTGACCCAATTACCTTATTCTTCATCCTTGGGGTTCATGGACTTTCCATCAACCCCTCACTTTCTTTACTTTCATTACTTCAGGCCTGCTGTGGTCCATTCTCACTTTTCTACACACATACTGCCCATGGGTTTGCTTCTTCTCTCTTTCCTGGCTCCTTTAGGCCCGTCTACTTCCTTAAGGCCCATTTGCTTATTTTATGGGCCTGCAATCTATTATTCCTGTCATTTGGGCTTAATGGTTTTTCTATCCACTTACTAACTCTTTTCTGCCCATGTCGCTAGGCTTTTTCTTTCTACTGGGCTTCCAAAAATGATCATCAACACTTATTAATGCAGTTGATAAAGTTATTGCCAGTCATTTAATGCGGAGGCAGTAAGTGAACTTTCACTGGAAACTTCCTTCACCTACCATGATTCTCTCTCTAACCCCCACCCTCCTCATTCGGACTTCCTAGAAATCTTTTGTCTCTTCTCCTCCTATCCTCTGGAAGATTCCCTCTTCGGGTTCACAATGCCTCTATAGTGACAACCATAGCTTGTTGTACCCTTCCTTGGTCCTCGGGCTCCTACAATTGCCATTAAAAAAATAGTTTTCTCATGAAAAAATTTATGTGAGATTTTTTTTTTCAAACAATCTTTTTTGTTAGTTAATTTCATACTTAACAGAAAATTTTTAATGGAATTAGACAAAAAACTTGAATTGAATAAATCTGAAACTTTTTTTTTTTTTTTTTTTGAGATTGAATGAAAGTAAAATTAGATGATTAAAATGAATTTAATTTAAACTTTTTTTTGAGGGAAAAATTTAATTGAAACTTAGAGGGTGCAATTTACATTTTAATTAGCCAAAAGATAATATTTATTGTCCTATAACAAAATATTGTATTTATTGCATTTGTCAATACTTTTTTTTTTTTTTTTGAGAAACAAACGCACAAACAAGGAAGAGGGAAATTTAAAGTAACATCTTTTAAGTTTTGTCCAATTCATTAGATATGCAAGGATCAATTTCAATGCAATAGTGGGAATTTTGTTTCTTCATCAGCTGATTAGTTTCAAAGTTATATCACCACATATATTTTGTCTTGATTTTTTTTTTTTGAGAAGGTATTTTGTATTGATTTTGATTGGAAGATAAATCAAAGGTTGATGTTAAGTTCGCCAACTATATCATCCTTAGAGTATAAATTTCTTCTTTTATTATGATAATCCAATAGTTATAAACTTATAATGGGAATGGAAGACTTGAATCCCATGTCTTCATTAAAAACACCTGAATTTGTCAATTAGTTGAGTTACAAGACTCTTGGTTAGAGCATAATTTTAATAAGGGTTGTTTGTCTACGTTTATAAGTTAATTTATTTTTTAAGCCAGTTTTATGTGTAGGTTTTTAGAACTTTTTTTTTCCTTAATACAATTTTATTTTCAAGTCAATAAACCAATAAATTTAAACTATCCCAAACAAATGCTAATATATATATATATATATATATATATATATATATATCACTCTATTCTATAATATTCACTATATCACTCTAGTTTGACATTCCTGCAGGAAGAACTCTTGAAAATTGAATCCATAGTTAAACATTATCAATCTTACTATAACCTAGAAGAACAAAGTTTCTCTCCAAACTAATTTGGAAAGAAACCCTTCAAACTCTTCATATATTTTTATATTGAATGTGAATTTTGAAAATCTAACCGTTGAATTACATGTTCTTATTATATCCTTCATGCTTGAAAATTTTAAAGAATATCAAAAATCAATTATTATGCCATCAAAAAAAATGTAAAAATTTCAAGTTTTTATGATCTAAAATTGTATATAAAAAATAAGTTTATTAATTGAATAGTAAATAACATTCAATTTGAACGAAAATTGATATGCATGTTAAGAACATAAGGAACATGAAATTCAATGGTTAGATTTTCAAAATTCACACCAAATATATATGAGAAGTTTAAGGAGTTTCTCTCCAAATTAGTTTCTAAAAAAACTTTGTTCAACCTAGAATAACTAACAAGTTGTCTAACGGGGCCACTGTTGAGACCACTTTAAACACTCAATCTCAAATAACAGGCTAACCAACGAACTCAAGCGAAACTCAAGAGCACTCTTCTATAGAATTAGAGATTAATAATGAAAACAAAGAATGCAATTTTCAAGAGAACTTGGTTGGCTCTAGTACCATTTAAAGACTTAGGGATGAATAAAGTGAGTGAATGAAGAGAGACATGGATGAATATTGTGAAAAAATATGTTGCAATAATAAAATAACAGGACAATACAAAACTTTGAATATAAATCTATTTTGAAATTTTAAAAACTTGATTCTTAAAAACTTTGAATAATACTTCAAACACTGATTCTCATTCAAATACTTAAATATTGTAATACAAAGGAAGGATTTATAGAGTCTAATAAGTTTTTGTTTTTTGAAGAACCTATTTTGAAAAACCCCTTGAAGAACCTAAGGTTATGTTTGGTAAATGTTTTTTATTTATATTTTCAAAAACATATTTTTAAGGTTATGTTCAAAAAACAAATTTTAAGGTTATTATGTTTCAAAAATAATTTTATTGTGTTTTCAAAATCGAAGACACATTTGGTTACTTGAAAACAAAACATAATTTTCTCCCAAATAAGAAAATGTTTGGTAACTATGGTTGTATAGTTGTATTTGCTCATTATTATTTAAAAAAAAAAAAAATCATAACGATACCATTATTAACAAAAAATAAATTAACCATGGCTTATTTTATCACATTTTTTGGAAGGAGTACGGTTTTTAGTGGGACTTGAGAAATTTTACGTACTATTTTAATGTATTAAATGATGATATATACATAACACATCATATCAGGTTAATTTTTTATTAACTTTTTTTTTTTTGGTCTTTTTTTAGTTTTTTGTTTTATCAGTAGTACACTCATCAGTGGGTTATATACAAAGGAGGGACTTAGGACTGATGTTTCAAGTGGTTGTATCGAAGCCTGCGTAATCTATATACATAGGGCAAAACTTAGATACAGTACTTTTGGAGTACTTTTGGATACTGTTCGTTAGGTACCTTTTTTAAAATTCTGCCACCTGTCCAGCCATTTAAGTTTGCAAACGGCGTTAAGTTGGCCATCTGTATTTTTCTTTTTTACTTTTCTTGTTCTGCTGAAACCCAATCTGCCATGAAAAAACAAGAAAAACCTTAAATCTCTCTCTCTCTCTCCAGAGAAAAAGAAAAGTTTTGCTAAAAGAAATCCTCTATGGATGATTCCACCTGTTCAAATGTCACCCATTCAATCAACTTTGAGAACCCTAACCCCACTATCTTCCTCTTCCTCTTCGTCTTCATTTTCGCAACTGATGCGGTAGCACAGAGCTGTTAAGAACTAACACACGGAGGTGAAGCGGCAGTACGGAGCAACAACACAGAGTGTCTCTTAAACTTGAACTAACACACGGAGCTGTTAAGAACAATCTATTCAGATCAACTCATACCCAGTAGATCTAAGTCGAATTTTGTGCTTTTAGACTTGGTTTAGCTGAAGGCCGGGTTGATTTGGATTTGGAATTTGTGAACTGGGTTTGTAGGATTTATGATTTTTTTTTTAAAGAAAAAAGAGAGAATTTTGTATTATAAATAGAAAAGAAGTATACAATGGGACCCTGGACTTAGCAACAACGTCCAGCCCAAAAAAGATGAAACCATTAAATAGTGGTCTTACAAGAACAGAATAAACAAAATGCAGACTAAAAATTTTGGGTTTTTTTTTTTTTTTTTTTGGATATGTAGGTTTTGGATGCTCTAGCATTGTAGGATGATTTGTATCTCAATATTATAGATTAGGTGTGAGAAGTTGGGGTTTGGAGTTTTCTGGAATTTTGAATGGCTTTCACAGGAGAAGAGAGAAAAGAAGAAGAAGAAGAAGAAGAAGAGGAAGATAGGTTGGTTAACGCCGTTTACAAACTTAAGCGGCTGGACACGTGGTAGAATTTGAAAAGGGGTATATAAGGAACAGTACCTAAGGTACTGTATTTAAGTTTTATCCTATATAATAATAGGTGAAATTGAGAGAAACTCAAATTAGAATTTCAAATCAGAGTTCCAATTTTGTGTCATGTGTCCTGAATTATTTATTTTTAAAGAGTTTTATTTTTTAATTTTAGAATTAAATGTGGGACCACATCTAAATATTCATCTAAGTGAGTTATTAAGTACAAAAATCAACGAGTCTAGAATAAATGAATCATAAAAAAAAAAAATGCTTCACAATAATTAAAAAAAATGAAAAATTTACATTTTATACCTAATAATATCCTGACAATTTTTTTAAAGAGTTAACAAAATATAAAAATGACTATTAATAGTATTTAAATTATATATATAAGGCTTATATTATGCATCTTATTATATATTTTCAAGTGTATTTATACATATGCATAGAGTTACAAACTAGTACAACCAATACATATAGCTTATATAAGCTTGCAAAAGTTACATGAACAGTAATAGTGAATAGTACAGTGAACGTTAAAAGTGAACAAGTACTGTACAACAATAACGAATAAATAGGTGTGCACAGTAATTGTCAAAAATAATTTAATGATTTGAACAATAATTGCATGATGATTAGTAACAATTAGAAATAATGTTCTGATATGTCCAAAATCCTATAGTAACTTCAATAATTCTAGATACAGTGAAAGGCCTTCAATAATTTTTGATATTGAGATTATAAAAGTGAAAAGCTTAAATATATAATTTTGATTCTTCTAGAGAAAGTGATACCAAATATTGAAAAGCTTCAATAATTTTGATAATGCTAATTCTTGTGCTTCACAGGACTGTTCATGTTATAGTAATGTCATGAATAATAAAAGTTACAATATAAGTATCAGAGCCTTATTTTTACATTTACTGTTACAGAATATTAGGTTCTTAAGAAGGTTTTTCAGAAGAGGTCCTTGAGAAGGTTTTTTAGAAACCAAAAACTATGCCTCTCTAAGCCCCCTATTCTCCTTATCAATCTCTAAAAAGCCTCCTTTTGTATAAGAAAAATTATATAAGAAAACTCTCTTGATCCCCTAAAATTCTTCCCTTGTATCTGAAAAAATTATCCTTTGTAATATTCTCAAGTATTTGAATGAGAATCAGTGCTTGAAATATTATTCAAAATTTTGAAGAATCAAGTATGTTTTTAAGTTTTCAAGATAGATTTATATTCAAAGTTTTGTATTTTACTGTTATTATATTCGCATATCTCTTTCACAATATTCATTCATATTTCTCTCTTCATCCACTCACCATATTTCATTTCCCCCAAGTCTTTACATAGCATCAGAGTCATTACTTTTACTATTGGTTGCACTACTCACTTTTATTGTTCATGTAACTTTTGTAAGCCTATATAAAGGCATTTGTATCAGTTGTTGAGGCACGGGCATATATATATATATATATATATATATATATATACACCAATGATAAAACTGATTTTATTTCTTTATCCTATATCAGATACCGATTCATAAGTTATATTGTTATATGATATTGGTTGGATTATTTTATTATTTTCCTTTTTTTAGTCACTTTATTGTTTTATTGTTTTCCAAAGGTTTTTTTTTTTTCCTGGTTATTTGATAGTTATATGTTCTTTCAAACCATTTAAAGAAACTTGCATTGGTTTTTACCACATTTTAAAAAATAAAATATTTATTTATAATACTTTTTGTTTCTGTTTCTAAGAAGGTTTTGTATACCATTCTCTTTTTTCATTTTTTTTTTCTGGACTCATCATTTCTTCTACACATTTTTTTAACCTCATACTCTCTTGTTATCATGCAAATTTGTGCATTTTCTCTTACTTGTTCATAATACGGAACTACTTGAGATTGTGTTGGTGAAGAGAGATTATTTGAAGGTTGTATCTATTATTAAATGGATGCTTCTTAATAAAAAGGTGTATCTATAGTTTTTCCTTTTTTTAACCTTCAAGCCGTTCTTCTGTTTCTCTCCTCAATCGTGATGCCGCTTGCAATTATGAGTTGAGTTTTGTTTTTGTTTTTAAACGTTTTTGTGATGGATTTATATATGTTGGTTTGTGGTTGGTATGCTTTGGGTGGGTGTGTTTTAGGTATTTTGAAACGTTTGAGTTGCTTTGTTGCAAAAAAGGTTTTGTGATTCTTCACTCATGTTTTGTGTTTGTCTTCAGTGAGAGAGTCGCAGCAGGATGTTTCCTGGACCTCCCTGTATATTTTGGAGATGCTTTCAGCTGACAGGTATGGAAATTTGTATTAGAAAGTATGCTTATGTGCAAGTTCGTTGTCTGGCTCGCTTTATATCCTTCATAAAGTTGGTGCTGAAATTGAAAGAGCATGTGCAGCTTAAATTAACGGTTTGGGTTTTGAGCAAGTATTTTCCCAATTTGAAAATCTTTGCAATGCTGATGACTTTGATCATGAACTTAATTTAGAAAAGGCAGAGGCTATAGCTGTAAGTTGCCTTCTGCCCATGATTTATCAATTGGCTGAGTAGAAGAAACAGGAAAAATTATTTTACATGTCAAATTTCCTACTTCTCACTCATGCTTTCAAATAACTTATAGGTTGTTCGAGAGACCTTGGAATCTAATGTATAGTTTGCAGACTCTGTTCTTGCTCAGGTAAATAACTTATATATCTCTATACTCTATAGTGAGTATAACAAATTGCTACAAAATAAGTACTGGTTTTTCTTTGGTGCTATGACATGTTTTTGATGTTATTGAGTGATGGCATGCAATGTGCAACTAATTGGGGCGATGAAAACCATATGCAATTAACTGAGTTGCGTAGTTTATAATTCATGGAGAAGAGATATTATTCCCTTTTTTATCAGTTATGCAGAGATTATTTTATCATGTAAAGGTGTTGTTTACCACAATGCTCTTACAAATATTGACATTATGATAAATGAGCAAATTGATTAGGTTCTGGGTTTGATTGGTCCAAATATAAGTATCATTTTTCTATGATGCATTGTAGGATAGATCATGGGACTTAGTTCAAGATTTTGTGTGTTTAAGAGGGGGCAATGGTTCTAGCAAAAGAGGGAAGAGGGAAGAGGGAAGAGGTGGTTAAGCCTACTGAAAGGTGCATTGGGTTATCTAACCTCCTTTGAGTACTAAAACTATAATATAGATGTTCAATGGCCTGCACTAGGATTTTTAGAAAAATAACACTACTACACATTTAATGGTTTCTTTGCATTCGAACAAGAAAGCATATCAATATTAGCATATGCAATAGAGTCCATCAAGCCGGGTTTCTCTAATAGTTCCTAATTTGTAAAAGAATTAAAGTATTTGAAATCAACATGAAATTTGGGGGATATAAAACAGATAATTTAAGGATTGTCAAGATTGGAAATAATGAAGTTTGTTTGCAAAAGATGGTCTAGGAACTCCAGGTGAAATTGAAATCTCTAATTTAATTAGATTTTCAATTTTGTGTCATGTGTCCCATTTAATTTTTAGGTTGTGCCAAATGAATTATTGTGTGTAAAAATCGAAGAATCCAAATTTAATTAGATTCTAAATAAAATTTCATATTGGAGTTTACTTTTCCACCATATTGGAGTTTACTTTTTGTGACAAGTGAATTATTGGGTGCAAAAATCAAAGAGTCTAAAACCAATTGTAGGGGCCTTTTTTTGTATATGGTATATTGGGCTGCCTTCTGCGGTGATGGGCCCTAGTGTTTCTGAGTAAGGGAGCTGGGGCCGGTCCAATTGTAACTCAACTTGGGCCAGTTTGTGCACAAACTTATGCCTTGTCTGCCAGGAGCAAATTTACGGCAAGCAGAACTGTTGCAGACGAGTTACGGCAGACAGATATAATAATAACTAAAACAGAGTACTTTGACTTATTTAAATAAATGGCTATGTATTCCCTGCTAATAAAGCATAATTACAGTCATAATGATATCAATCACAGAGAAAAAACGAAGAAAATAATACTGGCTAATTTAAATGGACATAAATTAAGTTTTAAACTTAGTCTGCCGTAGCAAAGCCAAAGAGGAGAGAACGCCTCTTCTCAATGCAAATAATCCCCCAGGAAAAAGATCCTGCCGTGGGGATTAATGGCTTTGAGGGAGTCGGACCTGAATGGTTATTGCCCCAAAAAGAAAGAGTCCTTATTTGCGTTTTGGAAGAAGGTAAGATTTGAAGGGAGAGAGAAGGAAACCGATCTATTGGTGCATACTCATTGAACTAACTCTCCTTTTTCTAGTTTCCTTTCTTTTCTTCTCTGTTTTCTTTCTTATCTTTTTCTTTTTTTCTTCTTGCTCTGTTTTTTCTTTTTACCCCCGAAAATATACTCTGTTTTTCCATCCTCTGTACAGGGCATGGCAAGAGCCTTTTTATAGCACCTACTGTGGCTAGCGTTTTACTGTTTTGCCCCTTAACCGCCTTTGTCTGGTCTGGGTGTACTTGCCGACCACCAGGACTGTGCGACATCCACCCTTGCCAGACAGAGGCGGGTTTGTTTTGTTCCTTTGTATACCGTAACATTTCTTCCTACCACGGTATTAATGCTTTCTCTCTCTACTCTCAGAGCATGCACCCAACGGTTCCCCCTCAAACTTGCCTCTTTTGGGTGGTCTATCATCCCAGCAAGACGTACCTCCCAAAAGAGGCTTGGGTAGGAGCCGCAAATAGATCTTTTCCCCTCTCCCCACTACCAAACCATACCCCATTTCCCTCTTACCTCTGGCCCATGGCCTCACCATGTTCTATATTGGCTGGGTACAGGCTGGTGGTGCCTAGGCCTTACGCGTGCTTCCCTTTCAAATTTGTCCAAGAGTCTGCCTACTGCTCATGCGTTTGCTGCGACCTGGAGACTCTCCGTCTGCGTTTCCTGGCCTTTCATGTGGGCTTTCCTTTGGTTTTTCGCTCCATTCAGGAGCTGGGTTTCGTATGATGACGGGCCTTACATTTCTTTGGCCCACTTTTGATTTTCTTTATTGCCTGCCACGTTGAATTGTTATTCCTGCCGTAATAACTTAATCCTGCTGGATCTCTTTTTGGGCCAGCCATTTATCCCTTTTCTCAGTGGCCTGTCATGGGCACTGTTTTGTTTTTGCTCATGGGCTCCTATGTCCCTTTGGGCTTTCCTTTGGGCATCCACGGCCCGATTGCTTTCTTTGGGCTTCCTCGGCCCGTTTGCTAATTCCACACTCCCATGAGCTTTTTACTAACTTCATTGGGCTTCCCCAGCTCAATAACATTATCCTTATCTTTGGGGTTCATGGGCTTGCCATAAACCCCTTACTCTCTTAGTTTGTATTGCCTTGGGCCTACGGCGGCCCTTTCTCACTTTTCTATCTCATACTCTGCCCATGGGATGCTATTTCTTTCTTTCCTGGCTTCTTTGAGCCCGCTTGCCTCTTTAAGAACCATTTATTTATTTGTTGGGCCTGTGATCCATTATTCCTGTTGCTTGGGCCTAATGGGTTTTTTGCTATTTACCTTGTCAATTCTTTGTGGCCCTCATTATTGGGCTTTTCTGTTTGCCTGGGCTTCCACAAATGGCCCTCAACATTTAGCCCCCTGAACATATGAAACGTTCCTGCGATTCATATGTGAATGAAAAGGCGTTTCTACCCTTCTCTCATCTTTTTTCTTCTTCTATTTTTTCGCGGGTCTTTTTTAAGCTGTGGACCCCTTCTTATACATACATATATTCTCCTTCCTGCCGCGAACAGGGTTGTCTCTTTGAATTTCCCAGTTTGGCAGTTATTTTCAAAACAGAGCCGCCGCTTCATTAATTTCATTCCCTTTGTGATGGCTGACCCGTCACCTCCTTTCGTGCTGATATTAATGACCTGGGTATTTAAGGAAGAATCCTTCTGCACTTTAATCACAAACTCTTTCTTTTCCCAGAACATACACTCTCCGTCTCTTACTCTCCTTCTTCCTTTCGAACACCCATACCTATTTTCTCCGACTAAGCCTCCTCACCATGTCACCGATGAAAAGTCAAGGCTCTTCCTGCCGCAAAGGGAAGGCGGTTGCTTCCGATTCTCCTGCCGTTCCTGAGGAGATGGAACGTTCCGATTCGGAGCGGTCTGCTGAGGAGGAGACGGAGCACGACCCCGACAGCGAATGCGCTCCTTTAATCGACCCTTGGTACGAAATCAATCCTTACTTCCCAAAAATCCCTGGTGACTATGTACCGCCGCCGCTGGATCGTGTATTGATTACCCTTGTCCGTTGAGACCTCGATGTTTCTTGGGCTCCTTTAGCATCTTCAATCCCCGATCTGTCTATTCGCCAAGGTCTTTCGCTTCCTGTATCCCTTCATTTTGAATTTGGGTCCGGCACATCCTCGAGTTGGAAGGAATGGGTTGACAGCGAGCTTTCCGACATGGGTTTTATGGGTTTGTTGCAGCTAGCCGGTGTTTTGAAGGCTATAGTCTCATCTCGCTGTTTGTCGAATTTTCGGGACCTCTATAACCTCCGTCACTTGGTCCGGCGATGGTGTACCACCACCCACACCTTCTTTTTCTCGTGCGGCGAACTCACCGTGACTCTCGAAGATGTGGCTAACCAGTTGCTTTTACCTATTCTCGGCGATGCCGATCCTGTCGCCTCAGAGCTTTCTCCTGAGGAAGAGGCCATTGAGGTTGAACTAAGGAAAAAGATGACCGGAAACGCCAAGCTGTCCTACTGGGTGAGTTCTTCCTCTAAGTTTTTTGCTGCTACCCGTCGTGCGGCTTTTATTGCATTTTGGCTTTGCAAGTTTGTTTTTGGGTCCCACCCCCACTATGCCATAAAACCTTTGTACTTTAGTTTGGCTATCAAAATATCTGCTGGGGTGAGCCTGCCGCTGGCTCCTATGTTCCTGGGGCACTTGTATGTTCAATTAGATATCCTCCGTAATGATGAGAGTCAGGCTGGGTCTTGCCATATTGTCACTTCTTTCGTTCATTGCACTATACTTCAGCAGTGGTTATTTGAGCATTGTGCTCAATACTTGACAAAATGTAGACCCACTCGGTTTGCCAGAGAGAAGTACCAGAGTTGTCCGAGAGTGATTACCGATTTTTGTGGCAGGTTTGAATCCAATTTTCTACTTGCTTTTCGTTGGTCTGGTTTGAAGCCGATTGGCTATTCTGTGGTTGAATCTTTTGATGGGGGTGTGGGTTTCTCTTGGAGAGCCTATAGAAATTTGGGTGCTGATTATACTTGTGCGGATTCTGTTATGGGTTCATTTGTTGACACCGTTGGGACTACTACCCCATTGGTCAGCTTTGGTGAAACTGGGATTACCTATCTTACCGCTACCAATGCCGAATGACTGCTTTACCTAGCCGATGAAGGCATTAGATTTGTTCACTATCCTGCCAATCGGGTGAGAAGGCAGTTTGGATTGGATCAAGACATCCCTGATGACATTTATTCCTTCATGGGAGCTCCTACTTCAATTCGTCCTTTCCTGCGGCACATTGCCTTTGACTTTCGGAAGAAGCATTTCAGTGCCGTTATAGTTCTCAGTTCACTAAGGGAGGGTGTCTGCACTTTTCCCATGCACGGTTACTGGCATGCAGTGATGGATTCATTCGTGGTTGAGTTAGCGGGGAGTCGTGGCTTCTCCCTTATTCCTCCTGAAGGGCTAAGCATGGTTGTCTCGGTTAACCATCGCCTGCGGCTTCCCTTTAAATCCATTTTGGCGTATGCTAGAAAATAGAGCCGGTCAGCCATTTTCGAATGGGACGCAGAGAAGAAAGGACGGTTCTGGCACGCTGGCGACTATCCCTCTGGTTGGGAGAAAAAAGTTAAGGTAATCAATCTCTCTGTACTGAGCAAGAAAGCGCCTGCCAAACCCAAGTCTGCCGGCAAAACCAAGCCTGCCACACCACTGCCTCCTGCAGGTGTTTCGCTGGCTAGCAGGACTTGTGGTAGCAAAAGGAAAACTACTCCTCACCTCGTATCTACCACTGAACGGAGGGTAAGTTATTTCTCCCTTTTTTCCTTTTTCGACAAAATTTCTTAATTTTCTTGCGGCTAACTCGCCAATTTCTTCTGCCTCTTTCCTTTTAGTCTAAGCATAAGGAAGACGCATCAGTTACCCGCCCCATTTTGCTCGATGAACCTGAGTCTGAGGTGAGTCCCTTTTCTCCACTTCTCTCTTCTTTCTCTCTCACACGCCTCTGCCATGGGTCTTTTGCTTTTTTTTCTTTTTTTCTTTTTACTTAACACAAAATTTTCTTTTTAGGAGGAGTCTGAGCCTCTATCCATATATTGCCTCATTGTCGAGGAGATTTTCGCCTCCATGGGTGTACCTATGGAAGGCTTTTTTTATGGGGCCGAGGCGGTATTAGCAACGCCTGCTCCTCCTGCTGCACACAAGACTCCTGCCAAAACTCCCACCCCTTCTACCGAGCCGGTACCTAAAGAGGGTACTCATGTCAAGGGGTTGGTGAGACTACACCTTCGCCTGCCGAGAGACCCACTCCTTTAGAGGGAGTCATTCCTCCTGCCGCTGTTCAAACCAAAACCACTTCTCCTGTTCTGCCACTTGTGATTTCGACTAGTGACCCTTTTGCAGCTATCTCCCAGGCTGCAAAGGGTGGTGCTTCGCTTGTTGTTACTCCTTCCTCCATTCCCAGCTCCTCTACCCGTGGTCCTGATCCGAACTTATCTTCAGAGGGATCCGATGATATCCTTGAGGATCTTGATGATGCACCCGTGCTGAAAAAGAGAATTTCCGATTCTGAAGAGGGGAATGCTTCGCCGGAGCTTGACTTCATGGGTATGTATCTTCCTTTCCCCTTATCTCCTTTCTGCATTTGCGTTTCATTTGCATACTTATCTCCACACTTGCAGAAACTTCTGAGGGGCCAGAAATTGCAGCAGGCGTGGGAATGACTGCTCCTGCCGCACCCGTAGCGCCTATTCCTACCGCACCTTTAGTACCTGTTTCAGCCGTACCTACTACCTTTGCTTCTTCTGTGCTTGCAGTACCTGTTTCTGCTACACCCATAGCCCCCATTCCTGGTAACTTTGGCAATTTTTCTTTCTCTTCTTATTTCATCTTCTTTTTCTGCAAGCCTTTTCTTCTTGTACCATTTTTTTTTTTTTTTATTTTGCCTTGCGTTTCCCCCCCCCCCTTTTTTTGATAGGTTCACTCCCTACTATCCCTTCTCAGTTTGAGGTGGTTAGTAGTTCTGCCGCCGTCCCGGATGATGCTGCATCTTTCTTTGTTCGCTTTGACCAGCCGGAGGTTAACGACCTTGGTCTGGCAGACTTCTGGGCTTCCGATCCTCCTTATGTAGACTTTTATGGCTTCCGAGTCCCTGAGGACTGCGTCTCACACTTAGTGATGATCTACAGTCATCACGGCAATTTTATGCAGGAGTTTTGCCTTGGTCGTTCTTCTAGGGAGCATTTCTTAAAAATGCTGGGGTGTGTGCTGAATGACATCGAGCATAACTTTATTGACTCTATTTTTGCTGGGAGGATCCTACAGTGGAGGGCTGTGATACAGGAGCTCATCAATGTGGGTTTCGCTGTGGAGTTTATTCTTGATCATCTACGTGAGATTGCCCGAGCCTTTTTCATGAGGAGAGTCCAGCCGGCCGTCGAGGCCATAGACGCTCGTATCGAGCTTTTGAAGAAAGAGGTGGCTGATTTGGAGGGTCGCCGTGAGCGTCTTCTTTCCGGCGTTGGTGGACCCAGTCGCTTTGGAGATCAGAGTCTTATTTTTGGACTTCATTGATGATAGCACCATTTCCTTTCCTCTTCTTTGTTTCTCTGTTTTTGTTATGTCTCACAGAACACTTTATGTTTCCTGCCGTAGTTACTTGGCTTGTGTTTGCCACAGTTTGGGTTTGTAATAATGCTACACTTTGCTACTTTTTCTTTACTATTACCATGATATGATGCTAATACTTCGTACTTTTTCATTGCATATTCATGAAAGCACGTTACAATTTCTTTTGTGACATAATCACTTGGAGGAATAAAAAAGAAAAAGTAAAGGAAACATAAACAATCAACTAAGGAAAGGGGGTCAACCACATAACTTTTTTCTCTAAGCAAAATAACGCTTCAGCCATTTTCCATTGATAGGGTCTATCAAGTCCCTGCCATCCATTTGAGTTAGGCGATAATACCCACTTTGATGCGCTTCCCTTATCACAAGGGGTCCCTCCCATTTTGGTGCAAACTTGGATGGTCCTGCCAGACCTCACCTGACGTAGTCTGCCACTTTTAACACTAGTTATCCTTCCGCAAACACTCTTTCCTTGGTCATCTTGCCGTAGGCTTCAGTCATCTTCTGCCTGTATCTCCGGCTGCGTTCCTGGGCTTCTTCCTTCTTTTTATCAAGTTCTTCCAGGTCCTCAAACCTTTCTGCCATGAAGAATTCTCCCTTTTTTTCCTTTTCTCACATCTGCATAACCTTTAGGGACGGTGTCATTATTTCTGCCGGGCTCACTACTTCAGTTCCGTAGACTAAGGAAAAGGGTGAAAAGCCTGTGGCTGACTTTGGCGATTTTCTGTATGCCCAGAGAGCATCTGGCAGGTGCATTGCCCATCCTTCCGCATACTCTTGGCTCATCTTACTGATGATCTTTATGAGAATTTTGTTTGTTGCCTCTGCCTACCCGTTCCCTTGAGGGTAATAGGGTGATGACTTGTGGTGCTTGACTTGGTAGAACTCTAACATTCTCCTTACATCATTGTTGACAAATGGTGTGCCATTGTCACTGATGATCTTGTGGGGCACCCCAAACCTCACAATTATATTTTCTTTGATGAAGTTTGCCACTGCTCCCCTTGTGGCCTTGCGGAGTGGTATTGTTTTCGCTCACTTAGTAAAATATTCTGTAGTTACCAATATCCATATGTACCCACGTGATGGCGGGTTGACTGGCCCTACCAAATCTAGCCCCCAAGTGTGGAAGGGCCATGGGGTGACCATGTTGTGCAAGCCTTGTTGATGGGTATGAATCAAGTTGGCTTGTACCTAACAACTGTGACACTTCTTTACAAATTCTGCCGCATCTTTCTTCATGGTTGGCTAGTAGTAGCCCATCTGCAGCAAGCACCTGTAAAGCTTTTCTTCCCCTGATGTTCACCATATTCCCCTGAATGTACTTCTTTTATCATTTCTTTAGCCTCTTCAGGACCCAAACACCTCAAAAGGTCTCCATCATATCCTTTTTTTGAAAAGGACCGTGTTATGCAAGAAGTAACGTGTTGCCAACCTCTTAAGCTTGTATCTTTCACTGTGCCTTTGTGGCAGGACGCCTTTTGCTAGGTACTACATGAAAGGGCTTCTCCAATCCTCACTGATGAATACAGCATAACTCTCCTCCCTGTCTGCCGCAAGCTGGCAGGTTGCATACTGGGTTTGGACTTGATCTGCGTCTTTACCCATGCTTGGCCAATAGAAGCTTGCTCTCTGGAGTCTGCGGTAAAGACTGACTTCCCTGCAAGACCCGCAAGTCTTGTCGTTTATTTCCTTCAATTTTCTCTAGGCTTCCTCCTAGCCCACACATCTGGATAAAATCCCACCTAACATCCTGCGGTACAACTCTTCTTTTACCAAGGCATAGTCTTTTAATATCTTTAATTTTGCTGCGTCGTCTCCCTTCACCAAGGTTTCCTTTATGGGGATTCGCCAATCCCCTTCGCCCTGTTCCTCCCGAAACTTTTCCTTTAACACCTTGTGAGAGTGCCTTTTTCGTGACACTCAGGCCCAAGGATCCCGGGCCTAAATGAAAAGGATTTGGTGAACCGGGCCTTGACTCACCGCAGCTAACGAGCTGTTTAAGAATCAAGTAGTATACAGAAGATGCTCCTGACAATAAAAAAATGACAGGCAAGGATGTCAAAGAGTGCCAAAAATTAATAAGGTAAATTCAGAAGGAAAGAAACAGGATTAGCAAGACGATAAAAAAATTAATGCTGAGGGGATCTTGGGAAATATGAAGCAATGTTTCATTAATAAATTATCTGTTTGATTACAGAAAGCTCACTAGGATGTGATACAAGGTTCAATCAAGCTTAAAGATTGCAGTCTTGAATGGCTATTTCAGCCTTCAAAACTTGCAAAGTTTGATTCTTGTTGAATCTGAGTATGTGCAATAGTGGCTTTTATAGGATATCGGGAAGCAAGTTTGTTTTTCCCTTAGTATTTTCTCTTCACTCTAGATTTTTCTGCTAGTTTTTCTAGAGAATCTCTTCTTTCTTGTGTTTCTCTCTTTTTTTTCGCTGCCCTTTCTTCACAACCCATCCCCTCCTTTTATAATGGGTTTTTTGGTCTTCCCGGGGAACCGTTGGTTCCCCTGTTTTGCCCTTTTGCAAACAGAGCACGTCCTGTTTCCATCATCTCAGTAAGTCCCGTTTCCGTTTTTTTTCTCATTCTTTCCTTCTTTCAGCTCTGATTCTTTTGAAAGTTCCTGGTTGGCCATCTCCTTTGGGATGTGCTGAGGTATGCCCTTCTCGGCATCCCCATTTCTGGCGTCTTCCACTTTTCCCTTTTCTTTCCCATCTGGGCAGAATCCTGTTCTGCCATTTTTGAAAGTCGTTTGTTATCATTCTTTTTTCCTGTTCTGGTTCCCCGAGGCTTTTTCTGTTTGTGCCATGAGAGGTCGTTCACGTTCTTTTTGCTTTTGTTTCTTGTTTTCTTCTTCTGTCTTTTCCTATCGAGCTGTCCTAGTCTTCCTTTGTCTTTGTGCCTGAAGGGATCTGTGCCTCTTGATGGTTCCTGAGGATCCTTACTTCTTATCCCTTGCCGTGGTTTTTTTTTTTTTGGATACTTCTTTGTCTGGGCTTCAGGATCCTCTGGGCTTTTCTTTTATTCCCTCATGGGTCTCTTGTATCTACTACTTTGGGCTTAACTTGAATTTTCCTTTTGGGCTTGACTTATTCTTTTTGGGCTTATTTCACTATGATCCTTTTCAGACCTCAACACACCTCAATGATGGATTCTTCCCTCTTGCTGACTTCTATATTAGTGCTCCTCCCTTTAAAGATTATTTGCGAACCCAATGCGGCTAACGCGTCTGCAAACTGATTTTCGTTTCTCGGAGCATGTTCTATCTCAAAGGTTGCGAATTTCTCTTCCATTCTCTGGGCCATTACTTTGTACGGGGCTAGGCTGGGCTCTTTTAAGGAAAAACTTCCTTTGGCCTGGCAGACGACCAAGTTCAAATCTCCCAGTACTTTCAAATGTTTGACTCCCATTTCGAGCGCTGTGGCAAGCTCAGTTAGATAGGCCTCATACTCCGCCGTGTTGTTTGAACGGGAAAATTCCAACTTAAATGACAGTGCCACTGCCTTGTCTTCTTCATGATACAGAACTACTCCCACCCCTCCGGAATGGGTAGTAGAAGACCTATCAAATTTCATTACCCACTGTTCCCTGACTTCTTCTGCCATAGCTACTTCCCCTGGAACTTCATCATCCAGTGGGAATTCTTCCTCTCCTGGAAACTGCGCCAATAAATCTGCTATAGCCTGACTTTTCACTACCCTAGGTGTCCTCATTCTTAAGTCGTATTGTAATAACTGTAGCAACCACTGGGATATCCTGCCAGAGAGAATTGGCTGTTGTAACAGAACTTTAACGACATGTGACTTAGTCATCAGCCATACTTCCTATGCCAAGAAATAGTGACGCAACCTCTATGAAGCGTATACAATGGCTAGGCACGCTCTCTCCGCCCTTGGGTAACGAGTTTCCGCATCTTTTAAGGCGCGGCTGATGTAGTATATTGGCTACTCGATACCACCTCCATCTTCCTGAGCGATTAGTGTGTCGATGGCATACGAGTTGGTGGCCAGATAGAGCAGTAGTGGTCTTTTATGAATAGGAGCCTGCACTGTGGGGAGGTTCATCATTATCTGCTGTAGCCTTTTGAAGGCTGTCTGCTACGCTTCCCCCAATTCAAAACTTTGCCCCTTCTTAAGCAACTTGGTGAAAGCAGAGGTGATTGATGCCAACCCAGGGATGAATCTCCAGATATATGAGACTTTTCCTAAAAAGCTCTTCAATTCTTTTACTGTAGCAGGAGGTCTCATAGTTGCTATGGCCATGGCTTTGGTCGGATCTACATCTATGCCTCTGCTGTGAACCAGGAAACCCAAAAATTTCCCAGAGGATACTTCGAATGCGCACTTGAGGGGATTCATTCTTAACTTAAAAGCTCTGCATCTTTCAAATACTCTTTTTAACACTCGAAAGTGTTTTTCTCTTCTCTTTGACTTAACCACTATGTTATCCATATAGTCTTCTAGCTCCTGGTGCATCATGTCGTGAAATATGGCCGTTATTGCTCGTTGATAAGTTGCACCTGCATTTTTTAGCCTGAAGGGCATCACAGTATAGTAGAAAATTGCCCATGGGTGTTCTGAAGGCAGTTTTCTCTACATCCTTTGGCGCCATCTTGATCTGATTGTACCTACTGAAACCGTCCATGAATGAGAACATGGCGTTTCCTGCCGCAGAATCTATCAGTAAATCCATGTTTGGCAGTAGGAATTCGTCTTTTGGACAAGCTTTGTTGAGATTCCTGAAATCTACATAGCATCTTATCTGCCTGTTCTTCTTCTTTACTAATACTATGTTGGATAGCTAACGAGGATGCTGGATAGGCTTGATGAATCCTGCGGCTAGCAACTTCTGTACTTCTTTGACTATTTGCCCTTCTATTTTTGTGTGAAATATCCTGGCAGGCCGGGCCACCGGCTTGGCCTCTGGGTCCACATTCAACGTATGCGCAACAAGCCCGGGATCGAGCTCTGACATTTCATTGTAATCCCAAGCAAAAACGTCTTTGAATTCTTTTAACAACAGTATGAGTTCTGACTTCTCCTTTTCTGTCAGGCTTGCACTAATTGAGATGGACCTTGATTCTTGCGAGTCAGACCCTAAGTCAACCTCTTCCAACTCTTCCTCTGCCATAACCTGGATGTCCTTTTCTACCGCAATTGCCTCATCCTTCTTTTCTTCTTTTCCCAAACTTCCTTCAGCAACGCAACACACCCAACTCTTGTGTTGCCCTTTTTAGGTGGGACCCACTTGCATCTCACCCGTGGGCCCCACGCACCTTTATAATTTATAGACAATCCTGCAATCAAGGCCTTGGACCCTGATGCATTGAGGTATTTCGTCTGGCTTTGCGGCAGGCACTTCTTTCCTTTTCTTTTTTCGTGCCAGTAGCTCTCTTAAATCAGGTTCTGGGTCATCTTGAACATCCTCTCACCTAGGCACAAAGGTGCCTCATGGCTTTGCAACCGAATTTTCTCCAGATGGAGCCCATTGGTTATAAAACATGGTTTCCACCAAGTGAGCTTCTACCTGCTCGAACGGCGAGGGGTTTGCCACTATGCGTATCATCCTGCCATTCAATCTTCCCTTCACACATTGGTGGTAGGTGGACGAGACTAGTCGGTGTTTATGTAACCAAGGTTTTCCCAAAAGCACATGGTAAGATACTTCCGTTCTGATCACGTGGAAGTGAGCTAGAGAGGCTATAGGGCCTACTTTCAACCATAACTGAATGTGACCTGCGGTGTAGTTACCTCTTCCACCGAATCCCGTTACTTCCATCGGGCATCCTTGGATCTTTTTTTTTTGAAATTCCTGCGGCTTGCAAGGTGCTCAACGGAATAAGGTTTACATAAGCACCTGTATCCACCAGGGCCCTCTTGATGAGGATTTGATTTATAGACGCTGCTAAATAGAGAGGCCTCTTATGATCTGGGTGCCCCACTTCCATATCTTCACTGCTAAATGTGATTTCTATTGATTCCTACAGGAGGGCCCTGTCTTTTGGCATCTCTGCTGACAGGCATTCCACCCCTGCTCTGGAGACGATGATTACCAAAGCCTTCGTGGCTATTTTTCTTTCTTTTGCTGTAAGTCCCAACTAGTTAAATTGATTTTTGAACTTGGCACTCTGCTAAAGAGTGGTAATCGCCGCGGCAGGCAGGGCCAAGTTTTCTTCCTCGTCTTCTCCCAGGTCTGCACATATTACTACTGCTGCTACACCCTTTCCCTTGTGGTTTGGGAGTGGGTTTCTTTGGACTTCCTGCTGGGTCAGCTCTAATATGCCTTCTTTGATCCTGTGGTGCACCAGCCTGCGAAGCGCTCAGCATTCTGCGGTGGGATGTTGTACATAGTTGTGCAAGCGGCAGAAGCGAGGATCCCTCCTTTCTTCCTCCGTAGGCTCTCTAGAAACCTGGTTGGGTTTAAAGATCCCGTTCGCTATCCATTTGTCAAGTAGCACATCCAGCTCCTTAGGAGTGCATGGTAGGGGTGGGGGTGTATCATACTCCCTCCCCTCTGGTTTCCTTCTCTGGTTTCCAGTGGACACCGCCATAGCCTGCGGTGCATTCTTCTTGTCTGACTTGGGTTTCACGGACTGAGCCTTCTTTCTAGCTTTCTGCAATAGCTGTGTGAACTGGGAAATCTCCAGATTTTCTAGGACAACTCTGAACTCCCGAATCATGTTGGTCATGCACATTTCCACCAACGTCCTTTCTTCACAGTGGTCATAGCAATCAAGTGCTATGTCCCTGAACCGTTTGATTCCATTATATCCTCTCCATTCCTTTGCTTGGTTGCTTGCAGAGTTACAAGCGTCACCGTTTCTTCCCTGTGAAAGTATTTAGTGCAAAATATGTCCACCATGTCATCCCAGGTTGGGATTGATCCTGGTTTTAAGCCAATGTACCAGGTGTATGCTCGGTCGCACAGTGACTTTGAAAACTCCTGCAGACATAAGTCTTCGTCTGCTGCGTAAGGGCCAAGGGTGTCAATAAATTTGCTCACGTGCTCTACTACACTTCCCTTCCTGCCATCATACTGGGCAAAGGCCCTTGGTTCATACCTCTTGGGGTACGGCTTGCTGAGTACTTTTAGAGGATAGGGAGGTCTCCTTGCGTAAAACCTCTCCTTTGGTGTTCTGGCTCTCTCTTGCTCCAAGAGAGCCGTTATCTCAGCCATGGTGATGAAACATTGTCCTGTGTTCCGAAGGGTACCTCCTGCCAGTGTTTCTTCTCTGTCTACCACATGATCCGGGTCATGTTGGCTACCTTTTTCTTTTGTTTTGTCTGCCTTCAGTTGACGGATCTCTTCCATCATTTGTTGCTGCGAGTGCTGCAATGATTGCAATACTTCGACAAAGGTGTTGACATTGTCCACGGGGACTCTTGTCTGAGGCTGAGGATCAGCCCCCATTTTGTTGGCACCTTCCGTTTGGTTAAGTTGCTCTTGGTGAGGCGTCGTTGGCCTGGATTCTACTTGTGAGGGTACGACACTCATATTTCGTGTCGTCCTGGACTTGGGTGGCATTGTTTGCGAGGGGCTCTGTTTTCTTTTCCTTTGCCCCTGTCTGCTTCCCAACTCCCCAGCGAAGTCGCCAATTTAATGTAGGAGCCTTTTTTTGTATATGGTATATTGGGCTGCCTCTTGCGGTAATGGGCTGGGCTGCCTTCTGCGGTGATAGGTCCTAGTGTTTCTGAGTAAAGGAGTTGGGGCCGGTCCAATTGTAACTCAACTTGGGCCGGTTTGTGCACAAACTTATGCCTTGTTTGCCAGGAGCAAATTTACGGAAAGCAGAACTGTTGCAGACGAGTTACGGTAGACAGATATAATAATAACTAAAACAGAGTACTTTGACTTATTTAAATAAATGGCTATGTATTCCCTGCTAATAAAGCATGATTACAGTCATAATGATATCAATCACAGAGAAAAAAATGAAGAAAATAGTACTGGCTAATTTAAATGGGCATAAATTAAGTTTTAAGCTTAGTCTGCCGTAGCAAAGCTAAAGAGGAGAGAACGTCTCTTCTCAATGCAAATAATCCCCCAGGAAAAAGATCCTGCCGTGGGGATTAATGGATTTGAGGGAGTCGAATCTGAATGGTTATTGCCCAAAAAGAAAGAGTCCTTATTTGCGTTTTGGAAGAAGGTAAGATTTGAAGGGGGAGAGAGGGAAACCGATCTATTGGTGCATGCCCATTGAACTAACTCTCCTTTTTCTTAGTTTCCTTTCTTTTCTTCTCTGTTTTCTTTCTTATCTTTTTTCTTTTCTTCTTGCTCTATTTTTTCTTTTCACCCTCGAAAATATACTCTGTTTTTCCATCCTCTGTACAGGGCATGGCAAGAGTCTTTTTATAGCGCCTGCCGTGGCTAGCGTTTTACCGTTTTGCCCCTTAACCGCCTTTGTTTGGTCTGGGTGTACTTGCCGACCACCAGGACTGTGCGACATCCACCCTTGCCAGACAGAGGCAGGTTTGTTTTGTTCCTCTATATACTGTAACATTTCTTCCTGCCACGGTATTAATGCTTTCTCTCTCTACTCTCAGAGCATGCACCCAACGGTTTCCCCTCAAACTTGCCTCTTTTGGGTGGTCTATCATCCCAGCAGGATGTACCTCCTAAAAGAGGCTTGGGCAGGAGTCGCAAATAGATCTTTTCCCCTCTCTCCACCACCAAACCATACCCCCTTTACCTCTTACCTCTGGCCCATGGCCCCACCATGTTCTATATTGGCTAGGTACAGGCTGGTGGTGCATGGGCCTTACGCGTGCTTCCCTTTCAAATTTGTTTAAGAGTCTGCCTGCTACTCATGCGTTTGCCGCGCCTAGAGACTCTCTGTCTGCGTTTCCTGGCCTTTCATGTGGGCTTTCCTTTGGTTTTTCACTCCATTCAGGAGCTGGGTTTCGTATGATGACGGACCTTACATTTCTTTGGCCCACTTTTGATTTTCTTTATTGCCTGCCACGTTGAATTGTTATTCCTGCCGTAATAACTTAATCCTGCTGGACCTCTTTTTGGGCCAGCCATTTATCCCTTTTCTTAAAGGCCTATCATGGGCACTGTTTTGCTTTTACTCATGGGCTCCTATGTCCCTTTGGGCATCCACGGCCCGATTGTTTTCTTTGAGCTTCCTCAGCTCGTTTGTTATTCCACACTCTCATGGGTTTGTTACTAACTTTATTGGGCTTTCCCGGCCCAATAACCTTATCCTTATCTTTGGGGTTCATGGGCTTGCCATAAACCCCTTACTCTTTTAGTTTGCATTGCCTTGGGTTTACGGCGGCCCTTTCTCACTTTTTTACCTCATACTTTGCCCATGGGATGCTATTTCTTTTTTTCCTGACTTCTTTGAGCCTGTTTGCCTCTTCAAGACCCATTTATTTATTTATTGGGCCTATGATCCATTATTCTTACCGCTTGGGTCTAATGGGTTTTTTGCTATATACCTTGTCAATTCTTTGTGGCTCTCATTATTGGGCTTTTCTGTCTGCCTGGGCTTCCACAAATGACCCTCAACACCAATTAAATTCTAAAATATATATATATATATATATATATATATATATTAGAAATGTATGGTTTAAAAAAAGTGTAAGCTAACACCATGTATAATTTGAACATCTTTTAAAAAAAATTTATATTTTGAACTGTATAATTATAATTGTTTTTAATTGTATCCGTGCATATGCACGGGTTACACACTAATAATACACACTAATAAGTAATAACACTTATCAACCCAATAGCTCCATCTTCAGCTAATAAGCTACCCAACCCACGCCAATGAAACGGGCCCTAAGCGAACAAACCCAAATACTCGTAATAGAGGTTTTATTTCTGTCCTCTGTTCTAAACCACAAGCCATTTCATCTTTGGACTGCATATTCTTGTGAATATTCTTTAGAGATTTATCATCACCAACAATTCAAAGTTAAGAAAAGGTACTCCAATGGACTTTGGTTCAATTAGTAACGTGGAACATGTAACCTCACAAAGGGCTCGTTTGAATAAATTGTTGCAAAAACATGCATTTTTTAAATATGTGACGCAAAAACGTGAAACTCTGCAAATTGTGCAGTTATGAAAAAGAACTGGAAAATTGCTTTTTCTAAAATGTGAAAATATACCGATTTCAAATAAAAATTTTGACTAAAAACACGAGCTAAGGCTTTTAAAACAGCCTATTCAAATGAGCTCAATGGCTATCTAAGTTACCTTGAGAGTTTTAGAGTGGGCTTGGGCCTATTCTTATAAGACCTTCATCTATTATTATTATTAATATTTTTTTTTTGGTGAGAAGGTTCATCTATTATTTTCATTCTGCTTAATTACTTAGTAAAAAAAAGAAAAAGAAAAAAGAAAAGTCTGGTGATTCCATAAATGGCAAACAAAGCATAAGAGGGGATTTGTTTGGTTGGGCCTTGCAATATATTGTTTAGGTTGGTGGAATATTTTTCAGCCTGAAAATGCTAATAATACCTAGGCCTTGGGCTAGACTTTCACCATATGCTTTGACAAAATAAAGCCCGTTTGAAGTCTTTCATGGTCGGTTTCAAAAAAAAAAAAAAAAGTCTTTCATAGCCCATTCCAATTTCCAGCCGAACTCCGGATCTTTGGTAAGTTTTCCAATCTTTAGAATTAATGAAGATAACCATAACAAAAATAAATAAATAAATAATTAAAAGATCTTGTGGGGTTGGAATTAATGAAGTAAAACCACAAAAAATTAAAAATTAAAAATTAAATTAAAGATCTTGATTTTAATAATTTTATAGTTGACTGACTAAAGTAATCTTTGTATCGATTTTTCTTGTTTTGATTTTTGATTTTTGACTTTGTTTTTTAAAGGAGAAGATTGACTTTGGTCCTATATTTGGATTATTTGAATGGAAAAAAGGGTAGAGGAAAAGGAAATGTTCTTGGGGGTAGTGGCCACCGGCCATTTTTTTTAATATATTTTAATAGGAAGATTAAGATTTTATTTAATGGAAAGCAAATCCACCACGGACCATTTATTGCCATATTCACCCCTGTTTTACTGTGTAATCACTCACTAGTCACTATTTCAGTATTTCTCCTTGGTTTATTTTTGTTTGTAATGAAAAGTAGTGAGTTCACATTTAATCTCAATTTTTTAATATGGCAAAACAAATAAGCATATATGACATTGCTATTGCAGCAGTGATAAGAGTGGAGAGTTAAGATTGCAAAAAGAACTTATCGACAAATGGTGATCCCAATCGAAGCATATAAGTTTAGAAGCATGAATATAGATACAACAAAATATAAGATAGATAACATGGTGGGTTCTAGTTAACTCAACTGATAAAATTTCTAATGGTTGAATAAGAGATTTAGAATTCAATCTCTACTTACTCCAAAAACCAATTGGTGTCTTAATCTAATGATAAAAAATTATTATCAGGAACGGACGTCATATGTTAAAACTTTCTTTAAAAAAAAAAAAAAAAAAAATGACATGACGATTAGGTGAAAAAAAAAAGATTTGATAGGTGGGGATATGTTAATTAATTAATTGCTCAATATAATATTTAAATTTCAATTGATCTTTAAATTGATAGTTTTAGTTTTTTTTTTTTTAATTCAAAATAAAGAACAACTATTACAATTTTTAAAAATAAATCTAAAATCAAAATATTTCTTTTAAGAAAAAGGTAAAATACAAAAACTTGCCTTAGGTTTGGGTTAATGCTAGTCTAGGGACTATCAAAACTTTTCAAAAGTATTATCATAATAATAAAGTTAAAAAATATCAAATTTGCTCACAAACCATCACTTTAACATTATTTGAAAATTATCTTATTCCTATTATTTTATTTTCCATATTTAGCTACTATTTATCTACCATTCTTTTCACACACACACACACACACACACACACACACACACACACACACAAAGCTACCCAAAATACTCACACATATAATTTCTAAAATGCAGTCACTATAAAATTTATGCAGTCAAGACAAGTTATTAGAAGGAAGCAGAATACTCAAAGGAGCATTAAACTTTCAAACGGTATTAAATTTCATTTGTTCTTGGAGAGCAAATTGGATATTTTTGAAAAACTTTTTTAGTACTTAGTATTAGTCTAAACCTTAAGGATGATTTTGCATTTTACCTAAAAAAAATATGTTTTGTTTTACTCCTAACACACTAGAGACACTCTCTTGTGTGTTTCACCTCTCAACACAGATATGCTAGGAATTTCAAGCTTCATTTGGTTGGCTTAGGGAAAAGTAGTGAGATAGAAGAGATTTAAATTTCCCTCATGCATGTTTGGTTAGAGGGTGAAAAAGTAGAAGGATAAAACACTCTTTGTTTGGTTAAGAATAAAAATGAGAGAATAGAAAAGGTAACTTGTATAAATTTACTTCTAGACCCCTAGTACATTATAAAATAGTAATTCATAAGTGGAAAAAAAAAAAAAAAAAAAAAAAAAAAAAAACTTGAAAATAAGGGTATGTTGGTTAGCTGAAAAAAAAACACCGTTTTTTGTTTTTATTTTCAATTTTTAGTAGGTCTCATTACTAAAAAACTGGTTTGATTTTAGTATTTGTATTCAGTTTTCATTTTCAGTATTCTAAAAGTTGGATTTGAATACAAAAAATGAATACAACTTTTTGACATTTCATTTTCTATAAATACGAATACAGTGGCATATTCGTAAATATTTTGAAAACAAAAAGTTACTTTTTTTTAGTGATAATATGTGTGTGAGTGAGAAAAGTTACTTTTTTTTTTTTAAATAAATACTATCAAATGTGAAAATAAATGCTTTTTCCTATATTCAAATTTAGGATTTGAATATAGAATAAAGAAAATGAAAAGTAAATACATCACTTTTTGAAACCAAACAAACTCTAGTCTCTGAGATGTTTGAAAAAGAGAAAAAGAAAACAATGTTAAGCTCTTTTCTCTTCTCCTATTATTTATTTATTTTTTTTTCCAATTTAGAGAGACAACATTTTTATTCTTAAATAGTTAATAATAAATTAGGGAAAAAACCGCTAGGCCCCACCAAAATCATTTCACCCTAACCTCCCCCACAAATCACCCCTACCAATCACTAACTTTATAGTGTACATTCATCATCCATCCATCTTATAGTAGAAGTACATGTTCCTAACTTGCTTAGGACCAAAAATCTGACCCCAAAGGCCTTTAAGGGACCTTTGGCAATGATTGTGTTAATCCATTATTTGAGTGAGAACGCGGTGAATTGAAATCATTGTATAGTGCCAGAAAGTTCTATAGGCTGACCTCTATTTATTTATTTATTGTTTTTTTTTTGGACAAATCCTAGACTAACAAGTAACAACACACTGGCCTTTGGTTGATAAGGAAAGACAGAGCACAGTCTTTGGTAACACAGTGTTTGATATGATACCACTCGACTATTTTTTTGATAAATTATATCACTTGATTTGATCATATATACTTGATTTGTAAATCAAGCAAAAATCTTCCTAAGGTTCAATTCATCGTGGTAAAGTCCACATATTTCTTCACACGCATGCCAAGAATCTCATTGTTGCGGTGGATCCACGGCGTGTAATTATGTCTATTTTTTCGTACATTAGACAACCATGTGGAATTTGTGACAAAAAAAAAACTGTGTGTGTGTCCAAAAAAAAAACCTATTCAGTTAATCTAAAAATATTACAGTGAAGCGCTTCCAAAAAAAAAAAAAAATTGGTACAGCGAAGCCGCCCACATAAATCATGTGTATTACCTGTCAGGTTTTATTTGATCTTGTGTGAAATATAAACGAAATTAAGACTAGGGTTCTTGTACTTTTGTGACCTCTAGCTTTCACTTCGATTGCAATTTGTCTGACCCATAAAAACAAAAAGAAAAAGAAAAAAAAAAGATTAAGAGAAATCAAGCTGTCAATTTAGAGGGAGGGGCTCCATTTGCATATCTTAAGGTAGACAAACTTGTCTGATAACCCTTAAAAGATACGGTTCATCTCATTTTTTACATTCATATTCCTTTTGCAACAAGTAGAGCAACTCTTGTTCTTTGGGGGATGTTTTACTTTTACTTTTACTTTTACTTTTATATTTCATTGTACTTTTAGAAAGAAAAAGTAGAATGAGTTAACCGAAAGAGTTGATTACAGGATCAATAGGATCAATTTGGGTAGGAAACATATAAAATTTTGAAATATTAAGAGAGCAATGTTGGCTCTTGCGTGCTGTATTAATTAATTAATTAGTCTTAATTAGTCATTCAAAGTCTATGTAGTTATTAGTTTGAAAAATGCAAAAATTTACTACTATTGTTAAAGCGGCTGTCCTTTTTCTTGATCGTGGTTGAATTATCATAAGTAAAGTGGAAACATAACAAATTAAATAATGATTGCTACACGCGAGTTCCCCCTTTTTTTTTTCTCGGGAAAAAATAATGATTGAGGCATTATAGTAAAGATACGGAAAGCTCTTTTAGGTTTATAACATTTAAACTCAAACATAAAATAAATACAACAATGTATACTTTGTTAGAAGTATTGTAGCCTAAAGTAAAACCTAATCTCTGAAACACAAGTTTTTTATTTTGTTCTACAAGCATATGGGTAATGTATCTACAATGAGTTTGGGCCTCTTGAATCTTGTTTGTAGAAAATTGCCTGTTGGACTTGCTAGTAGGAAATTCAAATTCAATTTATTAAACTTAGGGTAAACTATATATTTGGTTTTTAACCTTTAAACTATATGTCAATTTAGTCCCCAACGTTTCAAATGTGTTAATTTAGTTTTTAACCTTTTGGTATTGTGTCAAAAGGGTCCATGCCGTTAAGTGGTGGATGGAAAATATTGACATGGCTAACGGTGATATTAAATTATTATATTTTATACCACATAAGCTACCCCGTCCTTAAATTATATTTTCTTTTCCTTTGCTTTCCTAGGAACCAAAGTACCAAACATGGTTTAATTTAACACTAAGTTGAGTTTTGAATTCTAGGTTCCAAATCCATTACTTCTCTGCCACTTTCAACTCTTAATAACAACACCAGCTACTAACCTCTTTCAAAGAAAAAAAAAAAAAAACGCCAGCGATCAATTCTATTACGCAACAAATAGATGAAATTAACTACAAATAATAATAACATAAGAACAAAGACAACAAGAGATCTAGGATTTTGCACAAACGGAGAGAAAGAGAGATTGGACTTGACTTGAAACAAACCCGAGAAGCTAATTGGAGTCATTGGACTAAAATGAATTAGGGCTTCCTAATTATCTTTCTAGAAAAAGGACGAATGATGCGAGATAAGGGTAGTAATTAGAACTGATTTTGGGGATAAGAAATTGGGGGAAATATTAAAAAAGAGACACAAGCATCATATTTTCTTAAAATTTGTTAGAGCCTTTAGCTATTCCTCTGTAGGGAAAGCCTTGTTGCTTATATTGATGCTCATCTTGCTCAGAATCTTCAATCCTACCAAATTATTAAGAGTACATGAGTCTCTCTTTTGAGGGAAACACATTCCATCAAGAAACTGTGGTGGCGGGCCTTGGAGATTATTGTTGATGTTGCTTTCTAAATCACCAACTACAAACCCCTCGAGGACTTGGAGTTTTGTGAGAGAAGCTATTTCCTTGTTCATGCCATCTAGCGAGTAACATTATGAGTTTGAGTTTTGAATTTTGGGTATTTAACCCATATTTGGTTATGAGAATGCAAAGGAAAGAAAAGTACAGAAAAAAGAAAATTACTAATCTTTAGTTTTTGGTAATGAATATCAATATAAGCTAAATCTTTTTTTTTTTTTTTTTTTTTTTTTTTTTTTATAAATAAATTTAAGGACATGTGACAACTTACATGACATAAAATATAATAATTTAATATCACCGTTAGCAATGTTAGTATGCACCACTTAACGACAGTGACTATTTTGACATAATATTTAAAGATTAGAGATTGAATTAACACTTTTAAAATGTGATGGACTAAATTAACATGTAACTTAAAGGTTAGAGAGTAAATAAGTAGTTTACTTTTTTTATATATATATATTTTTTTATGATTAAAATAAGTAGTTTACCCTTAAACCTATATTAAAAAAAAGTGGAACTATTAGAGTAATAAAATATTAATTAAAAATGGCAGCGCTTAAAGTACCATTAGTAGGAGAAGTTGACGTAACCTTACCAAATGGGCTGGGCCCTAGCCACGTCCAGCCCCAAGTCATACGTAAGAACAAAAAAAGTTCAATTATTTTTGGATGCTCTAATGTCCTTACCAATGGGGATGAGACGTAGTGGCGTACGTCATGATAATTGATAACCCACTTGCTGTATCTAACTTGTCAATATTATTAAAATCTTAGGCTTTTGATATGACAATTTCTCACCACATTAACTTAAGAAGTTGATCCTAAAAAAATATTTACTTGGTTGATAACTTAGTTGGTCACACAGAATTAAGTAGATTTATTTGTTTATAGATAATCTTAGGCTGGGCCCTAATCACCTCCATTCATAACAAAAATGGATGGTTCAAAACTCCTAGTAATCATTTTGGGGTAAATTTTGAATGCTATACTTTGTTTTGGTGTTTTGGTGTCCAAGAGTGGACATGTGTCCACCATCCAACATGCCTAGTGGTGTGGCTTGTGTCTAGTGGGAGTTTCCATTGGACACGTTGGATGATGGACACGTGTCCATCATCCAACGTGTCCAGTGGAAACTTCCACTGGACACAAGCCACACTCTCTAAAAATTATGGTCTACATTATGATATTATTAGAATATATTATGATATCAAACTCAAGATGGAAACTTAAAGATACATTGAATTTGGAATGTAAATTGTAAACTTGTAAAGGAAACCATGACCATGAATGATAGGATTAAAAGTGGAATGAACAATGAAATGTGTGAAAACAGAACACCCTATTTTGCTGGGAGTTTTTTTAAATATATTCCTAATCCTAATCCAAGGCCTTACATAATTCATAAACTCAAACAGATTTAACAATACAATACTTAAAAACAAAATTTGATTTCTTAATTATTTTTCCATTTCTTTGTAGCCAAAGATGGTACATGGAAACAGTAAACACTACTACACTAATGGTTGTTTACAAGGTACTCCCCTTCAGATCACCCATTCTCCATTTCATAGCTTCATCTCAGTTACATAGTTCATTCTTAAATAAGCACATCTTCATTAAAGCCAACCAAATTTTCTAGCCAAAGGACAATCGGTCAAAAATGCGACTTTTGCATACTTTTTAGGAAAAAAAGAACCAATCAAATTAGACAAAAGGAATTAGCTGTTTAATTTCAAAGTTACTACATTCTATAGAATCAAGATTCATATTCGATTGTTTCTCAAAAAAAAAAAAAAAAAAAAGATTCATATTCGATTTTTTTCTTTTTTCGAAAAGAAAAAAAAAAAAATCATATTAGAATTAAGAGTACTAGATCGAAATATTACCACCAGACTACTAGAGTGATGTTGAAGAAGCATGGGAAATAAACAGATCAAGTAAAGACGGCGAAGCTCCATTTCAGTCTTGGTCAATAGACTCAATAGCCGCGTTGAAATTAATAAAAACTAAATTATGCATGGCCTACATAGGAGAAGGCTAATTGGCTAAAAGACATTTTGATTCTCAAACAGGACATCCTCTTTAAAATGATTACATGTGATTTTGGTAGATCCAATTAAGGAAGACGAATGTGCCTTTGTTTTCTTTATTTTATCTTCATTCATCCCAAAAGAATAAAAATTTATCCATTCATCCCTAAAAAAGAAAGGAGTAAGAAAGAAGAAAATGCTTGAGTGAAGAATTTTTTCTAAATAACACTAAATGCACAAAAAAATTGATAATATTTTTTACAATAATTAAGTCAATAAGTTTGTACCGATTCATTTATATAATTTTTTTTACTTATTATTAACCATCTATCGCGTCATTAAGTGTCAATTTTTTTCTTTTTTTGTTTCTAGGGACTTTCTCTGTCTTTATTATTCATTAGGTTCTTAGTCACCTTGTCCTTGTCATCAAAATCTGGGCCACGTGAATACGTGGAAATGAATCCTCATGTATGTGATATGTCCCATTGTCAATTTACTTTGGTGACAAGTATTAATAAATATTACCAAAACTTTTATGCCAAAAGAAAAAGATTGATTGTGAATTTTTGACGGTAACTATTAACACAGTTTGTCAACCATGTCCATGAACCGAATCTTCTTCTTTGTCTTTATTCGGGTCAACTCATCCAAACAAAATTTGAAAATGTAAGTCTTTGCATCAATAAAGTCATGCGAATATCACGTTCTTTGCCGTGACTCATTTGCCCAAGTGATCATCCATTAGGGCATATAGTGGCAAAAGTAAGAAGGTTTTTTGGCTTATTCTTTTTCAACAAGAGAAGTACATATACATTGGAATGTTTTTAAGGGCGTGTTTCATGTGGGGGTTTTCTTGAAATGCTACCTAACAGGTACCAAGGTCTTGCAACTAACATGAAAAATTGTAGATTGTCATTAGAGCATGCCACAGGTGATGAGACTGGTCGGAAATGCTTCATTACAAAACGGACTAGCTAGGAGCCAGCTTAGTATGTGAAATCATTGTGATTGAAAATGAAGATATCAAAGTATTGAAATACGTGATGCGTGACATCAGTAGGACTTGCAATGAATGTGGGAGGAATCAGACATTTCTGTGTAGGGTCGGAATTATGATATTGATAAACTAGTCATGACAAGTTCATGAATCATGATGTCAAATCTAATCTTTAAAAATAAAAAAAGGATCGATAATAATAACTTTAATTTTTTTTCTTCTAATCTTCTCTTTCTTAATTACCCCCACAAGAACTTTTTTGGCAAGATTAGGTGCATGATTTTGACACCAAATAATTAAAAGGAATCTTATTGATATAGTCACTACTTTGAAATCTTGTTTAAAATAAAATTGTCTAAAGCCACTTTCTTTCTTTCACCCTTAACTCTTTATAAGTTGTTTCTCACCAAAACAAAATAAGAAAAAAAAAAAAAGAACTCTTTATAAGTTGACATCAAAAGAAAAAGAAAAAGAAAAAAAATCTTTACAAGTAACAATTAATTAGTCACTATGGTTAACACCATAAATTAATTGTTAATTGTTATAAAGATTGACGTCTTTGGTATTATATTCAAAACACACACACATAAATACTATTTTTTTTTTTTTTTTTTTTTTTTTTTTTTTTTTTATATAGAAAAATTTATATATACTAGTTGGTAACTGTGCACAGAGAAAGTTAACATAAAATATTTGTTTTAATTATAAGATAATTTATGTGTATTATTTAAATAAATTACATAATTCATTAAAAATAAATTATGTGATTAAAATTATACATGGATGATCTCTTTAGCTACCACATGTTTAGAGCCGAAAATTTTCTTTTTCAAAACTGATAATGTAGACATGCTGAGTGAAGGAGTCTCAATTTTATACATTTGGCATCTCGTATACGTATGTCGGATCCATAACATAATTGATGTCTAATAGTCCCATGAGGGTCATGGTTTTCTTCTCTCAATTTGTCGTTGTCCATAGACCGTACTTAGGCTAGATGCCTACATGATGAAATTAATACATAGCCCATCTTACATAGCCCATCTTTTGACTATCAGATCTCAATTAAATATAAGAAAGTAAGAATCCTATGACTTGAGTAATCTACTTCAGGATAAAGCCGCAGTATGCTAACACATATCTTTTGCAAAGCTTGGGGGTGGGTCGCAAAATCAAAAGTTTCACTACCTTTAGATTCTTTACCCGTTCATGGGCTATGATAGTCATGAAGTAAAGAACCATAATGGAGCTTCCACCCACCCCTAACTAAATTGAACCATAATAGATTTCTTGGATTTTTTTTAAGGTAGTATAAAATTTTAATTTATGACGTTTATTCTATTATGATAGTATATTTTGGAGTTTTTGATGGTGTAAATGTGTATATACAAATGATCGTCCAATTTTGAGTTGAGAAAAATGTTAGGGTTAATAATTTACATGATATTGTGAGACCATTATATAAATTCTAAGAAAAGAAATAATAAATTATATGATTATATATATATATATATATATGTTCATGAAAAATGTGACATGTGACATTGATTTATTGGTGGGTTTTTGTTTATTTGTAAAAAAGGAACTTCTATTATATCGTTTGTTTGTTTGTTTGGTTTTTTTTTTTTTTTTTTTTGGGAGAAGAAAAGTATTTTGAAGTTGATATGTGGAATTTCTTAAAACTAGACTGTATAAAATATAATACACGCAATTTCTACTTACAGGGTGAGACACACTATTATGTGCGCACGCTTATTATCCTAGTCTACCTTTTGCTTTTATGTAGGATATGGAATTAATTAATTCCCACTAATCACAAAATTTAGATAAGTATAACTATTCCCTTTCTCTACCAAAAGAGGAAAAAAAAATGTTCACTTTTATAGATAAGTATAACCATTCCCTTTCTCCCCCCCCCCCCCCCAAAAAAAAAAAAAATCACTTTCAAAGTAGGGGTAGGGGACTTGTTCTTTTATTTAGTAGACACGATAGGACTAAGGGGCTTTTAGGAGTTTGGATAATTCATCATGATCTAAACTAGCTTCCAAAATTAAAGTATCATATAGTTAATTTTATGTTCTCAAATATCATAATGAATATTCTTAGGCTATAGATTGACCCAGTTAATTAACCAATTACTAAAGTTGATTAATTAGTTTAAATTACATGAAAATCCAATTAAGGCGCAGTCAAATTATCAAACTAAAATTAAGTGCAATGGAAAATAAGTTTGACATAACAATTTGATCATGATGAGGAAAACTCTTGCAGGCAAAATCCCATCAGATGAATTCAGGTTACTTCTCTTGAAGAATCCACTAACAAGAATAGATGTTACAAAACCTTACCCTATCCCGAAGTACATACCTACCGTAACACCTATTAATTTACAAGGAAGTTAGCTCTAATCCTTAATTGAACTACTTTTTGTAACAGACTTCTCCTTTGCACAAATCTCTTATTTCTAATTAATAGCACATCAACCATTTTGATTGTTGTAGTTTTGTAAAGTTCTTAAATCCATGCTTTGATGAATAGGTAGAAGCTTGATACAAAACCCTAGGCACACAAATATTATAGCAACTCCTGTTATGCGTGTGTTTTTATCTCTATGATTACGGCCATAAAATATGTCTTTTATATCTTTTGGAATCTTAATGCACGAATTCCTAGAAAGACCAATTCATCAAGGGTTGAAATAGAAGATTATTGTTTAGTTTTTTTGTAGCTCAATGGATTAAGAGGTATCGAGATGGGTATCAAGATTCATTTATTTTCAATAAGTTGACAGGTATCGAGACCTATAGTTTCAGCTTTTCTTGAGCAGTCTTGTGGCTTCAATAATACCACTTGTTAACACTTGTTGTACTTCTTGAACACATTATAAACTAAGACTTAATCATAGATGAAGTACATTTTAATCTTACATATGCCAATACACAAGAATTTTTTTTTTTGAAAGAGTTTCAACCTATATATATATATATATATATATGATCCTTACAATGAAATATCATTTATATATATTTTTCGATATTTTAATTATATATATATATATTTATATAAAGAAACTGAATTGTTCACGTCGGAAAATGCCATCCAACCTTTTTCCTTCATGGTTTAAACTTTAAACTAACAAAAGTTTTTTTTTTTTTTTTGAGAAAATTAAACTAATAAAATTTGACTTACCTAAAAAGACAATCGTTAATGAATATCTCAAGCTTAGCTTGTTAATATGCTCGTTGAAATTCAGTCATTAATAAAAACAGGTTATGCTTGAACTCAAGTCCTTAATGAATAAACCTTTAATAAAGTCAAAATTAACTTTTATTTTAAAATAATAAAGATAAGACATTTTTTTATTAACACATTTCAAAAAAAAAAAAAAAGCATAAAAATGCAGTTCTCTTATGTCTTATAAAAATTAGATGCTTATTAAAATGTAAACTAATAAATTAGTAAATTTTTAGGATATAGTTTAGTAGCTAAGCTAAAAGGTATATACAGCTATAAAAATATAAGTTTCTTAAGTATAAATCTAATTAAGTCCATTTACTTAAATAGCTCAACAAAGCTTATATAAACCTATTAAGCCTATCTTAACGAACCAAGCTTGACCATAGAAAATGAGTTCAACTTGAGTTCGCTAATAAAGGTAGGAAACAATCAAACAACCAAAATCAAACGACTTAGGTTTTGTCATGGGTTGGACGGTTTGTACCATTTTCTCTAATTGTAATTATAAAGTATCAACAAAAAAAAAATCCAAATTCTTCAACACGGTGTTAAGACGGGATTATTTATGCAACTAGATTTGACTTGCAATTATAGTGTGGATGAGATAAGTAACAAACTAACCAACAACTTGTGGATGAGATAATTAACATGCTAACCAACAACTTTTGTTGTATCCTAATATCTATAATACAAGTATACAACTAAAGCTGCCTTAAAAATTGAGGTATAAACGTCATTCTATTCATAAGAGGTGCCCAAGTACAATGTAAACTCTAAGCATTTTTCACAACTCCTACTCATATCTTCCTGTTTATGAAAAGGAATCACAAACACACACGAAAATAGGAGAGAACAGTAACCCAAAAAAAGAAAAAAAGAAAGAAAGGGGAAACATGTACACACACAGGTGTTTTACAAAAAGTTGTAGCAGGCCCCGAAAACACCCCCATTCATAGACTCTCAGCTGTTCGGTGTTTATCACGTGCTGTTGGGGGTCAAATAGTAAAAACAGCCCCCCCAGAGCTTTTGGGGCCAAATCGCTATTTTCGTAGTTGGCATATTAATGCCCTCTGAGAGTTTCTTGTTTATTCAGCAAACTTAATTCGCAGCACTCGTTTTCCAGCTGCTAATAGTACAACCTCTTCTCTTTGCTACAACTCACTTTTCATTCACTTTAAGTCATATATCTTCACTTGCTTTTTTCAATCAAAGAAGCAAATGGAAGAATCTTCTTCATCTTCACCCCCATCCCCACTTCAACAACGGCTTCAATACTTAGTTGAAATCAGGCCTGAATGGTGGATCTATTCCATCTTCTGGCAAGCTTCCAAAGACAGCAATGGCCGTGTTGCTTTGTCATGGGGTGATGGGTACTTTCGTGGCACTAGAGACTTTGTTTCCAAAGCAACAAGCAACAAAGAAGACCAAAGGAATATTTATAAGGCCCTGACCAAAGGCAAGCAAGCTCTTTTCGATGAAGAAATGGACGTAGACAGACTTGTAGAAGGCCATGTTACTGAGTCTGATTGGTTTTACATCGTCTCAGTGACGCGCACATTTGGTCTACGTGATTGTGTTCTTGGGCGTGCCTATGGTACTGGTGGGTACATTTGGCTGACAGGTGATCATGAGCTTCAATACTATGAGTGTGATAGAGTTAAAGAAGCTCGTGGCCATGGGGTTCAAACTTTGCTCTGTATTGCAACTTCACGTGGGGTTGTAGAGCTTGGTTCCTCCGATGTGATCAAAGAAGATTGGAGCTTGGTGCAATTTGTGAAGACCCTTTTTGGTTGTGAAAGTACTTCTACAAGTACTGCCTTGGTCTCAAAGCAAGGCAATAACCCTGAGGGTCAAGTACCAATTGCAATTAGCCGTGATGTTTCATTCCTAAATATTGGAATGAATTCAGTGACTCCGAAAGAATGGAACTTTCAAGGGAAGCAATCAGATAGTGATGCAATGAAAGAAGGTGTTAGTCTTGGCCGTTCATCATCTGATTCAGGAGAGCCTTCTGATTCTGATGGCCTTTTAGCCTTTGAAAGGACTGAGAATAGGATCAAGAAAAGAGGAAGAAAGCCAGTAATTGGGAGAGAAATCCCAATAAACCATGTTGAAGCGGAGAGGCAGCGCCGAGAGAAGCTTAATAATCGATTCTATGCACTCAGGTCAGTGGTTCCTAATGTGTCAAAGATGGACAAGGCTTCTTTACTTGCTGATGCAGTGGTTTACATCAAGGAGCTCAAGGTCAAGATTGATGAATTGGAGGCCAAACTTAAAGCACAATCCCAAAAGATTAAAATGAGTCTTGTGAATGGTTTTTATGACAAGCCAAACATAACCACTATTGGTGATCATAATAGGGCAACAACATCATCAAGTTTTTCTGTTCCTTCGATGGAAGTGGAGGTGCAGATTGTTGGATCGGAGGCCATAATCCGTGTACAATGTCCCGACGTGAATTTCCCATCTGCGAAATTGATGAATGCGCTTAGAGACCTTGAGTTAAGAGTTCATTATGCAAGTGTTTCAAGTGTGAAGGAGATGATGCTTCAAGTTGTAGTGGTTAAAGTTCATAATGGATTTGCAAGTGGGGAGGCCATGAGAAGTGCTATTCTACAAAAAATTCAGATTTAGTTCTGTTATCATATGAGGTTGATCATCCAACATCACCTCCTATTTTGTTTGCAATTAAGATAAGCTCATGATGGGGCTTAATTTATGATGCTTTGCGAAGTTCATATTAATAATGAACTAGAGTTTATATTCTGTACTTTTTTTTTCCCCTTAAGTTTGTTTTTAGATGGAGTGAATATTTGTAAGTTCAGATAAATGTAAACTATTTTGCCAAAGTTGAAGAAGTTTTCAAAGGGATCACTTGGAACCAAATCAAGACATAACATAAACAAGTCATAAATTTAAAAAAGAAAAAAGAAAAAAAAGAAGATGATATAAGACCAGGTAACTTTCATAAATCATAGGGACGGAGCTATTATTGGACCTGGGGCAGTGGCTCCACCAGATTTTTAATTTTTTTTAATTTTTAGTATATATATAATATATTATTTTTAGCAATTTGTTTCAATAAAATTGCACTTTGCCCCCCTTAACAATATTATTGATATTTTTAAATGTTATAAAAAAATATTAGCCCGACAACAAAAATTAAGCCCAAACAACACGCCAAAACAAACACAAGAATAAAAAAAGAAAAAAAAAAGAAAATCAAAGCTGGTTCTAATTAGATATCTACCTAGCCTAGAGTAGGAAACACCCAACTTACCTCACACATATAATAAAAGGGAAAAAAGAAGGTGATTTCTAAGCCATTAAAAAAAAAAAAAAAAAAAAAAAAAAAAAAAAAAAAAACCTAACTAACTAACTTATGGTTGAACACAAAGGAGAGGAATTCGGCAGTCAGCAGCAGAAGCAAAGGCATCCTCACATAGCATAGAGCACCTAAGCAAAAGCAAGGAGTCAGGAATGCTACAAGCCTGGGACGGAGAGACTCAAAGCAGAATAAACTAGAGTAGAAAGAAAGAGTTAAAGAAAGGTAAAAATCTGATTGACCCATTTTTGTCTTTAACCTATAATTTATATTCTTTTATATAAAAGAAAAAAAAAGTTGTCATCTGACAAACACAACGCCACACGCAACAATCAACTCTTATTGCCATTGATGTTTTGTAATATTTATTTTTTTGGTAGTTTTGTCTTTAGCAATAGCCTGTGATGTTTTGTGATAATTTTTTTGTAGTTTTGTCTTTAGTGTTTTTGTATTTTAGTTAGTGTCTAATAGACCTCACACATATAATATATTAAGATGGCGAGTTCCATTTTCATAAATAATTGCATTGTAATATTTTAAAAAATAATAATTTTGTGTATTTTTCTTTGTTGATAGTTTATTAAATAAATGTTTATTTGGAGTTTCAATTTTTTTTGTTTTGTTTATACTTCTGCCCCCTAACTCCAAGTTCTAGTTCCGTCCCTGATAAATCATAAGTGCATCAATTTAAATCTAATGTAGCTGGCTGGGATTCTTTTCTTGATTTTTTAGATTGGGAATGCAGCCCTAATAAGACCCATCAAAACAGAAACCTTGGTCACTCTTGGGGTTTCATTTTATGTTGTAACTTCTAATTTTGGTTTTGGTTCTTTGCTGTTTAGTGGTTTTGTGGCATGTATCGATGTTCTCAATTACTTTGTTTCGCAGAAAGAGAATGAACAATGGAATATTAAGTGGGTGCCTAGCTAGTATACCTCTCGGAAATCTGTTCCTAAGAAATTGCATTTTGAATACCATCGATCCGTAGTTCATCAAGCTAATGCTGCAATCAACAGCGGATTCGTAACAAGATTTAATACAGGTTATTTTCCCATATTTAACAGAATATTTACATATGAAGTTGTAAAGGAAACGATTTGTCAAAGTTGAAGAAGTTTTCGAAAGGATCACTTGCGCAACCAAATCAAGACATAACGTAAATTAAGATATAAATTCAAAAAAGATGATACAATATCAAGATATATTTCATAAATCATAAGTAGTGTTTCAATTTAAATATAATGTTGCTGGTTGAGATTTTTTTTTCCTGATTTGTTAGGCTGGGAGTGCATCCCTAATACTTAACAAAACAAAAACCTTGGTCACTCTAGGGGTTTTAGTTTGTATATATATTGCAAGGCTGCTTCTTCTGTCTTCCTGATTTTATGTTGTAATTTTGGTTTTGTTTCTTAGTTGTTGATTTTTTTTTTTGGAAGGTGCGTTGTTGTTAATTGTTTTTGCGGCATATGTATCCATAAAGAGAATAATACGAAATTAAGTGGGTGCCGAGCTAGCTAGGCTGTTCTTAATATAAACTTTGCATGTTGAATGTTGAATGCCATTCATTGTACATGTTAGTATTTGGATATTGGCTAATTCCATGGGATAAATATAGCGTTTAATGGTTGTAATTTATTGGAACAAAATTTGGTCAAAAGCTATTGTGAAAATCTGAAGGGCAGAATTTAGTTCAAGCAAACTGAGGCTTGCTCAAGCAAACCATTAAAAGCAGACATAAAGTTGTTGAATATTTCGCTTGAATCTTAGAGTGAAATTATCAGGTTTTCAACTTAAATTCTACTATAACACTGATTTGTGCCTAACCTAAACTTACCTATATAATACACCTTAAGCATGAAATTTTTTGGGGAAGAGAAATAGAGAGATCAGCCACACAAAGTAGATCTTGAAGCTTTTCTCCTTGATCAAAAAATGAGAGAAACAAGTTGTACGTGCTCTTAATACACCTTGATCAGCCTTAAACATTTCTTTAAAACCACATGAGTTCACTACAGTAAATCTTCAATGAGTTCCGTGGAGTGTAAGATGCTGCAATTTGTACAGACAAGGTTCATTTATGGAGAAGATCACTATAAAAGAATTCTAAAGGTTTTGGGACTATTATGGTAAGAAGGTAAGTTGAACATTTGCAAAGGTTACATAGAGAGTCTAGGGCTATTAAGGTTTTGTAAGTATAAGCTATTATTGCTTGTTAAGGTTCATAAATGTGTTGGCAAAGCCTAATTCCAAAAAAATGTCAAAATTGGGTTGCATGAATAAAATTTTGTTAGCATTTAGTATATATATGAAAAACAGGTAAAAAAGGAAAATATTTCAATCTACTCAAAAATGATGAGTTGATAATCTTTTGCCCATATCATTAGTACCATATTATTTTCTAATTAAAACTTATTTGATTGAAAATTAAACATTCAGAGCTTTTGAACGGACATGAATTTGACCCAAATTAGATTTGAAATAAGTAAAGTATGATTGTTTGAACTAAGCATAATCATGTTGTTTTTGAGGTGTCACTCGTCACTCTCTTTAGCAGAATTGTCACATTCAAAATTTCAAATTCTTTTAGGAAAAAAAAAAGAATTCTCCCTCAAATTTAGCCTCTCTTTTGGTGCTATATAAAGCACCTTATGCATGACTTTTAGAGGAAAGAAATGTTGTCACACCAAAGCTAAAAAGTTCATATCTTGAAACCTTCATCCTCAAGCTAAATAGAGAAATCACCTTGAGCTTTATTTTAAAACAATAAAAACTAATGTGTTCTCTTGAAACCATAGAATTTGTGCTAGTGAGTTAACTATTGCTACAAATCCTTGAGGATTTTCTTGGAGTGCCAGAGATTTTGGTTCATGGAAGAGACGCCTAGGTAGATTCTAGAAGTTTTGGTACTAGTGCAGTAGGATGGCAAACAGGGTGTTAGAAGTTGCAATAAAGAGTTTAACATGGTAAAGGTTTTGTGAGTAGATTATTTATAATTGATTTTCTAATTGTAAATTTTCTAATGGGATTGGATCTCCAAGGTAATTTTTCCATTGAAGAGGTTATTCATTAGTTTTTCACTTTGTTCATTTTCTACTATTTATTACAAATATTACTTTATTATTAATACTTCAAATTTAGTATATGATACATGTGGTTGATATATCTGCATGTGTATGGAATACATAATAAATTTGTTGAATTAATTTGTTTATCTTGTTGCATAGATTGCTTGAGGTTTAAATATATTATTTGTTTATTTATTTATTTTTTTTGTGCAATTGGTATCAAAGAAATTTGAACAAGTAGGGGTCAAAATAGAAATTTTCATAACTGATCATTTATAATGGTCTTCTAATTTGATCCGACTTCTTGGAGGGAATAAATACGAAATTTCCAAATTTGTGAGATCCAAAGATAGAGAAAAAAATATGCGTCAAAGAAAACAATCACATAAGATAATATTTACGCAGTTCGGCAATTTGTCTATGTCCACAAAGTTGCAAGAATTCCACTATTTACAGGAAAAATTACAAAATGTGGCAGTACAGTTTTTATCTCTAAAAAACCACACACGAAAACCCTAATCTCTAAAACAATAGTTTTTGTTTTCTATCATGTGCACAAACCTTCGCTCCATGGATTAAGTCTTAGAAAATCTCTTATTAAAAACTGTAGTAATATTATTTCAGGTTGGGTCATAATCCGGATCAAACTCAACTAGGCTCTACGAAGCCCAACACTTCCTAAATAGTTTTTTCTATTAGAGAGGATTTTCATCTGATTACCAAATATATGTGTTGTTTATTACTTTGTATATTTATTGTTTTAGGGTTTGTTTAGTTGATGGGATGAAAAAGTGGGAGGATAGAAAATGGTGGGAGGATGAAAAAGTGGAAGGATAGAAAAGATTTTAATTTCTCTCATTTTTGTTTGGTTGGGAGTAGAAAAATGGAGGGATGAAAAAATGAGTTTGAATAAATTTACTCATATACCATTGTTAAAGAATGATGCCCAATTAAAAACAAAAATGTGACAAATAACCAAAAATAAAAAAAGAGCAATCACTCAAATTTATTAAAAAAAAAATGTCCCAAAAAAAGATCACGTCTAGCTAAAAAAAAAAAAAAAAAAACAACAACTATCATGCCCAATCCCTAGAAAATCAAAAGAAAAAAAAAAGAGACAACATTAGTACATTACTATCGAGAGAGAGAGACAAAAAAAAAAAAAGTGGCACGTCTAGGCCCTAAAAAATCAAAAGTAAAAAAAAAGAATAGAAAAAAAGAAAAAAGAAAAAAAGAAGAAGCAACAAGACGAAGCCCATGTGCATGTGTCAAATAAGGAAAAATGCATCTTCATTTAGTTTTCTCTCCATTTTGAGGAAAAAATATTTTGGTTGGTTCAGGAAGAAAACACTTGAGCCCACCATTTGCCTTCCTTTCTCTCCATCCAATCTAACATATTCCAAAAAAGTTTTCCTTATCATTTTCTCTTCAAAGTTTTCCATCCACCCTATTTTACCTCCAAAACACACACCTTTAGATTTAATATGTTATAATTGTGGTTAAATTCTTTATTGTGTTGGATTATCTAATTTGATTAAAATCATAATTTGTTAAATTAATTCACTTCATAAGTTGTTTAGCCGTACGTCTAAACAGAATTTCAGTTCATAAACAAGCTAATGCTGCATTGACGAAGTTCAAAAATGAGAGAAAAGAATGAGAACCTCATCAACTTGAATTGAAAAACTCCAGAATACACACATGCTAGTAAGCATAGGATTTAGATTGACACATGTAATCTGTTTTTTTTTTTTTTTTTTTGACGAATTGACACATGTAATCTTTTTTTTTTTGACGAATTGACACGTAATCTGATTCAACAATGACAATGAGTTCACACTCCAAGCTTAGACCATTTTTCAAAAACCAGACACAGCGAACAACGAGCGGAGCCCCTCGTGTCCCAAGTTAAAGTACGACCTGTAAAAAAATCAAATTCAAAGAACATTTTCGCTCTAAGGAATTCGTTCAAAGAATCGTGTCTTGATGGAAAGCTCCGTGTCTGACTGTCTCTGTCTCTGTCTCTGTCTCTCTCGCCGTGAAAAGCATGCATGCATTGACAAGAAGACAAATTAAATCAGGCAACATTCCATAACATCAACTATAGAATAATTTGCTGATTGACTTTGAGGTAAATCCAATGTGAACACACTTTTATTGCAAGAAAAGAATATGGAATTCCTCAAAAAAAAAAAAAAAAAAAAACTAATATATATAAAAAGAAAAAATAATTTCTTGTTATATCCTTTTGTTTCATTTTGTTTAGAAATCAAGAAAAAAAAAATCTTTGGTCATTTAAGCTCTAGACAATTCAATTCCGTAAGCAATTCTTTAATTTTGTAAGAAAATATTCATTCCAACAGCTTAGCTATAGCCAAAACCCTTAAAATGTAAGTCCAGAAATCTCTCTAAAATAGAGAAATTTTATTGCTCATGAACAGTGACTCTTTGTTTGAAGAGTCATTTTTCATTAGCAAAAGATTTTTTTTTTTTTTTTTTAACTTAAAAAAATGTAAAAATTACAAAAAAGAATAAAAAAGTGTATTTGATTGAATCTTTAAGAAAGATAGAGAAATAATATTTAAACTAAATAGTAAATGATAGAGAATATATTAGAAAATGTATTTAAAAAAAAAAAAATACTTCCACTACTGGTATCCGGGGGGGGAGGGGGCGCATGTGCCCCCTCTGAACTTTGAATTTTTTTTTCTAATAATATTATAATGACCTAAAATGCCTTATTTGTCCCACCTTGATACAAAAGACAAAAAAAAAAATTTATCAATTCACCGTGCCTTTACTCAGTAGACTTCTCCTTCTACTACAATTCTAATATATAAAACCAATGGATCCCACTTAGTAATGATTAAAAAAAAAAAAAAAAAACAATCTCAACATTGAATAGGATAGGAGTCTGAACACACTACACAGTAGCTTGATGGACTTTTAAAAACAAAAACGTATAACTATAATATAAAATCATGGGTCTCACTTGGTAATGATTAAAAAAGAAGAAAAAAGAAGATGTTTCATATCCATTAGTGACTTTGGTATTGATCTTACTAGTTACAATAGCTACTGTTGAAAGAGCTTTTTCGGCAATGAACATAATTAAAAATCGATTACGCAATTGAATAGGAGATCAGTGAATGAATGATTGCTTAGTCACATATATTGAGAAAAATATATTCAAGACTATTGCATATGAAGAAATCATGCAGCGATTTCAAAATATGAAAAATCGTGGAAGGCATTTGAGTAAAATAACCTAGGTGTAAAAAAATAAATTAAAGTTTACATTTTATGTTAGATTTTGTATGACAATTACATTATCATATAGTAGTTCATTTATCTTGTGTAAAGACACGATTTTGTAACGAACCTAAACAGTATGGGGTTCGCATGTAAAAAAGCCCAGACAATATGATTTGTAGAGCGTGGGTTTGAAAGGCTAGGCCTTGGTCACCAAGCGGTGGGTTTTTCGTGGTGTTCATGCATGGTTAAGTTTTCTTTACCCCTGGAGTCTTTCTCCTGGAGGTGGGCTAGGAGGCTCTGGTTTTTGGCCATTTTTCTCAGCTTCTTCTTTAGATTACTTATTTTTCCTTTTATACTAGCCTGCGTTCACTGTCCTTCGTCCACGTATAGGGTCAACCTTTCCAAGACTGATACTTGTCCCATCAGCCCATACCCAAAGTCGTTGGGGGTGGTTGTAAAAGTTGAAGAATACGGCTCTGTCAGGTGCAGAGTATTGAATGGCAGTACGGGCAGCTTTCCCTGGATATTTTAGATTTTCTTTCAAGCTTAGTCCTATACCGTTTTTGCCCCTCTTTCCGGTGGGACTTTGGGTCTGCCGAGGACTGAATTGTCCTCGGCTGTATCCCGAGGCTATCTTTGTGCTTCATATTATTGAGTTTGGGCCATAACTCTCCTCGGCTTGGGCCTTTGGACTCCCCACGGGTAAATGGGTCTGGCCCATAAATTATTTGGGCTCCACAATAGCCTCTCAAAACCCTGCTGTCCAACCTCTTGGTTGGAAAGGGGGGTTTTGGTAATACCGAGCCTTTATTATGGCTCAATTAATTCGGCTTTTCATTAATGCTGGCGGTTCTCCATCTGCCCAGGAAATGTACCGATTTACGAGACATTCTTTTGATTTTACTCCTGACGCGTTCTCGCCGTTTGGTTATCCAAAGCGCGTTTTTAATGACTTCTATTTACGAGACTTATTTAAATTCGATGGTTTGTTTGATGAGGTGGGGAAGTGGAACGGATACATCTTTGTTTACAGATTCTTTTGGAAACCTAGATGAATTTAATACCTTCCGTTTTGCCTTCTTATAAGAAGACAAGTAGGAGGCTATCGCTCTCGTACAGAGATCCTTTTTATCCTTCTGAGATCTGAAATCCTTAGCCTCCCTTAGCGTTTACTTTACCCACTAGTTATACACTAAATCATAATACGTTCACCATAACAACGAGTAATGAAGGAACCATACCCCCCCCCCCCCCCGGTAAACACCCCGTTCCAATAAAGCTCGTAATGGCTCGGTCAGGGTAGGGATGACGAAGACTCAAAATCTATCTCACCTTCCTTTTAGCCAAAATCCGAAGCAGGGACTCGTCACGTTAAACTTTCGGCGTGACTGAGTTGAGGACACCCATCATCAGTACCAACCGCTCTCTCATGAGCATACCTAACATGGCACCAGTGTGTTAGGAGTCAGGATTGAGGCAGGGACCAAGTGCCCCTGCTTCTTCCTCTCTTCGTTCACTGGTGTCTCCTTTTGCCTATCTTTCTTCTTCTTTCCACCACCAGATCCATTCTAATGCTTTTCCTTCTCCCTCTTTTGCTCATTTTTCTTTCTTTTCATCTCTTCCCTCTTCTTCTCCTCCTTCTTTTCATTCATCTCCTCCATCTTCTTCATTCATCTCCTCCATCTTCTTCTGAAGAAGGTCATTCTCTCAATATGGGCGTTACTGAGACAGAGTTTGGAAGGATTTCGGAGATGAGTTTAAAAAGAGACCTGACTGTTTACTTAATGTATTGCTTTTTTTTTTTTATATTGTTTTGGCAATCTACCTTTTGTATAGGCTTGTTTAAGCCCTCCTTTGTACGTTGTAATACACCTTTATATTAATAAAAATTGTTATCACTTTACTTCACATGTTCTATCTCTATTTTTTCGAAATGATAACGCAGTGCATAGACATACAATCTTGTGAATTCTTTTTATTTTTAAACCGAGACCGACGTCTAGGACCAAAGTCCCAGTTAATAAAAAGATTTTGCTCTGTGTTTATAAAAACAATCCAGCTTAATGATACTGAATCGAACAAATGATACTTAGGGCTGAAACTCCCATTAGGCGGGAAAAAAAAGGACATTATAATGAGCTTACTGAGTCGGCCTGACACAATACCGCCGACCTTAGAGTACAATACTTGGGGCCCTAATCCTTTATCAAAGAGAAGGGCGCTATTACAAATTTGCAAGTGCTATTCGGTACAATAATGTAGCATTTGAATCAATGACACCTAGGGTCAAAATGCTTGCTAAGAAAAAGATATCACCATAACTTTAATAGCATTGTTTGGCACAACAATGCCGACCTGTGAAAAACGATACTTACCCCAAAACTAGCCGAGATGATAGCTCAATGCTCGATGCGGTGTAGGAAGTAACTATCCGAGGACGTATCACCCGCAAAATGAACAGCCCCCCTAGGCTACTGAATAGTGGGGCGTTTCACCATCTTCTTAACACTCCTATTGGCATTGACCTTTTACAGTATTTGAGCCGAGGATTGAGTAACTTAGAATTGTTATTAAGTAGCCAACCTTACAAAACTCAATCTTTTTCTCATCTAAGTAGTTGGTTTCCCCATAGGCTTGAGTCCGAGGACCATGCAATGCCTTGGTTCTGTCCAAAACCCAGTTTTCTCATCCAAGTAGTTGGTTTCCCCATAGGCTTGAGTCCGAGGACCATGCAATGCCTTGATTCTGTCCAAAACCCAGTTTTCTCATCCAAGTAGTTGGTTTCCCCATAGGCTTGAGTCCGAGGATCATGCAATGCCTTGGTTCTGTCCAAAACCCAGTTTTCTCATCCAAGTAGTTAGTTTCCCCATAGGCTTGAGTCTGAGGACCATGCAATGCCTTGGTTCTGTCCAAAACCCAGTTTTCTCATCCAAGTAGTTGGTTTCCCCATAGGCTTGAGTCCGAGGACCATGCAATGTCTTGGTTCTGTCCAAAACCCAGTTTTCCTCTTTGCGTGGGACCTTGGCTTTAGGGGAGTTAACTCCTCGGCCAAGCCCCTAGAATTATCCGTGCGATTAACGCTACCAAGCGTAGCCCCTAGTCAAGAAGCATAGCCCCTAGTGGAACTTTACACTAAAACTCTATAACCAGTTGTTAGAAATGACAAAGGAACTCTCTCGACTTACCGCCTATGCCAACACACGAGCCTTTCCCATAGACGGCGCCAATTGTAAGGACACGATTTTGTAACGAATCTAAACAGTATGGGGTTCGCACGTAAAAAGGCCCAGACAATATGATTTGTAGAGCGTGGGTTTGAAAGGCTAGGTCTTGGTCACCAGGCGATGGGTTTTTCGTGGTGTTCATGCATGGTTAAGTTTTCTTCACCCTTGGAGTCTTTCTCCTGGAGGTGGGCTGGAAGGCTCTGGTTTTTGGCCATTTTTCCCAGCTTCTTCTTTAGATTACTTATTTTTCCTTTTATACTAGCCTACGTTCACTGTCCTTCGTCCACGTATAGGGTCAACCTTTCCAAGACTGATACTTGTCCCATCAGCCCATACCCAAAGTCGTTGGGGGTGGTTGTAAAAGCTGAAGAATACGGCTCTGTCAGGTGTAGAGTATTGAATGGCAGTAAGGGCAGCTTTCCCTGGATATTTTAGATTTTCTTTCAAGCTTAGTCCTATACCGTTTTTGCCCCTCTTTCCGGTGGGACTTTGGGTCTGCCGAGGACTGAACTGTCCTCGGCTGTATCCCGAGGCTATCTTTGTGCTTCATATTATCGAGCTTGGGCCATAGCCCTCCTCGGCTTGGGCCTTTGGACTCTTCACGGGTAAATGGGCCTGACCCATAAATTATTTGGGCTCCGCATTTTGTTATTAATATTGATTAATTTTTTTAGATTAATTTTTTAATTTCAATCTTGTCTTTTAATTTTGCCCCTCCTGACCTAAATTCCTGGCTCCGCCACTGCTGGTATCCAAAGATATTTTAAAATTTGAATTATTTTTTGTGATTTGTGATACATTCTCTTAAAAAATTTATATAATAAATCTAAAGTATTTTTAATATTATTCTAAAACAAATAGTTAATTTTGTCTTTCCAAACCAACTCAAATTATGATTTTATAGAGCGAGATGAAGTTTTGCTATTGCTCAATGAGAAGTACAAACCAAGTTTTTCTGCCACAAATTGACTAAATTTGCTTGGTACTCAGGTAAATTCTGCAATTTTTTTTCCTTTCTTTCTTGCAAAGTTTTGAGTTGTCTTTAATAAGAGAAATTTTCATATGAGTTGAGTTAATGCGTCTTCTCTCACTGTCATGAGGGTCCCATAGGCATGGGACGCACATGTTAGCAAGAGAGATATCACATAAGCCCATTAGTGTAGGAAATACCTTCCCCTTAAATAATAATGTCAAAGAAATTTAGTACCATTGAACATCTTGATGCATGTGGTACTTTCCTTGATAAAAACTAGGGTGAAGGAAGGATCTTTTCTAACCAAAAAAGAAAAAAGAAAAAAACAATCCAATGTAAATTAGCTAATCACAGTTTGCTACATTAAATAGTTGTAGCAAAAATGGTAACTTTTTATATGGTACTTAAATTTTTGCTAAGAAACTAAGTAGTACCACTAGATATCTTGGTCCACCTGGTAGGATCATTTACAACCCAAAAATAAAAAAACAAACTGATGTGATGTAAACGTGTATTTTCCTCTCTTTTCAATCAAAAGAAGAATTCCTGTTATCTTTTTCTTTTTTCCCAATGGATGAAATATTCCCCAAGCTTCTCTTGAATAACCAAAGAACGCGTATTTTGAATTTTGATCTCTTTCTCAATCAAAATAGAAGAATTCCTGTCTCTTTAATTTCCAATGGATGAAAATTTTTCCAAAGTTTCTCTTGAATAACCAAAAGAGGTATCATTTACACTACAAGGTCAATGATGTGATCATGTCCAAGTATATTTCACTCCAGCCATGTCACTTGTTGTGACTTGACATCAATATTCATATTTGTTTGGTGACATTGTACCTGGACTTAAATTAAAATGTTTGGCTCAATTTAGTCTCTGAGGAGGCCACTAAAAAATAAAAATTACAAAAGAGCTTCTAAATTTCAATGTACTAAGTTGCTGCCCATACTGAGAGATGTACATAGCTGAAGCAGCCCAGACCCATAGTCTCTGCCAAGTTTCCCGGCACATTGCACCTTTATCCTGGACAAAGCATGGCCGGGCTTGGCTTACTTGCGGGAAGTTTAACTACGCACTCCAATAACTCTACCGGAATATTCAAGTTTTTTTATCAGATTATTCTTTTTTTTTTTTTTGGTAAATAGGAATTATATTAAAACCCCTAACTGGGGAAGGAAGTTAAATGACTGGTCCTCTCCATAATACAAAAGCATCGAAATGTCCATAGACAGACTATCAAAAATCATAAAATCTTGCTGACAGAAAGATCCTTATCAGATTATTCTACTGATCTACTCTCTTTCTATGAAATACCTTGGAAACTCTATAGACTAATAATAGACTATTCAAATTCATTGAGTCCATTATATGGATATCTCTAAATGATATTTATTTTTTAATATAATTCAATTGTTACAATAAATGGGTAGAGGAGAATTCAAATCCTGATTAAATAAGAGGCCGAGTACTAATTCTAGAATACAAAATTCTCTACCATTTTATTTTAAAAAATTACAATTATTATTATTATTATTATTATTTATTTATTTAATTAGTTACAAAGTCGTAAATCAGAAGTCTTAGTCTTTAATCAATCGAAGTAAATGTTGCGATACATTGATTCTCAAAGAAGGGGAAAAAATTTTTGCTGCAAAACTGGTTTCTTTGGTTATTGATATCATGCAATAGAATTTAGAAATACAAATGGTATTTTGCCGTAACACACACTTATCCAATTCAATATCTAAGCTATGTGAGGTATCACATGATTCATCATTCTACCATGTAGGTGCAATCATAATGAGAATATGGTTCATAATTATTTCAATTAGGCAAAAGAATGATGTTGCATTTCCAAAATAAGCATTATTAGAGTGCTGTGAAAAAAAAGTGGACGGTCATCATTTTTTTTTAATGTATATTCAATTAAACTGTTGTGTTGCATTAGATGATCATGTTACATTCAGTTGTGGAATGGATCGGATTTTCAGATATATGTTCTTATAGCCAGGATGAAAAAAAAAAAAAAAAAAAAAGAAGTAGAATATAGCTGGCCTGAAATTAGGCTATTTTTGAGCTTATTTTAGGTCAACTATATTCTACTTCCCTCTACGTTGCCAACCTTCTCCTCAATCCAAACTAGTCCATTATAATCTTATTGCTCTCTTTTACTTGTGTCTGTTTGAGATCCGCTTATTTTGTTGAAACTGAATTTTTTTGTTGTTGTTGAAAGTACTGTAGATAAAGGTAAAAGTTAGCTGAAATAGTATAGTGAGACCCATGAATAGTACCAAAAAGTATAATGGGACCCTTGAATAGTACCAAAAAGTATAATGGGACCCATGAATAGTACCAAAAAAAAAAATTAAATAGTAAAATAAATTGGCAAAATTGATCATGCCAAACGAACACGTCATAATGAATTATAATTTAATCTATCACCTTTTTAGTTTTATATATTATCATAGTAATCTAATTTGGTTTTATGCAACCAATTCAATTATTTTTGTCCCGATGCGTTGCCCTTTTCTCCAAAACTATATCTTATCATGCCAAGTAAATGTAGCTAGTTTATGCTACTTTTGAGCTGTCAGTAACATCCATAATGCCTGTTTGCCAAAATTTATCTCAAGGGCAATTCTTAAAAAAAAAAAAAAAAAAAATGATCTCAGGTATAATAATTATTCAAGTTGGTTAATTATTGCTTAAATTAATGGGGCAGTCAAATGCAAACAGAAAAGTAAATAAGTAATGCCAGTTGATAAAAGTACATAAAAATAAGAATTTTTCTTACAGTAATTGGAAGAATGATTCCCACAGTATTCTCGATGGAAATCCAACTGTATACCAATAGAAAAGAGTGAGACTAATCTTGATCAAAATATATTGTAATTAAATTTAAATGGGCAAATCTAAGTTATAAATAGGGTTGGCTTTAGGTCTAGACCTGAGGTACCTAATTAGAAAATGCTCTAAAATTTGGAAATAAATTACTATTTATATATATATAGAGAGAGAGAGAAAAGACATTGGTAGGTTGTATTAATATTCTCTTCAAGAAGGTTCCTAAAATCATGAGTCAATAGAAATCCAATTCAATTAAAATCATAACTTTTTGTACAATATATATATATATATATATATATTTTGTGAGTGGGTTGTATACTCTCTTCTACATTTCAGGGCATGTCAATGCTTTCTCCTTGCTGTGGCCTGTGGCATCTTCTCCTTTCTCAATGCGTTTGGAAATCGCTTGGCTATATCAATTTTTATTTGAAAGTTTTGGTTGTAATAATATGAAGTGGCCTGTTTTCATATTATTCTTCAAAACTATCAGTTCATGGTATATAAATTCAACTTAGAAATGTGGGTTCTAGTTAGCTCAACTGGTAAAGTCTCTGATGGTTGAATAAGAGATCTGAGGTTCAATCCCCGCCTACACCAAAAACTGATTGGTGTCTTGGTCTGATGACAAAGAGCTATCATCAGGAGCGGACGCCATAGGTTGAAACTCTCTAAAAAAAAAAAAAAACTTAGAAATTAATTTATTGCCATTAATTTGTTAGTGCTTTAATATATGTAAATCTAAATCTAGCCACTAGAGTAACGCATGTAAATCCTTCATGCTCTCTAATATGTATACTTGGGCTGTTGAATAATGCATGTCTTGCACAAAATAATCCTTGAATTCCCACTCAAATCAAAGTTGGGTGACACGTACGGCCCAAACCAAATTAAGGAAATTGCATCGTTTGTATATTTCATTACTCACTTTTTCATCCTTTAATATCTTCTATTAGGATATGTGGGGGAAAAATTAACTTGGTCAAGAACGCCATTTTTTTGGATCTCAATTCTCAACGAACAAAGTAACTTAAAGTGTCTTCCACTGATATTATTCGACCACAATAATAGAAAAATGAATTAGTTGCTTATGAACTTGGGCATACCAAACGCATGCATTCCATCAATCTATGCGGGTCTAAAACAAAAATAATTTTGTTTGACTATGCACCCCCTTAGCCAAACATGGGCCGGGCTAGGCTTAGATGCCAAAAGTTTAACTATACACTCCAAAATCCCCAGTGGACTAGAATTGAAACAGGCCGAGCTTAAAGATTCGGTTATGGCCTTTGCAAAGCCCATGATCCGGCCCATTTATTCTCTCAACTGTTATAATAATAAGAGAAAAGGAGCGTGCATTACGTTACTTGTAAAATTTGTAAGCAGGATCTAAATTTTTAGCTTTTTAACTATATAAAAAGTCACTTTATCTATTTTACCTTCATAAACCCTACAGCAGTGGAGTTATTTTACCTTTTAACACAATAAAATAATATAAATACTACAATAAAATAGTATTTCATTTAACCACCATCAAACCCATAAAAATCACTGCACAACTACATTCCTACCGTGCCCATCAAAACCAGTGAAGAAGAACAAAATAAACGGTTTCCGTGTTGGAATTGTTGAAATTTACGAAGATTGCTTGGAAATGGCAGGGGAATGAAAGCGAGGGGTGGTTGTTGCTGGATCTGATTTGGGACGAGAGGGAATCGATTTCGCGAAAGGGAAGTGGACCAAATCGGAAAACACAAGCCCTTTGCCACAAACACAAGCTCAAGCCCACTGCCCACAACAGATCGGAAAACACAAACACAAACCCACATCGGCATTGGGCATGAGATAGCAGAGAGAGGGTGGAGCTCGGAGGTTCGGCCTTTGAGGTGAAGATCTAGAGAGAGAAAATGCGAGATAGAGTGGTTGGCGTTTGGTAGGGGCTTGGTTGGCGGCGACTAGCAGAAACGAAGAGGGTGAGGACTGAGTAGAGAGGAGCAACGAGCAGAAATGGAAGAGAGGAGAGAAGAAAAGAAAAGAAAAAAATAATATTAAATATTCTGGTCAGTGTGAACGCAACATAATTTTTTTTTTTTTTTTTTTGCCTTTGAGCTACAGTGCACATCTAAAGATAGATGTGCACTATAGCTAAGAAACTAAAATTTTTAAGTTTAGCTTCACTGCTGCGGCCCTTTTTTTGTGTTTTGGTGTAGCTAAAATAGCTATATAGCTATTTTAGGTACACTACTGCAAATGCTCTAATATAGTAACATTGGTGTACACCACCTAAAATTAGGATTTGAGAAGCAGGGACAAGAATATTATAATAAATAAATTTAAAAACGAAAAAAAAACAAAAAATAAGAAGAAGGAATAAGGCTACTGACACAAACAGACTTAAGCCTATGGCGTTTCGATCTTCCCTATTTTTATGGATGAAAAATTGGCTCCCATATATGATGTCAATGGCTTCCTTATTTCTCTTATCATCAACAACTTTGGTTACTTGCGTTTAATCAAGGTCTGATTACCAATTAGTAATTAATTTTGTTGTTTAATACTAGTTTCAGGAGCTATGCAGATCAGAAGGTTTCTTATTGATTCACTTCCATTACATGCCAAGCGTGATCATTTGAAGAACCTCTGGTAAGTTTCAGAGGTAGCACAAGAAGGTAAGGGTACTGAATTTCAATCACAAAATACCTAAAGACTTCTTAATAAAGATAGATATATAATTTTAGATAAAAGAAAGAAAGAAAAAAAAATTATAATCCTTTCCTTTTCTTCTTTTTTGTCCTGATTAGTTGGATGAATATTTAAAATTACAACAACATTTTATCCAAGAAAGGAAGGGCTAAGAGTGCTAAGATAGCTTTCTTTTTGTGTTCCTCAAACTGAGATACAATCATACAAATAAAACAAAAATGCTTATGTTATTTTTTATGATTTTTATCTGAAGTGCAAGATAATGGGTAACGAAATCAAACTCACTGTCACTCGTCACTCTCCAAGAAATAGTTATCCAACCCCTATATGTGGCTTTCCTCAACTTTTCCTTCCATCTGTAATCGCTTCATGTCTGATTCTTCCGCAATCTTCAACAAATTCTAATAGGTCCAGTCTCAGGCTCGCCAAGAACTGAAAAGCCTCCAAGAACCATAACATCTTCAAGTGCAACCATTGTCTTGCACCCCAAGTGCTAAAACTTGAAAACAAATGTATTAGTTCCAGGATAGAACCATTGTCTTGCACACCGAGTACTAAAACTTGAAAACAAATGTATTAGTTCCAGGATAGAACCATTGTCTTGCACCCTGAGTACTAAAACCTGGAAAAAAACAAAAGTATTAGTTCCAAGACAGAAAAATTCATCATCTAACGCGACTACTAAAACCTGGCTATATTATTATATAATAATAGGGGAAAATAAAACTGAATGAGAATCACATCGAACAAAGCGCAATACAGCTGTATCCAACATGGATTATTTATCCAAAAAATCAATTGTCGTTAGAAACAGAAATCCCAACAAGCTGAAATTCCTTAAATCATGAAATTGGAGAAATAAGTAGAGCATCCCTCTTACCTTGAAGTGAAATTCCTTAAAACTACAAAAATAAATTAGAGAGTTCTAAAGGGCAACATCATCGTGGTTTTTAAGTCTAGAATATCGAGTGAAACCATTGGTTAGTGGATAAGATTTTTTTTAGTTTAGGTAACTGCTTAGGAGTTGGGACTTGGGAGTGCACTTGAATTTTGAACGTGAGATTTGAATTTTACTGCTCCATTGGCCAACGTTGGTGATTCGTAGGGACGAAAAAACCCAGATAAGTGAAGAAGTTAATATTAGTTAAAAAATTTTAATTTAAAACAATATCAAAGTCCATGGCTTAAACGGCTTAGAGTTTATGGCTTGAAAACCCTTAAATAGTAGTAAAGTGAAAATATCCTTAGAATCCATGGCTTTGAAGCCCTTTTAGTATTAAAGTGGAAATATCCTTATAGTCCATGGCTTAAACGGTTTAGAGTACATGGCTTGAAACCCTTTAAATAGTAGTATAGAAAAAATTTAAGCAATTTTGTAGGAGTAAAACGTGGAGAGTTAGAGTTCATGACTTAAATGGCTTAGACTCCATGACTTGAAAGCCCCTTAAATAGTAGGATAGTGATGAAAATATCCTTAGAGTCCACTGATTGAACGGCTTAGAGTCCATGGCTTGGAAGCCCCTTAAATTGTAGCAAGTGAATATCCATGTTCCTTAATTATAATGGTAGAGTAGTGCTCAACCCCTTGTACACATTAACATTGTTCTTACAAAATTTGTGCGCTTCTTTAAATTCATTGTTTTACTGACTAGGAAATTGAAGCCACCAATCCTTATAAAAAAAAAAAAAAAAAAAAAAAGGTGGAAAGCATATTTTAGTCCCTACATTTTCAGGCTATTCTCATTTTAGTCACTACATTTTATTTTTACCGCTTTTAGTCCCTATCTTGAAAAATGCTTCCCATTTTGGTCCCTGCTGTTACATCAGAAACGGAGAAAGCTGACGTAGCAAATGGCACGAATAAATAATACTAAATTAATGTCTACGTGACCTAAATTAATAATAAAAAATGTTTTTTGGCATTAAAAAATTCCACGTCAGCATCTAAATTAAAAAAATTAATTTATTAATTTTAACTAAAAAAAAAATTAAACAAAGAATTAAAAACTAAAAATCATAGGAATTGAGATTTAAGTGTGTCTTGAACAAGAACAACAAGAACACAAACCTAAAAACCCAGATCCAAGAACACAAACCCAGAAATTTAAATAAAACAAATACATAATTGAAATTTGGAAACCGACAAGCTATTTATTCATTTTCCTTTTATTTTATACTCTCTCTCTCTCTCTCTCTTAAAAATACATAACTAAATCCCTGTTCTATCCATTCACAGGTTCCTGAGTTTTGCATTTGCTAAAGAATAAACCTTTTTTAGCCGATTGAAACCCATAACCACCAATTCAAACCCACCCAACAATCACAAGCAAAACCCAACCAAGCCATTATCGTCGCTAACTTGCCTCCACCACCACCAAAGAGCCACAAACACAGCAAATCCAGATTAACAAACATGTCCCACATACAAATCGACAGACAATCTTGGTCTTTGTTGCTCTTCGGGCTTTGGTTTCAGAGAGCTTCGGGATTTAGTTATGTATTTGGAAATAGCTTGTTGGGTCTTCAATGGCACATCTGGAAGGGAGTCCTAGCAGCTCGTCGATTTCTCAAGCGGAAACGGGTAAGGAAGCTTTCTGGGTTAGCCGAGAAATTTGGAAAAAGAGAGTAGAAATGAAACCATTCTTTGTTTGGTTGCTGAGAAAACGCAAAAAAATAATTTGAAAGTGAAAGTTTTGTTCTTTTCTTTATAGTAAAACCCTTTTTAAGCTTTGTAGAGTGAAGGTTTTGAATTCTCAGCTCACAAAAATAAATTGATGTTAGAAGTTGTAGCTTACTTCATTCGCCTGTGTTTTCTTGCAACCAAGCGAAGCAGAAACTTTCTCAGCGACAAAGATTTATTGTTTTTTTTTTTTTTTTTTTTTAATTTCTGAGTTTGTGTTCTTGGATCTGGGTTTATAGGTTTGTGATCTTGTTGTTCTTATTCAAGACACTTAGATCTCAATTCATATATTTTTTAGTTTTTAATTTAGATGCTGGCGTGGCATTTTTTAATGCCAAAAAATATTTTTTATTATTAATTTAGGCCACGTGAACATTAATTTAGTATTATTTATTTCTGCCGTTTGCCATGTCAGTTTTCTCCATTTCTGATGTAACGGCAGGGACCAAAACGGGAAGCTTTTTTTAGGATAGAGACTAAAAGCGGTAAAAATAAAATGTAGAGACTAAAATGGGAATAGCTTGAAAATGTAGGGATTAAAATGTGCTTTCCACCAAAAAAAAATTATGGGCTATCGAGTGCATTGAATCCATTCAAAGATTAGGATTCTTCAGCATATTCGTCCAGCATCTATATAAAAGCCAACCTCTCGCTTGGGTTGTAAAAGGTGGAATATTGTGTTGGAAATTGGATAGAGCTTAATGTAATTTGGGAGGGAATTGTCATAGTCAGGGACACGACTAAGGCTATCATCCTCCGGAAGTGATCGATGTCGTTTGCTATATCGTCCTTCAAAGTTGTCTTACTATCCGGTGCTTTACTTGGGAATGGAAAGTTTACACTTTAGTCATCTCTGTAAATCCTAATTCGGTTGATTAAATCTCTAGCGAATTCGCCATTGAGGTGAATCCCAAGCACAATCTTTGCAATGTCCAAAAAGATTTTTCCAACCCTGTATTAGGGTGCCTTTCCCAGGTAGTGATATTTTGGAGTCGTGTTAAGAAGCAAGCAAAAGTCTATTTAAAAAATAGAATATATTAAATGATGTTTGGAATGATAACTAAAACTTAATGTGGCATTTGGTACGGGGGAATCAACATTACTCTTGTCATTCAGATTCCTGAGAATGTGATTCCTTACAATCTGGATGTCTAGAAGTATAGCTATTCCTATGTTTGGTTTCATTGGGAATCTCTTAAGGTTCTTAGGAATGTGAGATGATAATGTTTGATTTATTCACAAGAATCTTAAATGAATTATTTATTTTTCCTATTCTATCCTTAGATTTGAATGTTTGGTTTAATATTTTATCTTAATTGCTTAAATGATAAGGAAAAAAGGAGTTAAAATTGTCAATTTATAAAAAATACAATTTCCTTTAAGCTTGGGAATCTAGATACCGACTTGTTTTAAAGGGAATCCACATTCCTACTGAGAGGGGTTTAAATGGTGAATTCAGATTCCCCTGACATCTGATTCCTTAGTGCAATTTGCAACCAAACATGAGAATCTTTAAACATTCCTGAGAATCTTAAAACATTACCCCATACCAAACGCCACATTAAAAGTTTTAGTTATCCCACGGCTTAAACGGCTTAGAGTCCATTGCTTGGAAACCCTTTAAATAGTTGTATAGTAAAAATATTTTTAGAGTTCACGGCTTAAATGGCTTAGAGTCCATGGCTTGCAAGCACCTTAAATAGTAGTATAGTGGAAATATCCTTAGAGTCCACAAGCTTTAACACCTAAATGGCTTAGAGTCCATGGCTTGAAAACCCCTTAAATAGTAGTATAGATCAAATTAAAACAATTTTGTAGGAGTAAAATGTGGAGAGTTAGAGTCCACAGCTTAAACAGTTTAGAGTCCATAGCTGGGAAACTCTTTAAATAGTAGTATAGTGATGAAAATATCCTTAAGAGTCCACTGTTTGAATGATTTAGAGTCCATGTCTTGAACCCTCTTAAATAGTAGTTTAGAAAACAGCCCGAATGAACCAAAATAAACCAAAATGGACGGAAGTGGACCAAAATAGACAAAAGTGAATCGAATGGAAAGTAGATAGGGATGGCAATGGGGCAGGGTGAGTCCAAAGGATAGGGTCTTCACCCCCACCCTGCATGGTTTTGTCTTACCCCATTCCCACCCCGCCCCGCATGACTGGAAAAATTTCTTGGCCCATCCCCACCCCTTGGGGCCCCGTGAAGACCTGCCTCATCCCGTAAAATTCTACTTCTTATTAATTTGCCCACAACTATTACAATTGTTTTTAATAAAACCTGTTTCGTTAATAAAAATATACTTGAAATTACAAATAAATTTATCACATCAAATCAAACTAATTTTTAGCAAAAATTGAATAATATTATTAAAGTGTTTAACAAAAAAATATCCCAACAAAAACAAAAATCTCATAATACAAAATCAATGATTCAATAGTATATATATATATTTATAATAAAGACAAAAGAAAAATGTTAAAATTGGGATCTTATTTCCAACATTCCTAGAAAAAAAAAAAAAAAAAAAAAAGGTATGAAAAATATTAGGGTTTTAGGGTATGAAAATTTTACAATTTAACCCTTATCAATGCGGGGCGGGGTGGGGATGGGTCTAAAAAGTTTAAACCTATCCCCGTCCCGTCCCGTCCCGTGGTGTGGGGCTAAAATCTTGCCCCATTCTTACCCCACCACCTTTGCGGGGCGGAGAAAACCCGCATGGGACAAAGTGGGAAGGGGCGGGTCAAAATTGTCATCCTTAAAAGTAGATATATATAATTTTGAATATTTTTATATTTATCAAACAAAAAAATAAAATTCTGTCATCCTCTTTCTTTCATTTGATTCTAGCATAATATAAAGGACCCAAAACTGGCCTTCAATTTCATTTCGATTTTCGATGCCATTAGTGGTCAACTCCATCCACAAGGTGTAGAGCAAGAGCAAGAGCTTTCCACTCAGGGTACTACTACTGGGACACCAATATCCACTTGTTTTCTAAGATTTCATTCAGTCATTCATTCCAGGAGAAAGAAAAATTAACTTTTGGATCAAATTGCTAGTTTGGGATTAGAATTATTTTTAGTCTGGTGTTGTTGTTTGGCTTGAGTGAGAGTGAGAGTTGAGGAATGTGGGAAAGTTATTTCTTTTTAGTTTTGTAGAGAGAAAGAGAAAGAGAAAGACTTTCTCTCTTGGGTTTAAGTTTAAGTTGTACGAGTCAATACTAAATGAAAACAATTGAACTGTGACACACCCTTTTTCCCATAACTGTCAACTACTTTACTTTGTATACACAGCAACTGGTTATGGCAAGCATTAGGCGAAAATGACCCACTATCACTATTTAGCAAAAAAATTAGCAATCTACCACTGTTTTGGAAATATATAGGGATCTACCATTTTTTTGAAACTCGAGTTTGACGTGAAACTCGAGTTCCAAAAACTCAAGTTCTTTGAAAAAATATACTCTAAAAAATTTTGAAAATTTTTTATGGTACTCGAGTTCCAAAAACTCGAGTTCTTTTAAAAAATATACTTTGAACAATTTTGTCGTGTTCTTTGAAAAAATATACTCTAAAAAATTTTGAAAATTTTTTATGGTACTCGAGTTCTTTGAAAAAATATACTCTAAAAAATTTTGAAAATTGTTTATGGCCTCGAGTACCATAAAAAATTTTCAAAATTTTTCCATGGTACTTAAGTTCCATAAACTCGAGTACTATGGAAAACTCGATTTTGCCAAACTCGAATATCCAATAAATAGTAGATTCTTACATATTTCTAAAACAGTGGTAGATTGCAACATAGTTTGCAAAAATATGCTATTTGGCTATTTTTGCCAGGTTTTGTTGCCCATAGGTTTAACTACAGGTGAGTCCAAAGCACTGTTTTTTAGAAAGACTCTCTACATTATCCGCACAAAATAATAATAATAATAATAATAATAATAATAATAATAATAATAATAATAATAATAGTGAGCGACTTGTTGATATGTCATATTGACTTGCTGCATTGCATTGGAGGTACCTGATAATTGATTTCATACTGATAGTGGATCAATTTATAGAACACATTGATAGTGGTTTTGGAGAGTTAGACTGTTGGGAAAAAAAGATGGGTTTATTCTCAAAAGCCGTCATTCTTTCTGTAATGAAAATCTTTGCTAGAAGCATTCAACATGTTTGAGAAAATGTTTCAGACAAATATTTTTCTTTCTATATTAGTACATACAATGCATTTAGTGCGCCACTGTGTTGTAATTTTGGACATATTTGATAAAATATGTCAAAAATGTTTGTGTGGAATTGGGGGAAGGAGAAATAAGTTGAAAGCAATGGGACAATGTTACCATATTATTTTTTAGGGCAGTCAGGTTGCTTTTTGTGCTGACGAATTAATCAGGCTAATTATATATTATGAGCAGTTCTAGACTGACTTGTTGGCAAGTTGTGTTTAACCAACACCCGCCATGCTTGGTTTGTCAATTGTCAATCTTCTTGTTTTTTTTTTTTTTTTTTTTTTTTTTTTTTTGCAATGTAGGTTGAGACCATGGGGTTGTGTTTCATTGCGTTAGGACTTCTTATGAACTAGTTATGGTACTTATTGACACATACAATGAATTTAAAATTGCAGGATACTGGAATGGGGGTCTATTGTCGATTTGACATAGAAGGGCTTTATTTCAAAACTTTGATCTTGAATCTTGATTTTTTTTGGATCCCGTCTATGGTCACTATTTTTAGGATCAGAATTGAGATGTAAAAAGAGTAGCTCTTTAGATCAAGTAGCTTTTGCACATTTTTTTATTAATTAAAAATTATATCGTCTAAAAATTGTCATTGACCATGGTCATAAGGCATTATATGCTATGGCGTTTCAATCTTCCCCATCTTACATATGGATGAAGATTTTTTCCCTATATAAATTAAATGGCTTGATATCATGCGGACAATTTGTATATAAATTGTTCCACGTAAAATATAATATGGACTTTGTTTAAGTTATGATTTTTCTCATAACATTTGTATTGACTTATTCCAAGATAAAAAGTGTTGTAATTGCATAAATTTATTTCCTTATATTTTTGTGGGATTTATTTTATTGGGTTTAGTATTAAGCGGTGGAAATTTGATCAAGACAGCTAAAAGTCACATGAGGAGCACATGCCGAAAGCTGAAGAGTCAAGTGCCAGCTGTGGAAGTTGAAGAGTCATGTGCTAGCTGTGCCAGCTATAACTCGCAACTCAAGTGACCCACGAATTTTCCCTGTTAGCAGAAATGTGACTTTTGTATTCCCTCTCCACTTATACTATATATACCCCTATTACCCACAGATATGGTAAGGAGCCTATTGAGAGAAAAACCCTAAGAAAGGTTTCTACAACACACCCACCCTATTAGAGAGAGAGCTACTCATTCTTAGAGAGATATTTTTGTTGTCTCTTCTCCTTCCCTCTCCTATTGTTATACCCATTGATAAGAGATTTGTACCCAAACACTACTCACACCCATTCAAAGTGTTAAGAGTGTTGTTGGAGCTTGGGAAGCATTGGAAGATGCCAAGGACGGCGGATACAATGGGCTTATTGCAGGATCCGGAAAGTTAGAGAAGACACGGTTAGGCTTAACCTTGTTGGAGCAAGAAGCTTGGAGGGCTTAGGTGCATCGGGTAGATTAGACTTGGAGGGTCTTTTGCTATTCATGTATCCCAACTTTATTTTCTAGTGGATCATTTTATCACTTGGAGGGTGGCAGAGAGATTTTTCGCCAAGTTCTACGGTATCCTCTTCGATAACACGTGCCGGTATTATCCTTGTGTTTGCATCTCTCTTCCCTTACTCTTTAACCATTAATTGCTGTTATGTTTGTGATTAATTATGTGTTAAAATAGTTTGCCAAATTGGGTATTGCTTATATTTCATTTTCCACACATATATTGTTTGAATATAAGCTTGTGTTGGTTATTCTGTAATTGGGGGTCTAAACATTCATTAGTGTTTTACACACTAATTGAACATTCAGACTTCTTCCCCACACCTCCTACTCCCTTTATTAAAATTTTCCCCAACATTTTCAAAGATTTAGGCTATGTTTGGATGGGTGGATTTTAGGGAGGATGGAAAAAAATGAGTGGAAAATAGGAGAGAAAATGGGTGGGAATGGTGTTTGGATGAGAGGGGGAGGGGGAGAGAAAAGTGGTGGGGCCCAGCTATTTTCTCTCTGGGCCCACCACAATTCAATCTCTCCAAAATGAAGAGAAAATGGGGGAGAAAAGGAGGAAGAGTATATTGGACAAAATTGCCCTTCTCTATCCCATGCCAACTTTTTGTCTTTCCGGCCTTTTTTTTTTTTTTTTTGGCCTGGATAAAATCTCTACAGGTTTGCACAGTATGTTTACGTTGGTTTTGGTTTTGGGTTTTTTTTTTTTTTTTTTTTTTTTGTGGATAAAATTTTGCACAGTAGACGTTGGTTCTTTTTGTTTGTTTTTATCTTTTTTTTTTTTTTTAATATCCTTTTAGCATTTGCTTATTTTATTTATTTTTAAAGTGTCCATACAATTTTTTTTTAATAATAAATGTGTTACTTTTTGTATATATATTTAGTAAGGATATAATGGTAAATTTATATCAACTTCATTTTTCATCATCTCATTTTTTATCTCAACTAAACAAAAAAGTTTTCTATCCCTCCACTTTTCCACCCTTCCAACCAAACACAAATGAGAGAAAACTAAATCTTTTCTATCCTTCCACTTTTCTATCCTCCCACAATTTTCTATCCTCCCACTTTTCCATCCTCCCAACCAAACAGACCCTTAGTATCTTAAGGGCAGCAGGAGATAAAATCTTATAATCTCTCTTCTTTTCCCGGCTATGTATTGTAATCTCACAAGATTTATTATATTCCACAGAAATTGCAACCATGAAACCGGGCAAGTCTTTAAAGTGAGACTAGAACAAAGTTAGTTTGTAGAGAGAAGTGTTCTATGAAGTTTAGGGATGAGCACAAATTTTATGGACTATTCTAATTCAATCAATTAATAGTGATACAACTAAGTTAAAATAATGGCAAAAGTACATTTTGCACCCATAAGCATTCTTTTTGTATTCATAACTGTTGAGGCGGTAAGTTGTTATTGGTAAGTAAAAAAGTAATAAGTGGTGGGATTAGATGAGATGAGCAAAAGCTTACCAACTCTATCTATTGTAACCGGACCCAAAAGCTTACCAACTCAACCAATATTTGCCTCAATTCTCCCTTCTCTCTCATTTATTGAAAGTAAAGAAATCAAAACCGAAAATTGGGTCACGTGGCCACACACCAACCCTCAGTCTTTTATATTCTTTACCATCATAGCAAATAAAAAAGACACGATTGTAGCACCCAAAAAAAGAAAACCAACAACAACTATGCATGCTACATGCTTAGTAATAATAATGAATTATTTCCATGTTTCTAATAGCCGCGGCCGCCACCCCCACCTCCACCCTCACCTACAATTCCAACAGTTGAAGGAGGTATTCCTTTTCTAGGGTTATCAAAGTTATCATCACCACAAGCAATTATGACCATTGATATGATTGAGAGGGACATGATAATCATGCCCAACAAAAGTAGGCCACTTGAGCTACCCAACAGAATACCCATATCATCTATACAGTCGTCAACTAATATCATCTATACAGTCGTCAACTAGAGCACCCAAATCTCTTGTCATTTTTGTATTTTTTTTTTTTTTTTCCTCTCTTGCTTGCTATGTGCAAGTAATAGCTTGTATATATTTATACTATTGTAACATTTCATAGGTTGCCAAAGTTGAAAGGTCGGCGTAGGACAAATATATTGTATTGTTTTTTCTTTGATGCCATCATACCAAGGAAAAATTATGTTGTATTTTGCTTAAATTCACTAATCTTATTAGAGTAAAGACAAAAACTTCACAATAGGGCATAGTTATTAAACCCGGACCAGACGTTGATCTAGTCTATGAGCTGGGTCATTGGGTCACTGGTTCAACCAGTGGGTCATCAGTCGAACCTCAGGGTCAAATAAATTTTTTTTAGAAATTATATGTATATGTCTATATATATATATATATATATATATATATATAAAATTAAGTTTGAGAAATCATAACTTGAATATGTAAATTAAAAAAAGAAAAAAGAAAAAAAAGGCTTATGCCTAAATTAAACTTGCCATTATAATTCAAAATCAATGTTTCATAAGTAATAGCATTAGAAATTCTATAAAATTCACAAGAAAAATAAACAAATGTCATAAGATTGCAACAAAGTCTTTACTAAAGAAAATCTTGTTACATGTCTAAATATTATGTATATTACATAAATAAAAAGGAAAATCTCAAACTCTAATGTGTATTTCTCTCAGTCTCTCACTAATTGGTCCAATTACTCCAATCTCATGGATTACGACCTGGGCTTAAACTTAAGCTCTATCTTCATTGAAGACTCCAACATCAGCCTCATTATTAGATTCTCTGTTTTCATTAGGCTCCTCACTCCTAGCTTTATATTGGTTACTAGGATCTCCATCATCACTCTTCCAAGTTCAAGTTATCTACATGCATGTAAACTCTTGTATAAGGCCACAAATGAAATAAAAAGAAAATACATCTAACTTCAAAGCATAAAAAAATTTATGCATAGTAGCAACCCATAGCCGTAGGTTTTGAGAATTATGAAAATTGAAAAGTGACGGTACACTTACAAACTACAAAGTACAAAGTGTGAATTCGCAAGACGCAAGGAACAATGTTTTTTTTTGGATTTTTTAGGTTTTTTTCTTGTTTAAATTACCATATTCTTACACATTTAAATAATAAAAGAGTCAATAAAGTGGATTTATTAATGTAATTTTACACAATTCACAAACCCGGCCTAATTAATAAAACCCAACCGGGTCACACGGGTTGCTTAAAACCCATCGACTTGCATTGGCTTTGACTAGGTCACATACTTTTCCGATCCAATTGATCACTTGGCCCGGCCAATGTGCCAGGTCACTAATCCGACTAGCCTGGCCAGGTCGAGTCTAATAACACTGCAATAGAGTAAACACCCCGTTTCAACCTTCATTGCATTCCTTATCCTTTTTTTTTTTTAATTTATTTTTTTTATAATAGGTGTTCTGTTAAAAATTCTAGCCAATATTGAAACCTTCCAAGAGTTTTTATTTTTATTTTTGAAGAATCAACTTTCCATGAATTTAATTACTTGAAAGAGGTTGGAAGTTTTAAAATATTTAAAAATTAGCATATTTGGCAAGTCATGCAAGGAAACTTGGCTGAGTTATTATGTGTTATGCAATTTTTAGTACAATATTATTATTATTATTTTTTTTAATTTTGCCGAGATAGAACAATATTAATTAGCACCACGTTGAAAACTTCAATACATCACTTATCCGTTGTTAACAGGTGTTCCGTTGAATTTCTAGCCTCATTTCCTTTTTAGAGTATTGAAACTTTACATGAAATTTAATTACTTGAAACAGAGTGATCAGTGTTTCAAAATATCTGACTTAAGAGTATTTATTTTGTTCCCATTATCTTAAGAATTGAATATATTTCTTCGCGTTTCACAAAAATGAAAAAAAGAAAAAGAAAAAGAAAAAGAATATATTCCTTCGCAGTGGGTTCAGGGAAAAAATAGGAAAATTGGTTTCCTATTTTCATTGTCTTATTTAAGTTTGGAAAGTCATAAAAGGAAATTTGTTTATCATTGTGTTATGCATTTTTTTTTTTTTTTTAATTTGTAAAATACAGTTAACATCTTTGTGGTTTGGGTTAATATCAGTTAGATTCAAGATTTTTCAAAACTAACCAACTTGGTCCCTAAACCGGTAAACCCAACTTGGACCCTAAACTATTATTCATTTTTCTCCTCTCTCATGGTTATTAGAGATCAAGTTAGTCAATTTTGAAAAGTTTGGATTTAGCTGACATTAACCCAAACTTCAAGGTGTTTATTGTATTTTACCCTTTGTTTGTTTGTGTTGATACCCATTTTCGCGACACATTTTCTATAAGCTCGATTCAACTAAGTCCAACTTCCTTGTGGGCTCAATTCATGTATTATATTATATTTTATTCTTTTAAACATGGCCCAAGCCCATGCAACTTATGAGAGAAATTGAGGAAGTATGGTTTGGAGGATATGGGTCGGTTTCTTTCAGGCCTTTTGCATGAGCCCAGCCCATGCGTGCTACCAAGTGGGCAAGGGACATTGGTAGCACCTTAGGCTCATGGAGGAGGTCTTGTACTCGAAATTTCTACCTTAAAAGAGCCTTTATGCTCTGGCTGACTGGGGCCCAACTTTTCTGCTTTACCATTTTTTGCCTAAAACATATTGCTAACCGTAAGTGGTTGGCCTTGTCTGCTGCAACAACCAAATGTAGCCTCCAAGGACCTGCCATGTCTAGGAAATATCAGCCCATGAATTTATGCTACTTTATTTCCCAAATTATGCAAAAAGTAAGGCATCCCTCTTACCTAATTAAATCAAATCTGACCATAACCTCTTTGATTGATACCTTGAGGTTCAAAACCTCTTCTATTGACAAAAAAAAGTTACTTAGAGCACCCCAAGTTCAATACAAAAGGCCCTAATCAAATTCAAAAGGGGCCAACTACATTTTTCCCCATAGAGCTGAAACTTGAGACCAAAAGCCCATTCAGTCAGCTAACATTCTCATAATTTTGAAGCTTAGGGATGGAAATATGGGTACAGGGGAACCTTCCCTCTTTTCCTCACAACCTCTCTTAGTTTCCTTTTCTCGCTGACTGTGGGTCGAAGCTTTGGACCTGTGTACTTTTTCTGCATTTTCTTGTATTTCAGTTATAGCATTTTGATTTCTCTCTTATTAAAGCACCATTAATCTTTTGTTCATTATACATTTGGAATTTTGGGCTTGATTCTCCACAAATAAAAATTTCTAAAGAACCTAAAGGGAGATTCGGGCTAATCTTGCATTTTTGGCCCTTGTCGCAAAATGTCCCCTATAGTTTGTTTGTTTGTTTTATTTTGTGTAAATTGCAAATTACACCCCTAAAGTTTAGGGTGTTTAGATTTTACCCCAGTTTCAAATTTTAGATTTTACCTCCTGAAGTTTGAGGATGTTTGGATTTTACACCCTAACATTTTAAAATTTGGGTTTTACCCTATAAAATTTAGAGGTGTTTGGATTTTACTCCCTAAAATTTAGGGGTGTTTGGTTCTTACACCCTAAAATTTCAGAATTTGGGGGTGTAAAATCCAAACACTCCCAAACTTTAGAGGATAAAATCCAAATTCTGAAACATTATGGTGTAAAATTCAAATACTCCCAAACTTCAGAAACTAAATTTCAAATTCTAAAATTTCAGAGTATAAAATCCAAACACCCCTAAACTTTAGGGGTAAAATTTGCAATTTACCCCTTACTTTTTTCTTAAAGAATCGTGTTATGCCATTTGGAACAACATTAATTTTTTTAAACACCCCCAAACTTTAGGGGTGCAATTTGCAATTTACTTTTTTTTTTCTTAAAGGATCGTGTTATGCCATTTGGAACAACATTAAATTTTTTTTAAAAATTAGGAGATTTGAGGGGAATAGGGATGGCAATGGGGCGGGTTGGGTTTGAAGGATGGGGTTTTTGCCCCTGCCTTGCATGGTTTTGTTTTACCCCATCCCCACATGACAGGGAAAATTTTTCTTGCCCCATCCCCACCTTTTGGTGCCCCGCGAAGCCCCACCCCATCCCGTAAAACCCTACTTCTTGTTAATTTGCCCACAACTATTACAATTGTTTTTAATAAAACTTGTTTCGTTCATAAAAATTGACTTGAATTTACAAATAAATTTATTCTATCAAATCAAACTAATTTTTAGCAAAACTTGAATAATATTATTAAAATGTTTAGTAAGGCAATATCACAACAAAAACAAAAATCTCAAAAGACAAAATCCATGATTCAATAGTATATAAATTTGTTTATAATAAAGGGAAAAGAAAATGTTAAAATTGGTACCTTATTTCGAACCTTGCTAGAGAAAAAAAGAAAAGAAATAGAAAGCCTTGTTGAGTAAAATAAAATAAGTTGATGAAAAATTTAGGGTATGAAAAATTTACAATTTAGCCCTTATCAATGCAGGGCGGGGCGGGTTTAGTAAAGCAATATCACAACAAAAACAAAAATCTCAAAAGACAAAATCCATGATTCAATAGTATATAAATTTGTTTATAATAAAGGGAAAAGAAAATGTTAAAATTGGTACCTTATTTCGAACCTTGCTAGAGAAAAAAAGAAAAGAAATAGAAAGCCTTGTTGAGTAAAATAAAATAAGTTGATGAAAAATTTAGGGTATGAAAAATTTACAATTTAGCCCTTATCAATGCAGGGCGGGGCGGGGCGGGGCGGGTTGGGTCTAAAAAGTCTAAATCCATCCTCGTCCCGCCCTGTGGTGCGGGACTAAAATCTCGTGCTATCCTTGCCCCATCACCTTTGCAGAACAGGAAAAATCCGCGTGGGGCAAAGCAGGGAGGGGCAAAATTGCCATCCCTAGAGGGGAATGACATTTTGAACAACATTAATTTAAAAACATCTTAGAAGATTTTGAGGGAAAACAAAAGGAAGGTATCATTACATTGTGATAGAAATTGAAGCACATATTCAGCAATAAAAGAAAAGGAGCCCGCATTACATTCCTTGCAAAATTTGTATACCTTACCTAAATGTAGGATTTGAGAAGCGCAAAAACAAGAATATTAAAGAAGAAGGCTAAAGCCTATGGCGTTTCAATCTTCCCTATCTTTATGGATGAAAAATTGGCCCCATATAAATTAAATGACTTGATATTATAAGGACAATTTGTTTATAAATTCGTTCACGTAACCCAAATCCCTTACTCCCTTTATTATTATTTTTCCCTCACCAGTTAACAGTGATACAACTAAGTTAAAATAATGGCAAGAATACATTTTGCACCCATAAACATCTCTTTGAATTCAAATAAGTTTAGAAACACACAAAAAAAATAAATAAATAAATGCCTAGGTGGTAAGTGTAAAGTTGTGATTTACAACTATGTTTTATGTTGGCTTTATTCCATGAAAAAAAGTGTTGTAATTGCTCTAATTTTGTTCATTGTATTTTGTGGGATTTTATTGTATTGGGTTTAGTATTAAGTTGGTGAAGACTCAAGCTTAAATGAAGAATCAGTGGATTTCGCGAGAAGCTCGCAAGAAGCTAAGCCGCGAAAGAGCATGTGAGGAGCACATGACTGGAAGTTGAAAAGTCGTGCTAGGCTGTCGTTTTCACGAGTGTCTCGCGGGTAAGGCCTTCTCGCTAGATAGTCGCGAAACATTCTGCCTAGAGGATTTTTATGTGTGAATTCCTTACCCTTCACCCATACTATATATACCCTTATTACCCACAAATGTAAGAGAGGCCATTCAGAGAGAAAAACCCTAGATGGGTTTTCTACAACACACACACCCATCTTTTTGAGAGAGAGCTACTCATCCTTAGTGAGAATTAATTGTAGCCTCTTCTCCTTCCATCTTCCATTAGCATACCTTGAGAGGAGATTTGTACCCAAACACAATCCACACCTTTTCAGAGTATAGTGAGTGTTTTTGGTGTTGCTGGGAAGCATTGGAAGATGCCAAGGTTGGCGGATGCAACATGGAGCTTGTTGCGAGATCCAGAGAGCTAGACAAGACACGGTTCCGAGAAGCCTTGTTAGAGTAGGAGCTTGAAGGGCTTAGGTACAGTGGATAGATTAGGCTTGGAGGGTCTCTTGCTTACCCATGTATCCAAACTGATTGTCTAGTGGATCGATTATCGCTTGGAGGGTGGTGGAGAGGTTTTTCGCTGAGTTCTTCGGTTTCCTCTTCGATAACACGTCTCGATGTTATCTATGTTTGCATCTCTCTTCCCTACTCTTGTTCATTTCATTTTACTGTTGTGTTGCTTTAAATATGGATTAGAGTAGCTCTTGTGTTTGTATGCTTGTGTTTACACTATTCCGCACTTAGTATTAAGTTAGTGTAAAATCAACCAAGCCGTAATTTGAATTGGGGTCTAAACAAGCTCATGAGTTTTCACACTTTTAGAGCTTTCAGTAAGTTGTTATGATAGATAAATTAGTGATAAGTGGTGGGCCTATATGAATTAGTAAAAATTTAGGGGCTGTTTGGTTTTTAAAAAGCCATCACTCATCACTCCTCACTTAATTTTCATCACTCATCACTCTATAACTCATCACTTATATTGAAAATACCACAACTTCCTAAGGTGGCATGTTTGGCACTTGTTTCCAATTTTGATAACTCAAAAAATTTTACTTTTTATGGGACCCACGGATTGACTTGATGCGGCTTTTACTTTCTTTTTTTTTTTTCTTTTTTTTTTTTTTTTTTTTTCTTCAACCCCCAATACCCAAACTCACCGAACCTAGTGAAAAAAAAAATGAAGAAGAAGAAGACCAAACCAATTTGACTACTTACATGCTGTGGGTCCCTCAAATATGTGTATATTTACCAAAATGTCATCATAACTCTGTTTTCATAACTCAAAAACACCTAAAAGTTGTTTTCAGTTTCCATAACTCATCACTAAAAAATCAGAAAATTGAATGATGGAAACAAAAACTAGAAACACATCCAAACACACTACTCAGCCGTGGGACCCACCAATTTTGAGTTATGGGTGATGGAAATAGAGTTATGAGTGATAAAAACTGAAAATCCAAATAGTCCCTTACCAACTCAACTGTTATGAAAAAGGATGTGTCAAAAGCATTACTCATTTGTATAGGATGTCACAATCAATAATTCCTCAAAAATAAAAACCTGGATTTAAATACTCTTCTTTCTTTTGAGATCTTATCACAATTTTTTTTGGCTAATGGCTTCTTGCCAAGTGGCAAGTAGGTCTTTGGAGCCATTCTTAAAGGATAAGTACCTAGAGGTGAAAAGCTTGCAAATCATTATATATATCATTAGATATTACTTGCACTTTAATCTAGTGACTATTATGTCAATATTATCCTTCCACAACAATTTCTTTGTTTGTTTATACACATAAAATTGATTATTTTTACAATAAAATAGAGATAAACACATAACAATGTTAAATTAGTAAATTTTAAAAGAGTCATCTCCCCTTTTCTCTTTCTTTATCTCCATTCTTTGTAACAATCTATTTTAATCATGGCTTTGAAACCCGAACTGTTCAATGAACCATAAAAGGAAGAGATTCAAGGTTTATGAGGTTGGACCGAGGTCGAATCGAGGTTGAACCGTGATTATGTCATAATTAATTTAATAATTAGTTAAAATATAAATAAATATATTAAATTAGTAAAAATTGAAAAATTACATAAAATATCAAATAAATATAGAGATCTCAGAGAAATCTCACATTAAATTAATTTATGAAACCCAATAAAAAATTTAATAAACATTTTCCCATGAAATTAATTTTCTTTAAAAAGAGCAGTAACTTGAATGATGGGGGACATTAGCATGTATAATGTTATATATCTTTTTTGTTGTAAATGTATATAATATTGTGTGTATTTGTTTAATCTTATAGTGTAAATCTTACATTGATCGAACAATTTTATAGTGTAAAGCAATAAATAAATTTAATAAATTTATGTACGAATTGGAGGGTTTGTACTTCGTAGAATTAAGAATTAGACTAATAACTAAATAAATTAACCAAGAAACAAGTCAACAACACGTAGGAGGTCCAATTTTTTTTTTTTTTTTTTTAAGGGATTGCATTAACATTAGCTGGCCATAAAAGGCGAAGTTCTAGCTGAAAGCCTTAAGGAGTACAAACGAACGACATCTGCATTTAAAATATTACATAAGTCATTAGCAGGCGGTGAATCTAACACCACAAAATTTCCAGAAAAGGAGCAGCCTGCTCTAGCTAGGTTGTTGGCACATCTATTCACCTCCCTAAACACATGGGTGACCTTGACACCCTGGAACTGCTCCAGGAGGTACCTACGATCATTGAGCAGAAAGGAGCATGAGTTGTAAATAGGTTTCTTAGATAGAACAAGATTCACAATAACTTAAAGCATCTAGTTCTACAAGCAGATGGGTGGTGCCAAATTGGGCTGCAAGCATCAACTCGTCTCTCAAGGCCTAAAACTTGGCCACAATGCTTGTAGCATGACCAATATTCCTCATGAATCTCTTAATCCACTTCCCATGATGGTCACGGATGAGACCACCCCCACCAGCTCTCCCTGGGTTCCCCTGAGAAGCCCCATCAGAATTCAACTTGAACCATCCTTGATCAGGTCTGAGCCAGCAGATCGGGTTGACAGTGTAGTGCCTAGTTTTTTGCCTCTTGCTCACACAATAAAAGAACTCACGGGCTAGTTGGATGCACATCAAATGGAGGCTGGGATTGGCAGGTGCATTCTCGAAAACCACTTTGTTCCTATGCTTCCACAGGCACTAGATTGCAAAAGGAAATTGTGTATTCCAGGAAAAACCATTAGCTAGGACTTGGTTGCTGCATAAATAGCTTTGCTTGATCCAGTCTAGCAGATTCAATTGGAGGAAGTTTGTGAAAGTTTGGGGGGGTTCCAAGTTGTTTCCAGAATTTAAGTGCAAAGGGGCAATCTCTTAAAAGGTGGAGGATGGACTCATCTTGGCTTTGGCAAATGGGGCATGTTGTGTGGCAAAGTATGCCTCTGTCTGCAAGAACTTGTCACACCGGGACGCTATTGTGGTAGCATAGCCATATGAAGTGTTGGATTTTTGGTATGGTGTCAAGCTTCCATAGCCAACACCCCGAGAAAGAGCTGGGGCTTGTATTGTCATATGTAGCCAGGTCATAAGCCGAAGCATTATTGAATTCTCCATTCTAGGAAAATTTCCAAATCAAGGAGTCCTCTTTCTCACCAAAAATATGCATGGGGACTGCTAGGAGTTTTTCCAAAACCGCCCTTGGCAAATTAAAGGATATTTTTTTCCCAACACCATTTTCCATCTTGGAAGACACTGCAATAGTTAAATTTGTTTCTGATTGTGTGAGCAAACCCTCAATCAGCTCTCTAGTTGAGCCCCCCTTAATCCATTTACTTCCCCAAAATTGGAGGTTTGAGTTAGTCCCAACATTCCAACATACGCCTTTTTCAAACACAAGAAAGCCCACCTTGATGGCAGTCCACACAAAGGAGCATGGAAGCTTGTTAGGGTCTTTGGAATTCCTTCTTGACCATGAGAAATATTTGTTTAGCACAGTCTTAGCCCATAGTGAGTCTTTCTCATGATAGTCTCCAATTGAGTTTAGTGAGGAGGGCAATGTTCTTCGCCTATGCTTGTTGTATGCCTAGTCCACCTTCCTCCTTTGGCTTGATAATCTTGTTCCAACCAACAAGGTGTAGTTTTTTCTTTTCCACGGAAGAACCCCACATAAATTCCCTACTGATTTTTATCAATTTTGTCACAGAGATGCACTGGTAAAGTTGCTCCCTGCATCACATAGTTGGGAATAACTGTTAGGACAGACTTAAACAACATAGACCTGCCTGCAAAGGAGAGGAACCGAGCTTTCTAGCTAGCAAGTTTGGAGAGAACTCTTTGTGCAATATAATTATATTGAGATCTAGCTGCTCCTTTGTGCTTTAAAGGCATTCCCAAATATTTTACTAGACAAGTAGTTGCTTGAATGCCCAAAGATGCGTAGATTCTATCCTTAACACCTTCATGAATGTTTGGTGAGAAGTAGACCCGTGATTTCTCAATGCTAATTAGTTGTCCCGATTCATCGCAAAACTTAGCTAGCACCTCCTTAATGGCTTCAGCTCCTATTTCATTTGCTTTAGCAAAAAGCATTAGATCATCGACGAAGAACAAATGCAAGATCTCCACATTATCCTTAGAGGCTTTCATAGGTAACCATTTCTTCTCCATGCAACTCTTATTAATGAGGAAACCAAGATACTCCATACAAAGAATAAAAAGGAATGGAGAGAGAGGGTTTCCTTGACAAAGCCCTCTTAAAGGTTTAAAAGGATTCAGCTTCCCCCCATTGAACAAAATTGAAATGCTTGTTGAGGGGATGCAACTCATGATCAAGTCTATAAGCATTTGGGGCAAATGAGAGGCTCTAAGGACTTTGTGAATGAATGGCCATTCAAGATGGTCATAGACCTTGGCAAGGTCAACTTTTATAGCCATGAAACCCACCTTACCTCTCTTGTTATCCAAAGAGTGGATAAGTTCTTAAGCAATGAAAAAGTTATCTAACCCTTTTCTCCAAGGTACAAAGGTTGCTTGATTTGGGGAGATTACCTTATCGAGGAATGGTCTGATTTTCCCCACTATAATTTTAGTAACCACTTTATAAATGGTATTACATAGGCTGATCGACCTATAATTATTGAAGCTCTCTGGGTTAAGGCATTTCAGAATAAGGGAAATCATGGTTTCATTTTGAAAGTCTGGCACCACATTTGACTAAAAAACACCCATTACTTCCTTGCAAACTGATCCTTTTACATCAGCCCAAAAATTGGAAAAATCCTATGTGGAGGCCATCCAATCCTGGGGCTTTGAAGGGTTTCAAGGACCACAAACCCTGTCTAATCTCCTCTTCCATGACAAGGGCACTTAAGCAATCCTTCTCCTCCTCAGAAAAAAATAGCAAGGAAAATTATGAAGACCTATTAAGGGGATAGAAGCAAACAGCCCTGTCTTAAAAAGTTTTTGATATTCCAACAGAATGAAATTTTTAATTCCATCCTCGTTTGTTAACCATTCACCCCACGGAGTTTTTAATGCTCCTTATCTTATTGCTGTGCTTCCGAACAAGAGTTGAAACATGAAAAAAGGATGTGTTACAGTCCCTATAAGCAGCCCAATTAATTCAAGACTTCAGGGTCCAATATTCCTCTTCTTGTTACATGATTGCAAAATATTCCCTTGTGAGGTCCTTTTCAAGTTGAATGAGGAACTAATTGGGCCCATTAGAAAGTGCTTTTTGGACCCCATTTATTCTTGTCAACAGTCCTCTTTTGGGAAAAAAGGTTTCCAAAAACTGATCTATTCCATTGTTTAGCATTATCTGTGAATTTTTTGATAGCCAAGCCTAAGTTTAACTCTGAGCCCCAAGCTCTCTTCATAACCTCAAGGAACTCGAGATGGTGTAACCACATGGTTTGGAACCTAAAAGGCTTGTCATGCTTGGCAAAGGGGGGCCTATAAAGTTCAAGGAGCACCGGGCAATGGTCTGAAAACACCCTGAGAAGGTGGGTTACAGATGATTCCAGGGAAGAGGACCCTTCATTTGGGATTTGCAAAGCATCTGTCTATGTGCTCTAAAACCAAATCAGTAATTTGTCTTAAGTTAGACCAAGTGAATTTAGGTCTAGAGAATCCAAAGTCCAAAAAATTACATGCATCCAAACAATATTTAAATTCAAGGGCTCTATTAAGATTGATCCGCCTACCCCCAAATTTATCCTTGCCACAAAGAACCTCATTGAAGTCCCCTAGGAGTAACTAGGGGAGTTTATGAAGTTGTGCTACTTTAGATAAGTTAGACCTCAAAATTTTCCTCTCAACCAAACATGGGCTAGCATATATAGGGGAAATAAGCCAAGTTAAATTTGAATTACGTACCTTAACGGTGGCATGGATCTCCTACTCCATTGCTGAAAGCATAAAGACATCAACCTCATCTCTTTTCCACAGAAGCCAAAGACCACCTACGTATCCAATAGTCTCAGTGGTGAAGAAACCATCAAAAGGGAGCTCCTCAATTATTCTAATAGCTCGATCACCACCCAGCCTAGTCTCAATGATGATCATGATAGAGGGAAAGTGATTCACCATCATATCTAAAACTCATCTCCTAAAATCCAACCCCAGAGCACCTCTGCAATTCCACAACAAATATTCATTTTTACACAATGGTTGTTGGGGATCTCCACAGGTTCAGTTCCCATCCTGGCTGAGGCAATCATGCTCCATCCCAACCTCCTCAACAAGTCCTTGGAGGCCACCCATTCTAGCTTCCACATCGCCATATAAGTTAGAATTCCCTGAATGTCCTTTCTGCAACACAAGAGCAGGTCGCATTTCTTGACTTGGTTGAGAATTTGGAACAACTTCAAGGTGGGAAAATTCCTAAGGGGAGATGCAGTCGAGCCCTTGAAGTCGATCACTTTTCTATCTTGTATCAACCATCCCGATTCGTCCAAGTGGGGCACTACCAATGGCCTCTTAGGCTTGTTCAACTCCTGTGCTTTTGCCTTTGAGATTAGTGGTGCATCCGTGAGAAACTTCCACCATGGGTTCGGTGTTGCCTCCCATGTCGGATGGTCCAACGGCAAATTCCCTGTTCTTACACTTATTGGAGTTATCAGAAATATGTGCTTCCATGTCACAGTCAAGTCCTCGTCGAACCACCCCATTGTGTCCGTCAGAGCAGCTCTGATTTAGGCTATCACCTTGTCTAGAATGGCAATGGCCTTATTTCTGTGCCATATCGCCCATCCCATTATGGGCAGAGGGGGAGAGGGGTGGTCGGTGTGGGACATTGGCAGGATTGGAGCTTCCTTTAGGTAAGAATGATTTTTGGCTAGAGGATGAGTCTGAGGTGGGGCGTTTCAAGGATTTCTTTCCTTTCGCATGTGAGCTTTTCTTTTCATGAGAAGACAATGTGGCTTTTCCCTTTCTATTTACTTGTCCTTCCTTTTGATCTGATTAAACATCATGCCCACTGCTCGATGGGTTCAGACTACTGTAACTGTTACTCTTTGTGGTTTTAACACATCCTTTATGCGTGTAGGATCCTCCAAAATCACATGGTTCAGACATGGTGCCCACTGTTCCAACGACTCCTAAGGCCTGCCCTGCTTTGAATTGAAAGGTCAACTCAAGGTTAAAAGGTGTTAGGTTGCTACTGAAAATTCCTTCTTTGCCCTTAGTTGCTCTAGAATTAGAATCAAGTTGCTAGCGAGGGAGTTTAGTTCCACTGCCTTGTCCAGACTGAACCGACCTTTTCTTTTTTGTGACCAACATCCATTCTCTGAAGTTTGTGTTGTTAGGTTGGTCCTTTTGGTTCCCAACAGAGTGAGAGGGAGGTTCAACCTCTCCGGCCTTTGTCGTTGCCTGAATATGGTAACTACAATTTTCTAGTTTATGCCCCAGTATACCACAGCAGAAACAAAAAGATGAAACACCTTCATACATGATTTTTTGACGCAATTTGCCCACTCTAACTGTTGTTATCAATGGTATGGTGAGGTTAATCTGAATGCATAGGCGTGCATAACTCGCCCTCATACCCGTAGTAGTATAAAAGTCAATCCTAAGAACAGGTCCAATGGCTTCTCCAATCTCTCAAAGAACTAAGGAGTCATAGAACTCTATAGGGAGCTTAGGGAAGTGAATACACATAGTCACAGCAGAGAACGTGGCTTCTAAAGCCTTGAAGTATGGCTCCCAAGGTTTAATCGCGAGAAAATGCTCCCCGATAAACCATGCACCTGCTCGGAGAACTTTGTCATAGTCTAAATCATCACTAAATTTTATAAGGAAAAAATCTTGCCCTAAATTTACACAGTCCATCCTAGCATTTGGTTTCCATAAGGTATTGATTTTGAAAGTGAGATAGCTGTATCCAACAGATTTACCATACACTTTCACTATCAAGGCCTTTGCCCAAGGAGCTCTAATACGAGCTTTGGTTTCCTTTGAGAGTTTGACATCCACCATACCCTCAACGAGATCATCAAGTTCTGAGTCTGACTTTTCCTCATTTCCTTCAGCTTTGTCAAAACTGAAGGCCTGAGCATAAGCTCCAGGAATATCACCAATTAAGCTATCCTTATAACTCACCTATTTGCGAAAAGGAACAAAAGGTTTTTCTCTAGTGTAATCCTTGAACTTCTTCACACTCCTTACCAGCTCTGCTTCTTCTTCACTTGAACACTGGGTTGGTTGTTGGAATTCAGGCTCTATGCTAGTTCTCTCAATTAGAATTGGGCATAAAGAAGGTTTTGATTTCAATAAGAATAAGGAAGGAAAAATGTAAACAAGGTTATAGTAACAGGAAGCCAATGAGATATCAAGCTCATTGTGTCGCAATCTCATGTGGTGTGCAAGCTTTAAGTAAAAATAATAATAATAATAATAATTCACAACCACAAGTCCACTGTCTGGTACCCACATGAAGAGCTTTCAAATCTCACTTTTATCTCTTCTCTCATTAGATATCCTTTTCTCAAATCCTTCTTTTCTCTCAAGAAAGTATACCATGTTTCAGTAATACCAACTCAGCACCTGTTTTGGTATTTCTTACCTAATAAATGAGTGATACCTGTTCCAAGAGAACCACATCAGCCTGTTGCACTGGACCAAAGCAAAAGACAATTTTATCCTAAAAAATTTCAAATCGGCACCACTTTCTTCCACACTACCAAACCTAAAATTGCAAAACCCATATGTTTCTCTCTGTCTCAAATACTCCCTCTCCTTTCTCTCTCTCTCACCTTAGACCTCGTTGCCAAATATAGCCATTACCATGCATCTCTGGTCCAGCGAGATCGGAATTTTTATCCTCTAAAAACCTCAAAAATCATCTTTATTCTATTTCTAGTGTCATCGTCAAAACCCACACCACTTTCTTAGTCACCGATTCCAACACCCAACGACTCAAAGGGGTAATTTTTCCTTTTTATCTGCTTCTTTTCAATACCTTTTCAAATCTTATTTTTCATTTTCTTTTTATTTACTTGCAAACTACTGCTAGGAGGCATATTTGAGTGTGGAAATGAGACAAATTTTTATTTTCTTTTTATTTCTTTGCAACTGCGGATGGGAGACACTTTTTTTTTTCTTTTCTAATAAAAGTTTAGAAGATAGGAGGAACATTTAAGTGTAATAAGGAGATCGGTTTTTCAATTTCTCTTTATTTCTTTACAACTATAGATGGGTTTGTTCACTTATCACCACACAAAATAATGCAAATGCTCGTTTTAGCGTGGAAATGAGATAGATATGAATACTAGAACCTGAAACTTGTTGTATATGTGATAGCCTAAACAGGAAGTTTATTTTTGATATATATCCCAGTTTTTGTGAAACAAAGAGTTTAAGAAACTCATCTAGATATTGAAAATGATCTGTGAATTTGGTATTGGTGCAGGGATGTGATGCTTCTGTTCTATTCGGTTTGTTGAAGGAATTGATTCCAATAGTTAGTCTCTTTCTAAAAGTCTCCGCTAAGGTATTCAATCTATCTCTTCCTTTGTCTTTTTTTTTTTTTTTAGTTTAAGTCTCTGGTTGTGTAATTATGGAAAACTATGAGTTTTGTCTATTGAAGTTGTTCATTGGATATTCTTTTTCATGATTAGGCTAGACTAGTCATGGATTTTTCAGAAAATGCTCTTGATATAGTTGGTGACAATGAAAAAAAAGTGAAAATCATGAAATATAATATTTAGTAAATACTATGAAATTAAACTTGGAATGCTAGTGAGTTCCTAAGGAGAAGCATATAACATTTATAATAAGTATGCTTTAAACAAGGGGTTTGGCGTTCGAAAAGGGGAGATGGTGGATCAAAATTAGATTATGACTGTTTTGAGAATGCTATTTTTTATACCACTTATTGAACTAATAAGTATAACTTAATATGTGCACCATTTGTGGGAATCAACCATCATTGGAACATTGTTTTAATTGGTTGTGCCTTGTTAACAGATGAGACTATTGAGAAAAAGTGTAAAATATGCAACTAGTTCACTAGCTCTACAAGCTAGTTCTATGATACATGTTATGTTCAAAATTACTATTTTAATCTCTCTCTTTTTTCTTAGCTTTTCTTGTTAAGTTAAACCATTTGTTACTATTTCCTCTTTTTCTTAGGAGATATTCAATCATCATTATTTTCCCTAGAGTTGTCTATTGCTTATCCCATGTTTAGTTATACATGAATGCTTCAAGAAAGTACCTTAATGTCACACATGAGATAGGTACAATATGTTACTTTATAAACTTTTTACATTAGGAAGAAAAAAAAAAGGCCCTTTAACATATAAATTTTTTTCCCAAGGCCCTACCACAAGATTCTAAAGAATGATGGAGAACATTTTTGGACAGTTTTTTTGAATAGCAAACTGCACAGATATATGCATAACTAGTGGACAATATTTTTGGGCAACATATTTGACTTGGACAGCTTTTTAGATGGCATATCTAACAATTTGGACAATTGATACCTTTTGTACAACTCTTTTGGATACATTTTGTAACTAATGTGGCTAAACAAAAATGTTAGATTCGATATGAAAATGATTAATATTTTTAAATGTAATGGTAAAGTTCATTTCTATACATGCATCTTTGAATAAGACAATTGTAGATGAAGGTCGTAAAATTCATTAAGGGAGAGGCTGATAATTTTGGAGGGTGATTACAGTTCCTCCCATCTAGATAATTTGCAAATAGCCTTGAAGATGACTTTGGAGTTCTCATTTTCTTTTGCTTAAAATTAACCTTTCAAAGGACTTTTGTTGAATATGAGCAAAATTTAATTGTATTAAGATGAACTAAATACATTGATGTGCTCTCTAATTTGTGTTGCCAAAATCTTTAGCCATTCAATCTTCAATTTTTCTCAAATCCAACAATTATGATCAATTTACAAAACAATTTAATACATCAAATTTGAATTTGAGCTTTATGAGCAAATTGTTGTGCAATCATAAAATTCTGCTTAAAACTAGATTAGTCTTTACTTCAGAATTTTTTTCACCTTTGGGCGAGGTCCACCTCTATATATAAAGATGAAAACTCAAGCATGCTTAATTGTATCCTAATTGGTTTGAAGATAACATTTGCACTTACAAACTTGAAAACAATATCTCAGTGAAAAAGAAAAAAATATAATTGTCCACTATTCATATATGAAAGTTGTATGACAAACATTAAATGAAACAATCTACTTATAAGACTTTTTTCTTAAATTATGGCTCTCAAAACAACTTGCGATCATACAATTGCCTAAGTAGAAGAAATCAAATGTCTTCTTTTCTCAACATTCATAAATATAGATAGTGAGACAATTTGCAAATTACATATTCCATCAATAATGCAGCATAAGCTACTTGATATTCTCTTTCAATGTTTTACAGCATTTAAGCTCCAACCTTAGAGACTTATCTGTGCCAAAAAAAAAAAAGGGAGAAGAAGAAGGCACTCACATAAGAATAAGAAATTAAATTACCTAACACAATCATAGGCATTAAACAGTACTAGTAATTGCAGAGTAAAATAAAAAAAAAATATGAACAGATTTGCCACTACAAATTTCCAACAAATCTGATGGTATCAAAAACAAATTCAAAGAAAGAAAACATAATTTCATTCATTCATTTTGGGAATAATTAAACCCCAAAATTTTACTAAATGAAATTTATAAATTCAGTAAAACGAAAATGATATCCACCAATGAAACAATCATGAAAGAAATTGGTAATAGCTGTGTAGTAAATATCACCAGCAACAATGACATTGAAGACACAATTAAGAACATCAAACGTGCTAATAAGCACTTATGTGTTATATCATACCTTTACGGCTTTACCAACAGTAAACTAAGACAAAGTATTGTACCTGTCAAAAAATATGTCTAATTCTTCTTATCAAAATTATCCATTGACTGCTCACCTTCTCTTACAATGAGCTGTCTGCATACAAAACTTCCTTGCAACCACCTTTTCATTTGTACCACAACTCTACTGAGCCTAACACCACGTTAGGTTGATAGTCCACTCCTTAAATTTTCAAAAACCAAATAAATAAACAACAGATGTTAGGTTCTAAAGACTTAGGATTTTATGTATTTAAACTCTAATGTGTATTGTTGGTAAACCATGATCAAAACAATATGTTTAGCCGTGTTTAGACTTGCTCAAAGTTGGTTCATTTATGTAAAGTTGGAATAAACTGTTGCAGAAGTTATTTAAGCTTCTCGGCCTGGTTTGATCGATCGAAACTTAGGCTCGATTAATCGAAAATCAGGTCAGAGGCGTTTTTCTGTAGAATTCCAACTCAGCCCAAGTTTGTTTAAAACGTTTAGGGTTTTCTAATTTTCCCTAGGTATAAAAGTCAAACCTTAGCCACGTTTTAGGGTTGCTCATATTGCTGTTTGTGTAAATCTCTTGTGTGATCTGTGAGGAGCTTTCCTTTACACAAGTTTAGGATTATCAAGAAGGAGATTTCTTCAAAAGCTTGATGATCGTTCAGTTGCTGCCATAAGAGCTTAAAGAAACACAAGCGGGTGTGCTTGTACTTGCTGGAGAATCCAAGAAAAAAGGAGTCCGTGGATTCGGAGCTTGTACGTGGTCGTGTCAGTAAGTTCTACTGGTGGGTAGCAATAAGGAGTCGAGCGTGGGGGCTTGTAAGTCTTATTGTATGAACTTCGATTCTTTTAAGATAGTGGATTCAGGTTTATCTTGAGGATAGTTAGCTTAAATCCTCCCCAATTTTTTACCGGTTTGGTTTCCTGGATGATCATATCTTTGTGTTATTTATCTTTCTGCTGCTATGCGTGATATAATTGTTTGATTGTGATAACCTAGATTTGGAATTTGGACTAAGTCACAACTTGGCTAACCTAGATTAATCCAATTGTGTTTTTAAGTGGTCTAAAAACTATCAACAGAAAATAAAAATATTTTATTAACATAACTGATAATGGAAACAAAATTAACAGGAAAACTATATATATAATTGTAAGGACAAAAATTGGATTGGTCCCAAAGCAGGATTGGGCTCAATCCTAAGCGGCCCTAGACAATAAATTTGTAGAGCGTGGATGGAAGAACTAGATCTATTCCAGAAGAAAAACGATTAGATTTGGTGGTTTAAGACTGTAAAACACACGTAAGATTAGAAAATCTATCCTCGGAATAGCTCAAGTAGTTTGTATCATATGGTTTTGTTGAACAATAACATTGTACAAGAGTCACAGTTCTGATCTTAGATAATCCTTTTATTTTTTTACCTCCCTTTTCTTTAGTACATCTTTCCATGTTATATATCCCAATCTTGGTGTTGCCCCTATCACACACGTGTAGGTTAGATTCGGGGAACTCCTTCCTGTCCCATCCAGCACTTCCTAGAACCATTAACTAGTAGTTGTAAGGTTGCTTGATCACTATTCAGGCATCACTTCCACATTAATGCGGCCAGAGAGTTGGTTGGGAGTCATTTAATGCGGAAGTAGCAGCTTTTTGAAGATATTTGTTGCCCTTCTCCTTTCTTATCCCTTATCCGACATCTAACTCTTAGTGATGATGTAACTCTGAAGTAAGTCCATGATAATATGGCACTCATACTGACCTCAGACACATGTTACCGAGATGGATTTTATCCTCGGACACCTGTTGGACTTATCTCACATTATCTCCACTCCTCTCTTTACTCCGTTCTCCTTATAATCTTATCTGACCTCCTCGAATGGTCTAACGTCCTCGGATAGGGCCATAGGCCCAGTTAGTACTGCCTTAATAGTATTTCCTGATTAATTGGCCCCCATAATAGCCCCTCAAAATCTTGCTTTTCGACTCCTCGGGAGGAAAGGATGATTTTGACGTTTTCAGCCCATCTTGTTTATGTTCCTATTCCATGTTCCTAGCTTCCTATATGTCTTTCTACCTGCTTAAGGGACGCTCTTGACGCTTCGGCATCCAGAGCGTGCCAGCATTAAATTTTGGTGATGCTCCTATCCCCCACGTTCAACGGTAAGATGTAAATCGAACGGTGGAGGATTTTTCTTGTTTTACCAGCGGGAACTTTCCCGCTTGTAACTTCTACGCTACTATAAATAGCTTTCCAAATCAATTCTCTTTCTTATTTTCAGCAATCACACAATCCTAAAGCTCATACACTGAACCTGTCTCTTTCTTTCGTTTCCCTGTGCATCTACAAATACTAGAACTTTGTTTGAGGATCCTCTTTCAAACTTGTAAGTCTTCTTAAAAACCTTTTTAGCTTTCAGCTTAAACTTGTTAATTTTTCTTCGAAACCTCTTAGGAAAATGGGTAAGTTCCAATGTTTGGTTGAGTCCGAGGAGGGTATGAGAAGTTTCAAGGCTAAGTATAGGTTCCCACCAACAGTGGGCATGAGGTACGCTGCCCAGGGGGAGTGGGTCGGTGCTAGGAAAACAGGGGAGGTGGTCATTCCCATGATTGCCTTCATCGAGGGTGGGATGACCATTCCCACTGGTACTATTACTAGGAATTACCTTAGGTTTTTTAGGTTATCTCCCACACAGTGTGCCCCAAACATGTTTAAGGTCTTGGGAAGTATAGAAGCTTTAAACGAGAGAATGAACCTAAACCTAACCTACCATGATGTGAATTGGGTGTACAATCTGCACAATTTGAAAGGGTAGGGATATTACCTCAAGTCGAGGTATCTCGCAGTAAGGCTAATCCAATGCCTTCCCACTTCAAACAAGAATTTAAAAGAGGATTTCCTTATCTTCTCCGGGGAATGGCATGATGGCCTACCTTGTCCAATGGAGGAGGGAGAACTAGGTGAGGGTATAGTTGTAGATTCATGAATTTTGATTTACGTTTCTTTTTGTGTCTCAATGTCCTTGTTTCTAAAAAAGCCTCATTCTAATTTGATGATTTTGCAGACAAGCATGCTACCAAGCCCAAATTCAGCTTAGTTAACAAGGCAAGCTTCGATAGGATCTTGCAAGCCGAGGTGTATGTGAACGAAGTTGACGGTCAACTCCGAGCAGCTCATCTGATCCTTGGATACACACCCCTTTCATTCGCCTTCCAAGCTCCTAAATACGTGATCAAAGCTCGCGACCCTCAGCTCCACTGCATTTGCATTGCTTACCAAGGGTTTGTCGTTCCAGAGGGTGTTCCACTCCCTAAAGATACTTCCTACATCCAACCACTTTTCGTTGCTACTCCTTCAGTAGGAGTATCCTCATCCCAGTTCGTTCTTAAGGAAGAGGAGGGAAGAAAAGAAGAGGAAGAAGAGGAAGAAGAAGAAGAAGAAGAAGAAGAAGTAGGAAATCTAAAGGAAGTTGTAGATTTGTCAGATTCTTTGGAAGAATTCGAGGTTTTTAACCAGACTCTATCTCCCAAGGACGTTTTTGACAAAATGGGTATCCAAAGGAAGCCTCAAAGGAGTTTAATGGAGTTGATAGAAAATCAGCCTGGAAAAGGTGCACCGGGGAAACCCACCTAGTCTTAGATTCCCCCTCCTCTTCCCAAATCTCCTCCTCCTGCTCCTCACCCATCTCAGCGCATCAGACCTAAACCTACTAGTCCAAAAAGGAAGAGGGAGCAGAAAGAGAAGGATGTGGTGGAGACAAGAAGGTCCCACCCGACCCAGGAAAAGGAGGCTCAACGAGTTGCAAAGCAGCAAAGGGTCAGCCACACATCACAACGAGGCTGGGAGAGGTCGGACACTTAGCCTCTAGAGCCACAAGCTTGGTTTCCAGCACCCATGCACGATAGGAAGCCCTTGAGGGATGATGCATCACTCAGGGACTTCAACGGGGGCATTGGATGCCACATTACCTCGGCCGTGGAGGAGGCTTTGTTGCTTCCCAAGGACATGAATGAGCTGAAGAACTTGAGGAAGAATGAGGTCTTTCTCAATTGCAAAAGATATTTGGGCATGGTATAATATTAACCCCCCCCTTTTTTTTTACTTATAATCATCATTTATAGACATATACTTTCCGTTGGCTGTGGCACTAATCCTTTTCTTTTAGGCTATCCAAGCCACTTTCAGGCTGGAGGAGATTACCAATTACTGCTATCAGCAGCTGGAAGATGATAGGAAAAAACAAACGGCAGCCACACAAACCTTGATCATATCTGAAAATAACATTACCGAGCTGAAGAAAAAGTTGACCAGTGAGGAGCAGGCTCATCGTAGTGTTGACTCGGCCTTGGAAGGCATACAGAGGCAAGCTAAGGACCAGAGGAAGCGTCTGTGCGAGACAACTGACTAATTGACTGCTGTCAGGGAACAAATGGCAGCACTCAAGAAACAACTAGAGGAAGCCCAGAGGCTGAAAGACCAAGCCGAGAAGTCCAAGGTTGAAGCTGAGAAGGCTAGGATTGAGACCGAGAAGGCAAGGGACAAGGTCGAGTAGAAGGGTTATGACCTTGGAGTAGCTGAGACTGAGGAAACTCTTAAGGCAGAGGTCCCAGCTGTGAGTCGCATTTACTACGCCCAAACTTGGGATGATGCCCTAAACCGAGCTGGGGTTGAGGCTTCATCCGAGTTGAGGAAGCCAGAAAATGTGTTTTACCCTTCCGCAATACGAGCCTTGAACCTTCCTTTCGCTCAAAATGATGTGGCTTCTTCAGCTGTTGAACCAAGTAAAGAAGTGCAGCCTTAGGATCCTCCTAAAGAACCCGGTGCTTCCCAAGAAGTATCCTTAGACAAGGTTGTAGCTGTTCCAGAAGTAGGAGCAGCTTCCCAGGGCTTTCAGCAAGACTTGGCTTCAACGGTTATGCCTGTTGAGGGAGTTACCAAAGAAAAAGAGGGAACAACTACTTCTGAGGCAGATAACCCAGCCAACAAAACTTCCAAGCTTCAAATTAAGCTGAAAAAATGAGCTTTCTTTTGTAATGTAATTAAAACTTTTATAAGGGATTTTGTCCCCCCCCCCCCTTCTTTTTAGTCATATTTTAATGAAGTGTGCATTTTTACCTTTTTGAATTCGTTTGAGTTACCGTTTATTTCATTTTGGTTTTATTTGTTTTGCTACTTTGGTTTTAAGGAGTTTTCATTTTGACTGCCCTTTGTTCGCACCATAGAAAAAAGAGAAAAAACATCGTTCACACATGCTTTTAATTGGCAGTTAAAATGGACGATAACCACTGAGTCCGTGACAGTACATAGACATATTTTGAATACATATACATCTACTCCAATGAGTTTAATCTTGAGAAAATATCCAAATGTTTGATTAAATAAAGTTAAGTCCAGAGCACCTCAGCATGCTCTAAATGATACTCATGGGCTTATTGAGGTTTATATCTTTACTAGGTGATCACAAACCTTGCAACCCGGGAATGGAAATTAAGGGCTTAATCCCTTTTAAGTGCTCAAGTTCGTTTTGAACTAGCATTTTAATAGTACGAGGGTGTATTAGTTTCTATTGAACCTGTTTAGTGCTTCAATAGAGATCATAGGGTATTAATTTCCACTAAGTTTGTGGTCCAAAGAACCTAACGTAATTTAGTTTCTGTTTAATACTTCAATAGATGTCATAGGGTATTAATTTCCACTAAGTTTGTGGTCCGAGGAACCTGACATAACTTAGTTTCTGTTTAATACTTCAATAGATGTCATAGGGTATTAATTTCCACTAAGTTTGTGGTCCGAGGAACCTGACATAACTTAGTTTCTGCTTAATACTTCAATAGATGAGGAAACACATGATATATGATCGGGATGAATTGAAGGGAAACTAAACAAGACTATTTTTATTAATAATAATACATTTTTAGATTGTTTACTTTCCAAGGGTGGAGTACAACTTTTTCATCTAGATCTTCCAGATAATAGGCACCTATTCCTGCCACTGAAGCGATCCGATATGGTCCTTCCCAGTTAGGCCCCAACTTTCCCCAAGTTGGATTCTTGGTGGTCCCCAGAACTTTTCTCAGTACCAGATCTCCTACAGCCAAAGGCCTCAGCTTTACATTGGTATCATAACCTTGCTTGAGCTTATGTTGGTAGTAAGCCAGTTGGACCATTGCATTCTCCCTTCACTCTTCGTCAAATCCAGACTCCTTTCCAACAACCCATCATTACCGCCCGGGGTAAATGTGCTAGTTCTCAACGTTAGGAAACCATTTCCAAGAGGGATTACGGCCTCGGCTCCATATGTCATAGAGAAAGGGGTCTCTCATGTTGATTGTCGAGGCGTTGTTCGATACGTCCACAGGACATGTGGTAATTCCTCCACCCATTTTCCCTTTGTGTTGTCCAACCTCTTTTGAAGTCCACTCACTATAACCTTATTGACAGCTTCGGCTTGCCCATTCCCTTGAGGATAGGCCAGAGTGGAATACTTATTCTTTATCCTCAGGTCAGAACAGTATTGTCTGAAGGCTTTGCTATCGAACTGAGGGCCATTATCTGAGATAAGGGTATGGGGAACCCCGAATCGTGTAATGATATTCTTCCAGATAAACCTTTTAACATCTACGTCCCTGATATTAGCCAAAGGTTCAGCTTCGACCCACTTAGTAAAATAATCTGTGCCGGCCAATAGATACTTTTTGTTCCCTAGTGCCTTAGGAAAAGGACCTACAATATCTAAACCCCATTGAGCAAAAGGCCAAGGGCTGGAAAAAGGATTAAGAACTCCTCCAGGCTGGTGGATGTTCGGAGCGAATCTCTGACATTGGTCACATTTTCTAACATACTCTTACGCTTCTTTCTGCATATTTGGCCACCAGTATCCTTAAGTAATAGCCCAGTGAGACAGGGATCTTCCACCTGTGTGACTTCTGCAAATTCCTTCGTGCAGTTCCTCTAGGAGTGCCTCTGATATCTCGGGATGTACATAAAGCAGATATGGCCCAGAAAAGGACTGTTTATACAACTTTTTGTCCTTGGATAACCAAAACCGAGGAGCTTTCCATCGTATTTTCTCAGCTTCTAGTTTCTCCTCAGGCAATATACCGCTTTCGAGGAATAGCAGTATGGGGTCCATCTAGCTCGGCGCTAAGTTGACTTGATGGATTTGGAGCAAGTCCTTCCTTGTTGGGGTAGGGGCGCATAAATCCTCAACGATTATCACTCGGGGCAAATTCCGTGCCGAGGAGGTGGCAAGGGTTGCCAAGGAATCTACATGGGTATTCTCACCTCTGGGAATATGTGACAAGTCAAATGATTCAAATTTCGTTTGTACACACCTAACTTGACTCAAATATTCCTGCATTCTTGTATCTCGGGCTTCCAGTTCCCCTTTTACCTGGCCGACGATCAGTCTTGAATCTGAGAACACTTCCACTGCCTTCTCGCCTATTTTCTGGACCATAGTCATCCCCATTAGCAAAGCTTCATATTCCACTTCGTTGTTCGTAGCCGAGAATCCCAGCCTCAAGGACTTTTCAATGATAATCTTTTTAGGGGATACAAGAACTAGCCCCACTCCTGCTCCCCACTGGTTTGCTGCTCCGTCTACATATACTTTCCAGGATGAGATGTCTTGTGTAGAGATCAAGCTAACCGATTTTTCATCCATGTCACGTTACTTCACCTCCGCTTCTTCTGGAAGTTCAGCAAACTCGGCTACTAGATCGGCAAGGACCTGGCCCTTCACAGAGGTACGAGGCATATATTTGATTCGAAAGCTCCCAGAATCGTGCCCCATTTAGTAATCCTCCCAGTATAATCCGCACTTCGAAGTATGGATTTAAGCGGTAATTGAGTTAGAATCACCACGGTGTGCGCCTGAAAATAATGGGGGAGTTTTCGCGTAGCATGTACTACTACCAAGATAGCCTTTTCTAGTGATAAGTACCGCACCTCAGCTTTATGAAGTGACTTACTTACGTAATAGACTGGTCTCTGGATGCCACTGTCTTCTCGTATGAAAACAAAACGTACAGCATGAGGGGCCACCGCCAAATAGGCAAACAGGACCTCATTCACCTCAGGACTAGACATGATAGGTGGCCGAGATAAGTACTTTTTCAGCTGCTGAAATGCCACAACACATTCTTTAGTCCACTTAAACCCTTTCCACTTATGCAGTAAAAGGAAAAAGGGTCTGCATCTATTGGCTGATCTAGATATAAATCGGTTCAAAGCAGCAATCATCCCTGTTAGTTTCTGCACCTCCTTGGGATTCCAAGGTGCTTGTAAGCCATTAATAGCCTTAATCTGATTTGGGTTTACCTCAATTCCCCTGTGAGTCACCATGTACCCCAAGAACTTTCTGGAGCTTACACCAAATGAACACTTTGAAGCATTTAGACGTAGCTTATGCCTTCTCAGAATTCCGAAGATGCTCGTAAGATCTCCCACATGCTTGGACACCACTTTGCTTTTTACAACCATATCATTGTTATAGATTTCAATGTTCCTGCCCAATTGTGGTTCTAACATCTTAGTCATCATCCGTTGATAAGTAGACCCTACGTTTTTCAAACCAAATGGCATCACTTTGTAGTGATAGTTTCCTATGAGAGTAACAAAAGCTGTCTTTTCTTGATCATCCAATGCTAACGGTATTTGGTGATATCCTTGGAAGGCATCCAAAAAGCTCATCCGAGGATGACCTACTGTTGCATCCACCAACTGGTCTATCCTTGGCATAGGAAATGGGTCCTTGGGACAAGCCTTATTGAGGTCCGTGAAGTCCACGCACACTCACCCCTGCCTGCTTGAGCTTGGCCACCTCATTTCTAACAGCCTCGGCGTGCTCTATTGATGGACGCCGAGGTGGCTGTCTCTACGAAGTAATGGAAGGATTAACATTGATTTGATGATAGATGAAGCTTGGGTCTACACCCAGGGCTTCATACACGCTTCATGCGAACACATCAACATTTTCTCTAAGGAATTCAACCAATTGCTCACTCTCCTGCGAAAGCAGTTTGGCTCCAACCTGAAAGAATTTCTTCGGATCATCACCAATGATTATCCTCTCCAGATTTTCGCATTTTGCCTTGTCGGTTGGTCCATTTAAGGGTAATGCCGGGGTTTTTGATTGCTATAAACCATTATCGGTGGTGGTCGAGGTCTCCGCCTCTTGCTGATGTTGGATAGCCGCTACCAGGCATTGTCGGTGTAACGACCCAAGGAAAAGCGCTAGCCACATCTGCACTATACCTCAAAAGGACTAGTCACAATTGAGGCTCTTTGTAGCTGTTAATAAAGCCCAGACCTACCTAATAAATACCCGATGTGGGACTCATCACACACCTACACACATCACACAATCAATCAAATTGGGGTATCATAATCTCCCCTACTTAAATCTCTAATGTCCTCGTTAGGGCCCACTTTGTGGGGTAGTGTCTCTGAGCCCACATGGGATTACCAAGTCGGCTCTGATAATTATGATTCTGTAGACAATTAGGACTTCTGATGTTTTTGTATAGGATGTGGAAGAATAGGCTTGAATCATTGGATAATCAATGGGTATTTTATGGGTTTGATAATTGTTAGAAGCTGTGTGCCTATATGCTTAGGATCATAAGAATAGTAAAATCTTTAGTATCTCTTGTATACTATACTTTTTTCTTTGAGGTTTTATATAACTCTAAAGTGTTGTTTGTTTGGTTATAGGAAAATGCCACCCCACAATTCTACCCCTTCTAGTTCTGAGCCAAAATCTGAGAGCCTTGAGGGTGTTTTAAGCGCTATCAGAAGTCTTGCTGAGGTGGTGGAGAAGCATGTTAGTACTGGTGGAACAGTTAAGCCCAAAGATGCTGAGATTGAAGGATGTACTATTGAGCAATTCAGGAAATTGGGTCCTCCTTCATTTTTGGGCAACCCTGATCCTACAGAAGCAGAATCCTGGATAATGCAAATGGAGAAAATTTTGATGTGATTGGTTGTACTGAAGTGCAAAAAGTATCTTTTGCTTCCTTTATGCTGAAGGGGGAAGCAGAGCATTGGTGGAGATCCACCAAAAAGACTGTGCCACTTGAGGAAGATGAGATATTGACTTGGACTATTTTCCTTGATGCTTTTTATGAGTAATATTTTCCAGAAAGTGTACGGGATGAGAAAGAAGTGGAGTTTATGGAACTTATTCAAGGGAATAAAACGGTGTTACAGTATGAGGCTAAATTTACTGAGTTGTCTCGATTTGCCCCTCACATTGTGGCTGATGATGTTAGAAAGGCTAAGAAATTTCAAAGGGGACTACGACCAAGTATCAGAACTAGGATGGCAGCCTTACGATTGAAGTCATATTCTGAGGTTGTGGAGACTGCAAAAGTTGTTGAGAAGGAGTGTGAAGACTATCAGAGGATTAGGAGCCAGAATAACAAAAGGCCTAAGACTGAAGGGTTTCATAGATGGAATGAACACAATAAGCCATTTAAGAAGAAGACTACAGCAGAACCAGAGACTAAGATGGTGCAACAGGTAATGGAGGTTTGTCAGAAGTGTGGTAAAAAGCATAAGGGGGTTTGCTATCGTGAAAGTGGGGCTTGTTTTAAGTGTGGTCAAATGGGCCATCGTATCAAAGATTGCCCAGCCTTGAAGAGTGAGTTGATGGCTAAGCCTACTGATTTGAAGCAAAGGCCAAAAGTCCAAGGACGCGTGTTTGCTATTACTGAGCAAGATGCTAAGGCATCCAAGTCAGTGGTAACAGGTACCATCCCCATATTTTCTCATACTGCACAAGTTCTTATTGATCCTGGTTCTACTCATTCCTTTGTATCTTGTGCTTATATGAAATATGCTGATTGTGTGCCTGAATTGTTGGATTTTGAACTTTCTGTTTCTACTCCTTTGGGTGAAACTATAGTTGCTGAGTTTATATGTAAGTCTTGTGTGATTAAGATTGGAGGAAATTAGTTGTTGGCTGATTTGATTCTCTTAGAAATTCAAGAATTTGATGTAATATTAGGCATGGATTGGTTAGTAGCTTATCATGCTAATGTTGACTGTTACAAGAAGGAAGTGGTGTTTTGTATTCCGGGTCGACCTGAATTTGTATTTCATGGGTCAAGAGAGAGCCTCGTGCCTAATGTTATTTTTGCCATTCATGCTAATAAGTTACTTAGAAAAGGTTGTAAAGGTTATCTTGAATATGTGGTGAATTACCAGAAGGAAGGGATCAAGATTGATGACATTCCTATTGTGAAGGATTTTGTTGATGTATTTCCTGAGGATCTCCCTGGGTTACCATTTGATAGGGAGATAGAATTTGCCATTGACTTAGTGCCAGGTACTGCACCTATTTCTATGGCACCATATTGCATGGCACCTGCAGAATTGAAGGAGCTTAAATTACAATTGCAAGAGCTTTTAGAAAAGGGATTTATTTGACCTAGTGTATCTCCTTGGGGTGCTCCTGTTCTTTTTGTAAAGAAAAAGGATGGGTCTATGAGATTATGCATTGACTATAGGCAGTTGAATAAGGTCACTGTGAGGAACAAATATCCTTTACCTAGGATTGATGATTTGTTTGATCAATTGCAAGGTGCTAAAGTCTTTTCGAAGATTGACCTTAGATCAGGTTATCATCAACTCAAGGTTAAGCAGGAGGATATACCTAAGACTGCCTTTCATACTCGTTACGGACACTATGAGTTTTTGGTGATGCCATTTGGATTGACTAATGCCCCTGCTACCTTCATGGATTTAATGAACCGTGTGTTCAAGCCTTATTTGGATCAGTTTGTTATTGTTTTTATTGATGATATTTTAGTATATTCTAAAACTCAGGAGGAGCATGTGGAACATTTGAGGATGGTGTTGCAGGTCTTGAGGGAGCAAAAATTGTATGCCAAGTTTAAGAAGTGTGAGTTTTGATTAGATGAAGTAATGTTTTTAGGGCATGTAATATCTAAGGATGGCATTTTTGTGGATCCTAAAAAGGTGGAAGCTGTGGTAAGTTGGCCTAGACCAACAAATGTATCTGAAGTTCGTAGTTTCTTGGGTCTTGCAGGTTACTATAGGAGGTTTGTTGAAGGTTTTTCACGTATCGCAGGTCCCTTAACTAGGTTGACCCAAAAGAATGCTAAATTCTTGTGGAAAGATGAATGTGAAAAGAGCTTCCAAGAATTGAAAGACCGGTTAGTGTCTGCTCCAGTTTTGACATTGCCAACAGGTTTAGGAGGATTTGTAATTTACAGTGATGCTTCACAAAAAGGTCTTGGTTGTGTACTTATGCAGCATGGAAAGGTGATAGCATATGCTTCTAGGCAGCTAAAAAGGTATGAACAGAATTACCCTACTCATGACTTGGAGTTAGCCGTAGTGGTCTTTGCATTGAAGATATGGAGGCACTACTTATATGGTGAGACGTGTGAGATTTACACTGACCATAAAAGTTTGAAATATTTGTTCTCTCAAAAAGAATTGAATATGCGGCAAAGGAGATGGATTGAGTTGTTGAAAGACTATGATTGTACAATACATTATCATCCAGGCAAAGCAAATGTGGTGGCTGATGCCTTGAGTAGAAAATCCTCTGGTAGGATGGCAAGCATAATTTTGAGGAAAAGAATTTTTTTTTTGAAAAGTTGAAGGAGATTAATGTGGAGCTCCAATTTAAGGAACCAAGGGTACTTCTTGCTCATTTTCGAGTACAGCCTACCTTAGTTGAAAAGGTGAAGATTGCTCAAGGATCTGATCCTAATTTGGTAAAGATTATGGAAGAGGTAAAGGAAGGTAATTGAGCTAATTTTGGCATTCATGGTGATGGTGTTTTACGATTTAGAAATCGATTATGTGTTCCCAATAATGTTGAATTAAAAAGGGAAATTATGGAAGAGGCTCATAAATCTGCATACACTGTTCACCCGGGTAGCACCAAAATGTATCGAGATCTCAGAGAAGTGTATTGGTGGATTAATATGAAAAGAGAGATTGCAGATTTTGTATCCCGATGTTTAATTTGTCAGCAAGTTAAAATTGAACATCAAAGGCCTGCTGGATTACTTCAGCCTCTTAGTATTCCAGAGTGGAAGTGGGAACACATCTCCATGGACTTTGTGACTAGATTACCTAAGTCAGTTAAGGGTCATGATGCGATATGGGTAATAGTGGATAGATTGACCAAGTCTTCCCATTTTCTACCAATCAAGACTACGTTTTCATTGGATAGATTGGCTCAATTATATGTTATGAAAATAGTGAGATTGCATGGAGTTCCTGTCTCTATAGTCTTTGATAGAGACCTTCGCTTCACCTCTAAGTTTTGGAATAGTCTACACAAGGCTATGGGAACCAATTTAGATTTTAGTTCAGCTTTTCATCCTCAAACTGATGGGCAGTCAGAAAGAACTATACAGACACTTGAAGACATGCTAAGAGCCTGTGTGTTAGACTTGAAAGGTAGTTGGGAGACTCACTTGCCTTTAAGAGTTTGCTTATAATAACAGTTACCTTTCTAGCATAGAGATGGCTCCTTTTGAAGCATTGTATGGCCGGAGGTGTAGTTCACCTATTTGTTGGAATGAAGTGGGTGAAAGGAAGTTGCTTGGTCCAGAACTAGTTCAATTGACTACGGAGAAGATTCAGTTGATTCATGAAAGACTCCTAGCTGCTCAAAGCAGGCAAAAGAGTTATGTAGATAATAGAAGGCGAGACTTAGAGTTTCAAGTTGGGGATCATGTATTCTTAAAGGTGTCTCCATCTAAGGGTGTGATGAGGTTTGGGAAGAAAGGCAAATTAAGTCAAAGGTATATTGGACCTTTTGAGATCTTGGATAGAGTGGGCAATGTATCTTACAGGTTGGCACTGCCACTAGCTTTGTCACATATTCATAATGTATTCCATGTATTAGTGTTACAAAAATATATGCCTGATTTGTCACATGTTTTGGAATATGAGCCAATCAATGTTAGAGAGGACTTGTCCTATGAGGAGCAACTAGTGTAGATTCTTGATAGGAAGGATCAAGTGCTACGTTCCAGGAAAATATCCTTAGTGAAGGTGTTGTGGAGAAATCATACAGTCCAAGAAGCGACATGGGAAAAAGAGGAAGACATGAAAGAAAACTACCCCTATCTATTCTCTAATTAAGGTACGTCAAGTTTAGAGGACTAAACTTATTTTAAGAGGGGAAGAGTGTAATACCCCACATACTTTTATTTGAGGTTATTACTAAATTTCTTTTAAATTTAATTAATGGGCCATAGGTATTCTTTTTATTAGCAATTGCAGCTCGCTTCCCCACTAAGCCCACATCTCTAATTCAAACTATAGGGTAAAGGAAGAGACCGTTAGGGTTTTCATAGAAATGGTGTTATCAAAGAGGCTAAGAGGTTTTCCTTGGAGTTTAGAGCACATACAATTGAAGAGGCAAAATTGTTTGGGGGAATAAGATTTCGGCTACGAAATCAAGGTGAGAACCCCATCTCAATATTTCTATACTGTTTATAAATCTGAGATATATTTACGATTTTCGCAGCATGATAAGATTCAGTTATGTCTACTATTTGAGTAATCGATTTCAATGGAAAGATGGTTGTATATCTTAGCGTTATTTATGTAAAGACCCAATTGTAATACTCATAAGTTAATGGTACTTTTGTATTTGGTATTTATTACCCGTTGAAATTGAGGACCTTGGGTCTAGCAAAGGATTATATATATATTAGATTAATTCCTAAAAGTGAGTACACGATTTCATTGAATTGCCCACAGATTTCATTTGAATATAGATTCCATGATTATAACCTTAAATCCTAAAGGTGGCCCTGTATCCTTACGTTCTCAATGGGAATATTAATCTAAGGTCTATGGTATTTTGGCTGCTGCTTCTCTAATGGTAATATGAGATTTGACCCAATGAAAGGAAGCATTATTGGCCTAGAATATCAATTGTGGTTTTAGAAAATTGTTTGAACTCTTTTAGTACAGATTAGTTTTGGGGAAATATTGTTGTGGTGGGACTTTGATAATGAATAATAAATTGCTTAGTTCAATGGTATATACGAAAGTGGTTTTTCATACCTGATTTTTGTAGGATAGTAGGGAAGAAAAGGTTTGTAAGGACTAGATTTCATGCTTATTGATTAAAGCATTCTTTTGTTTAGAGCTTACGGAAGATTAAAGTGTTCAGCTGTGTTCAGAAGTATTAGCGAGAGAGGTAAGTAATTATGTATAATATGCACAAGTTTTGTCTATTAGGTTCTTAGAAGTTAAAAGTTTTCAAAAGTTTTGTATTTCAAACTTATATTTTCTAAAGTTTGACAAAAGTATTTTTGGTATCATTGAAAGAGAAATTTCAACTATTAAGTAATGTTTTAAAGAGATACTTCGAATTTTAAATTAGTTTTGAATGTCCAAATCTCATTTAAAAGATGATTTCTAACTAAACTATTTTTCGTAAATAGTTTAGTTTCAATGTAAGTTTTCTAAAAAGGTTCTTGTTCTTTAAATTTGTTAAACCAAGTGATTTCAAAGTCATATTCCTACTCTCCAAATGGTATTTAAAATATTTCTTTTAGCAAATTGAATTTCCAGGTTTACTCAAGAATTGTAATATATTTATATAAACTCCTCAATTTCTATTCGTTCCCTATGAGAGTCAAGCATCCTTTGATTTACGTTCTATTTGATATTGTGATCTTTGATATGCCTCTGTGTTTGAAAAGAAATTGTTAGTATCAAGAAAATTGTTATATTCGTATAAACTTTGCTTTGTGATATGTGACTCAAAATAAGTGTTTTAGAATTGATCAGATATATCAGATATATGTGTAAATCCACTCACAGGATTGTATGTGAGAATATGTGTTGATCCCTCACCAGCAGGGGTTAGATATTGGTATCCGCTCACAGGATTGTATGTGAGAATATGTGATGTGTATATGTGAAACTGTGCTCTGATCAATTTTATGTATGTGATTTCAAATGATTTTAAGATGTGATTACATATGTATTAAGTGATTCATTATATGCTTTGTGGAATAATTATTTTTGATATCATTGAATGAGTTTGCGAAAAAGTTAAATACTTGTGCTTTGCTTGACTCTATTCCATTGTGTATTCTGTATAATTACATACTGGATGTGTGGCTCACCACATCAATTACAATTTTCAGATTAAAGTTTAGTTGGGGAACAAAACCTTGGATTGCTTTGTAAGGTGCAAGGTAGAGCGTGGGAGTTTTAGGTGAAATCAATAATACTTGAAGTCTTAAAAGATTATTAGTTATTATTTTTATTATTCCGCTTTAGATTTCACTGTATTTTGGAGATTACTTTAAATTTGCGGAGTTTAGATTTTTGTAAGAGGTTTTATTTAAGAATATTGTTTCTTTGGAGTTTTAATTTATTTTGGATTAATTATGTTTAAGGAGTTATATAAGTTTAGCAGGTTAGTCATGCATCTAAATTCATGTTCCATGGATTTGGGTCATGACAGTCGGGCAGCAGCTTGACTTCCTACTATCTCCAAAACTTGACCACCGGATGGGTACTTCACTTTCTGGTGTAGAGTAGAGGAGACAGCCCCCAGTGTATGAAGTCAAGGTTTGCCCATAATGGCCGTGTATGTAGAGAAAACGTCTACGACGATGAAGTCCACCTCCACCACATTCGTACCTGTTTGCACAAGTAATCTGATCTAACCCTTTGGGACAACCATTCTTCCCTCAAAACTCACCAAAGGAGAACTGTAGGCCACCAAGTTCTCAAGTTTCAAATTTAGCCCCTTATACAAGTCAGGGTACATTATATTAGCAGCACTGCCTTGGTCGATCTTCACCCTTTTCACATCGTACCCGCCAATTCTCAGCGTGACCACAAGAGCATCATCATGGGGCTGTATGGTTCCAACCTTATCCTCATCTGAAAAACCAAAAACCAACGAGATGCCCATCCTGGCTTTCTTAGGCATTGAGCTATACTTCTCTGCTGGAGATCGGGATACTGACATTACCCTGAAAGGACAAGATCCAATCCTCCCCGAGGTAGCAAAAATAAAGTTTATTGTGCCAAGGGGGAGTCTCGAAGAAGCATCTCCCTACATCTACGAGCCTGCTTGGTTTACCCGACCACTGGAATGATGCAAGAATTGCTTCAAATTCCCTTCTTGGACTAGCTGGTCCAAATGGTCCCATAAATTCCTGCAATTCTCAGTTATGTGTCCATGATCCTGATGATAGTGGCAATAAAGATTCTGGTTGCGTCTCATAGGCTCTCCTGCCATCTTGTTTGACCATTTGAAAAACGGCTCATTCTTAATCTTCTCCAGTACTTGTTGCACTGGCTCTCGAAACACAGCATTAACTGCCTAGGCGTTAGTAGAACCTGATTACCCAACAAAGTCTTTTCGAGGTCGGTTATTGTTGTATCGGTTCGACCTGTAATCCCTCCTCTCCTGAGGGATCACCTTAGCCTTTCCTTTCCCCTGCAGTTGGTCTTCTTCTACTCTTCTGTACTTATCGATCCGATCCATCAATTGGCATACACTAGTAACAGGTTTACCAGTTAGAGATTTCCTTAAATCATACTCGGCTAGAAGACCAACCTTGAAAGTGCTTATGGCCACATCATCGTACTCTCCCTCTATCTCATTAAACATCTCCCAGTATCTATCCGAATAAGCCTTCAGAGTCTCACCCTTCTACATGGACATAGACAATAAGGATCCCAAAGACCGAGGAACCCTGCTACAAGTAATAAAGCGAGTACCAAAAGCCAGCACCAAAAGCCCAGGTGAGTTTTTTGAAGGAGTCGATCGAGTTAGCCCTCAAACCGTTGAACCACCTCATCGCCACCGGGCCCAAGCTAGATGGAAAGATCTTACACATCAAGGCCTCATCTTTGGAGTGAATAGTCATCCTTTGACTAAAATGGCTAACGTGTTCTACTGGGTCTGTCCAACCATTATAAATGGTGAATGTGGGTTGATGAAATCGCCGAGGAAGGCTCGCATCCTCTATGTTTCGTGTGAAGGGTGATTTAGAAACTTGACACAGCGCCTTGTTCATGGCATCGTTCCTTAAGCCTTTGCGAGGCGGGCTTTTGTACCTACATCAATGGTGGTGCTCCTCTTCATAGGAAAAGGTCTCGCTAGGCAGAGTTTTGGATCTCTGTCTATAACTACCACCATCTGTCTCTTCAAAGGATGGCTCAGAGCTGGGCGGGAACATCTTCGCCGAGCGTAACGTAACTCTCTTTTCAACTCGTCGATTTCATGTTGCATGTCTCTGTCATTCTTTGCATGGGAAACATGACTCTTCCCTCGAGACTGACTTTTACTGGTATGAGTTGTGCGCATACTTCCCTCACGGCCCCCTCTTCGTTCGAGGCTCCTGCGCGGATTACCATGCTGGGAACCCCTTGACTCTACTTGATGTAGATTAGCATCTATCTAGTGCGGTCCTGCTGCTGCCTGGTGTGAACTTGCCTCCTCCATCGTGAACGTTGTAACTGAATTTCTTTTAGACTAGATCAAGCTCTTCCCACAAATAGCGCCAATTGTAAGGACAGAAATTAGATTGGTCCCAAAGCAGGATTGGGCTCAAACCCAAGCGGCCCCAAACAATAAATTTGTAGAGCGTGGATGGAAGAACTAGATCTATTCCAAAAGAAAAACGATTAGATTTGGTGGTTTAAGACTGTAAAACACATGTAAGATTAGAAAATCTATCCTCGGAATAGCTCAAGTAGTTTGTATTATATGGTTTTGTTGAACAATAATATTGTACAAGAGTCACAGTCCTAATCTTAGATAATCCTTTTATTTTTTTGCCTCCCTTTCTTTAGTACATCTTTCCATGTTATATATCCCAGTCTTGGTGTCGCTCCTACCACACACGTGTAGGTTAGATTCGGGGAACTCCTTTCTGTCCCATCCAGCACTTCCCAGAATCATCAACTAGTAGCTGTAAGGCTGCTTGATCACTATTCAGGTATCACTTCCACATTAATGCGACTAGAGAGTTGGTTGGGAGTCATTTAATGCGAAGGTAGCAGCTTTTTGAAGATATTTGTTGCCTATCTCCTTTTTTATCCCTTATCCGACATCTAACTCTTAGTGATGATGTAACTCTGAAGTAAGTCCATGATAATATGACACTTATACTGACCTCGGACACATGTTGCCGAGATGGCTTTTATCCTCGGACACCTGTTGGACTTATTTCACATCATCTCTACTCCTCTCTTCACTCCGTTCTCTTTATAATCTTATCTGACCTCCTCGGATAGTCTAACGTCCACGGATCGGGCCATAGGCCCAGTTAGTACTGTCTTAATAGTACTTCCTGATTAACTGGCCCCCACAATAATAATAGGTAAGAGAAACTCAAATTAGAATTCCAAATTAGAGTTCCAATTTCTCACCTCCAAAGTTCATCTACATTAATACATCTTATCTGAAAAAAACACTACAATACCTAATAATATCTTTACAAAATTTTTTAAAGAGTTAACAAAATATAAAAATGACTATCAATAATATATATATATATATATATAGAGAGAGAGAGAGAGAGAGAGAGAGAGAGAGAGAGAGAGAGAGAGAGAGAGAAATTATATTATGCATCTTATTGTATATCTTTAAGTGTATCCATACATATGCATGGGGTTGCAAGCTAGTTTATAGTAAAAACAAATGTAATTTGTGCTTAGAATTCCAGATTATATTATTTCTTTGTAACTTTTAGTCTTCTAATTCTCCAAGACCATAAAAGGATCTTTACGTTACAAATCTAGTCTATACATTCATATAAATATAATGGGTAAAAATAATAGATAAGCATAGTAACTTCAATTTTTTGGCCTAATCCGAACCTACCCACAAATTGCTATTTTCTTTATCTATACGTTTGAATACATTTTGGAGGTAGAGATGAGGGCTATCAGTGTATATGGATATTTTTAAAAAGAAAAAGAAAAAGAAAAATGATAAAATTACCACAAAGAGAGAATACCAAGAGGTGGTCGGAACTGTAGATAGGGACAGTGCTTTGTGGTGGTCGAAATTGGAGGTAATTGCTGTAGTTTGTGGTGGTCATAACTGGAGGTTGGGGAGAGCGGTGTGTCAAGGAAATGGAAGCTGTAGTTGCTGGTAGAATGGAGAGAGAGAGAGAGAGAGAGAGAAAGAGAGAGAGAGAGAGAGAGAGAAGAACTAAAGAAGAGTAAAGTTGATTTGGGAATTAGATTCCAAAAAACAGAAGAAGGAGAAAGAGAGGAGTTATAGGGCGGGGTTTTGAAAAAATTTCAGGGTCAAGATGGTCTTTTTGTTTGGATTAGTTAAGTAGTCTGATGTGGTTATTTGAAATAGGTGTCACTTGTTCATTGGATAGGAAACACCAAAATAAATGCTGAGTTGGTATTACTGAAGCATGATATACTTTCTCATTTTCTCTCTTTAAACACCCAAAGTTAGGCTAGTTCAAATCTCACATTTTTCAGTTTTTGCCAGCCGCACGATAGCCATCAACATTTTCAATTTTTACTAGTCACATGGTAGCCATCAACAGCCAACAAATGGTCTACTCCACACAAAACTTCTAGGCCCTTTCTTTTAATCCTTGTTCTTGTCGTCATCTTTCATCTGCTTCCTCTTCTTCTGTTCTTCATCTTCTTCTTCTTCTTTTTTCCTTTTAAAAGAGCTTTGGTCTGAACCGTGAGAGTCGTTCACAGTTCTCAAACCCGGGTGGTTCAACCGAGGTTCGCACGGTCCACTTGGTTTTTTGTGTAAAACAGGTTTTGGAAGTTAAAGAACCGTCTCAAGGAACAGTTTCCGGTTAAACCGATCGGACCATGCGGTCCGGTCCAAGTTTCAAAACCACGATCTTAATATGGACTCCTTATGTCAAGAGTTCAATTGGGACTTCCTTATATTTCTAATGTAGATGTATATGGTTCAAATCCCCAACCCTAACTACTGAATTATCAAGGGGGAAAAAAAAGAAAAAAAAGCTTCTTACCACATGTTAGCCAATAGCTATCAGCAATCGGCACACTACCAACTCTCCCCTAGCAAGGCCCAAATTGGCCACTTCAATTTTCAGCCAATTAAAGCCCAACATAGCAAAAATGGCACACCGTGTTGTAACTTGCAGCCCCGAAAGATTGATGTACATAGGTGAAGCAGCCCAGACCCATAGCTGCAATCCCAATGTAATTGGAAAGCTTCTATGCACATTGCACGTTGCACCCCTTATCTTGGACAAACACATGGGCTGGGCTAGGCTAAGATGCCAAAAGTTTAACTATGCACTCCAAAATCTTCAATAGACTAGAATTGAAATAGGCCATGCTTGAAATTTTGGTTGTGGCTTGTGCCAAACCCATGACCCGGCCCATTTACTCTCTCTCTCTCTCTCTATATATATATATGTGTGTGTGTGTGTGTGTGTGTGTGTACACCCACAAAATTCAACTGTTATAATAAGTTAGGGTATGTTTGGTTGGGGTGAAATAGAGAGGATGGAAAATAGAAAGAGAAAAATATGGTGGAAAATGACATTTTCCATTGTTTGGTTGAGAAGGGGAGGGGGAGAGAAAAGTGGTGGGGTCCATAAGTTTTCTCTCCTCCCCCTTCAAAATATAATCTCTTCAAATTGGAGAGAAAATTGGAGTGAAAAGTGGAAAAAATATTTGAACAAAACTGCCCCCACCTCCTTTTTACGTTTCTGTCTCTTTTTTTTCTTTTTTTCTTTTGACTTTTCCTTTGTAATGTTGGCTTTTTGTTTTTTGTATTTTTTTTTTCTTTGGTTTTGTCAGGTGGTGGATTCTTCTTCTTTTCCTTCTTTTTTTTTTCTTAATTTTTATTTTTATTATTTTTTTAAGAAAACACTTTTGGATGATTTCTTATGCTATTTTTTGAAATGTCTACTTTCATCTATACACAATTTTTTTTAAAGCATAATGTATTACTTTTTGTTTTATTTAAGAGGGACATGATGGTAAATTTATACAAACTTTATTTTCAACCAAACCAAAAGGTTTTACATCCCTCCACTTTTCCACCCTCTCAACTAAACACAAATGAAGAAAACTAAAAACTTTTCTATCTTCCCACTTTTCCATCCTCCCTCTATTTTTTATCCTCTCACTTTTCTATCCTCCCAACCAAACGGACCCTTAGAGAAAGTGGATTCAAATCATAGTTCTCATTAGGAAGGAGATCAAGTAATGATACAGAATAACATACTTCTCCATTCACTAGGCAAAACTCTACCATTTTATTCCTATACTATCCAGTTAAAGTCACCAAAAACAGCACATGGCCTAGAGAAAGCTTTAACCATGTCTTCTACATTTTCCCAAAAGTTTTTTCTTTTGGTCCTCATAAACACAAAACATCATCTAAGGAGCTCTATCCGAATTTGAGTAAATCAAAGAGGCTATCATATTATTGTCAGAAAAAACTAATTCTAACTCTACACCCTTCCTACAAAAAAATGGCTAAGCTACATCCACACAAAAGTGTTCAAAAAATTTCAGCTTATTTGAGATTTCTCGACTTTTGGAGATTTTATCTTTGTTTCAAACAGGAAGACAAGATCCAGATTAGACTCACGAATCAACTTCCTAATAGCCTTAACTGTTGGGCTCTACCAGGACCTGAGCAGTAAGTTAAATGGCAATAATAACTATGTAGTAATTGATTTTGTTGAAAAATCAAAAATCAAATCCTAGTTCGACCTAATACATGTTTTTCACTAACACAATTTATTTGCATTGCCTTTTCCCATTGCTACTCAAAAAATTTTTTTTGATCAGGTATTGCTACTCAAATTAGACGTACCCTTTAATTTTCTTTTTAATTTATGTTAGTACTAAGAACTTATGTAACAATCACTACCGTCCAAAAGTATTTAGGGCTAGTCCAAGGCCTAGGTTTAAGTTCCCCACTACAAAAAGACCTCAAACCTTCATGAAAAAAAAGGCCCCACACCCTATTATAAAATTATCCAAATTTGTATGAGATCTTCTTGACTCTTGGAGATTTTATCTTTGGGTGCGTTTGAATCGACTTCAAACGAATTTCGGAAATCAATTTCCGGAAAATTCTGCGTTTGGCTGTCACGGAAAACATTATTTTCCGGAAATTGATTTCATGTTGATCGAAATTTTCAGCCTTGACCACGGAAATGAATTTCTGCCTTCATTTTCACTTCAAAGCATTTCCGGAAAAAGAGAGAGAGAGAGAGAGAGAGAGAGCGCGCGCGCGCGAGAGAGGAGAAGAACATTCCAGTCAGTCCGATGATCGCCGGCGGACTCCGAGCTCCAGGCGGCGCCGATCTCGCGAGCTCCAGTCCGACGCCGCGAAGATCGCGATCGACGGCGTGATCTCACCTTCGCGAGATCGCGCCGTCGCGAGATCGCGCAGTTGATCGCGATCTCGCCTTCGACCGAGATCGCGATCGACGGCGTGATCTCGCGAAGCGTCGATCGCAATCTCGCGACGCGTCGATCGCGATCTTGCCCGCGCCGTTGATCGCGATCGACGACGCGATCTCGCGAAGCGTCGATCGCGAGATCGCGCCGTCGCCATTGATCGCGAGATCGCGCCGGCGAGATCGCGATCGTTGATGATTTTTTCTGGATTTGTGTTTTCCTTCTTCTTTTCCAAACACCAAAAAATATTTTCCGGAAATTTTTTTGAAATGCAACCAAACACATGGAAACATTTTCCTTTTCCGGAAATTAGCATTTCCGGAAAATATGTATTTTCCGGAAAATGTTTTACAGCAACCAAACACAGCCTTTGTTTCAGATAGGAAAACAAGATTCGGATTATACTCATGAATCAGCTCCCTAATTGCTTTAACTATTAGGGGTCTACTAGCACCCTAGCAGTAAGTTAAATGGTGTTAATAACCACGTAGTAATTGCTTGTGTTGAAAAATCAAAAATCAAATCTCAATTCGACCTAACACGCGTTTTTCACTAACACTATTTATTTGCATCGCCTTTTTCCAATGCTACTAAAAAAAATTATTTTTTTGGCAAAAATCACATTTTTCTCCTTACATTTTCATACGATTCTACTTTAGTCCTTAACTTTTATTTCCACCGCTTTTAGTCCCTATCATAAAAAACACATTTTGTTTTTGTCCCTACCGTTACATCAGAGATGGAAAATACACACGTAACAAACAGAGTGCACTGTTGGCACACTAAAAACTGACGTGACCATTAAAATAATAATAAAAATATCAAGTCAGCATCTAAATTAAAAAAAAATTATTAATTTTAACTAAATAAAAAAATAAAAAACTAAAAATTACATGAATTGAGATCTAAGTATGCCTTGAACAAGAATAATAAAAACACAAACCCAGAAATTAAAAAAAAAAAAAAAATTCTGGGTTGGTGAGGTCAATTTAAAGCTTAGGGGTTTGTTTTATTTTTTTTTTTTTTGGTAGATCCGAAGCTCAGGGGTTTGGTTTTTTTGAGATCTGACAAGGAAAGAATCTCGAACCGACCGTGCAGTGTCACCACACTACTCCCCGCAGGTTGTTTCCAAGTAACATTCACCACTGTCCCAGTTCCACTCAACACACAAACCCCTCTCCCTCTTCGCCTCGCGTAATTCGACACGCTCTCCACTATGTCCGCAGCGTTCGACTCTTCCAGCATGTGCGATCGGAGAGCGTTCAGACTGTCCCGAGTTACGATTATCGGTGGCTTCGGCTTGTTCTTCGATCCAGGTGGTCGGCCACGTGGACGGCGGTTCGAGTTTGTAGTGGCTGCACCGGAGCTTGTGGCTTGTGCATCGGAGTCATGCTTGTGATCTCCTTCGTCTGGAGAGTCCAGAGAATCGGAAGGTTGAGGATTATCAATAAAAAGAGGTCTCTGAGTCTGAGTCTGAGTCTGATTCTGAAGGTGCAATTCAGGCCTGAGAAGGTGATGAACATAGCGAGCTGAACCGACTTGACCTGGGTTATGAGACCGTACAACAGAGAGAGGTTGGTGAGGTTGATTTCAAGCTCAGGGGTTTCGTTTTTTTTTTTTTTGTTTTTTTTTTTATTATTAATAAATTTCTATGTTTGTGTTTTTAAATCTATATTTGTCTTCTTGTTGTTCTCGTTCAAAACATACTTAGATCTCAATTTATGTGATTTTTAGTTTTTAATTTTTTTACTTAATTAAAATTAATAACTTTTTTTTAATTTAGATATTAACGTGACATTTTTTAATGCCAAATAACATTTATTATTATTATTTTAATGACCGAGTCAGCTTTTAATATGCCTATAATGCATTCCGTTTGCCACGTGTGTATTTTCCATCTCTGATAAAACGACAGGAACAAAAACAAGACACGTTTTTCAGAATAAGAACTAAAAACGGTGGAATTAAAAATTAAGGACCAAAATGAAAATTGGGTGAAAATATAAAGACGAAAATGTGATTTTTGCCTATTTTTTTTATCAGATATTGTTACTCAAATTAGACGTATCCTTTATTTTTCTTTTTAATTTATGTTAATACTAAGAACTTATGTAACAATCACTACCTTCCAAAAGTATTTAGGGCTAGCCCATGGCCTAGGTTTAAGTCTCCTACTACAAAAAGACCTCAAACCTTCATGAAAAAAAAAAAGCTTGACACTCTATTATAAAATTTATCCAAATTTTTATGAGACCTTCTTGATTCTTGGAGATTTTATCTTTGTTTCAAATAGGAAGATAATATCCAGATTAGACTCATGAACCAACTCCCTAATAGCCCTAATTGTCGGGGCTCTACTAGCACCCTAGTAGTAAGTTAAATGGCAATAATAACTACGTAGTAAATTGTGTTGAAAAATCAAAAATCAAATCCCAGTTCCACCTAACAAATGTTTTTCCCTAATACCATTTATTTGCATCGCCTTTTCCCATTGCTACTCAAAAAAAAAAAAAAAAAAAAAAAATCTTTTTTTTTTAATCGAATATCGCTACTCAAATTAGACGTACCCTTTCTTTTTCTATTTAATTTATGTTAATACTAAGAACTTATGTAGCAATCACTACCATCCAAAAGTATTTAGGGGTAGCACAAGACCTAGGTTTTAGTCCCCCCACTACAAAAAGACCTCAAACTGTCAATAAAAAAAGGCCCCACACCCTATTATAAAATTATCCAAGTTTTTATGAGATCTTCTTGACACTCGGAGATTTTATCTTTGTTTTAGATAGGAAGACAAGATCTGGATTAGACTCACTATTTAGCTCCCTAATAGCCCTAACTATTGGGACTCTACCAGCACCCCAGCAGTTAGTTAAATGGAAATAATAACTATGTAGTAACTGATTGTGTTAAAAAATAAAAAATCAAATCCTAGTTCGACCTAACATGCGTTTTTCACTATCACCGTTTATTTGCATTGCCTGTTTCCATTGCTACTCAAATTTTTTTTTTTTTTTTAATTGGATATTGCTACTCAAATTAGACGTACCCTTTTTTTTTTCTTTTTAATTTATGTTAATACTAAGAGCTTATGTAACAATCACTACCATCCAAAAGTATTTAGGACTAGTCCAAGGCCTAAGTTTAAGTCCCCCTAATACAAAAAGGCCTCAAACCTTCATAAAAAAGGCCCCATGCCCTCTTGGAGATTTTATCTAGTTTCTAATAGGAAGACAAGATCTGGATTAGACTCACGAATCAGCTCCCTAATAGCCCTAACTGTTGGGGCTCTACTAGCACCCTGGCAGTAAGTTAAATAACAATAATAACTACGTAGTAACTAATTGTGTTGAAAAATCAAATGCCAATTCGACCTAACACGCGTTTTTCACTATCACCATTTATTTGCATGGCATTTTTCCATTACTACCCTTTTTTTTTTTTTTTTGATTGGATATTTCTACTCAAATTAGACGTACCCTTTCTTTCTTTTTCTTTTTCTTTTTTAAAAGGAAAAAATGACAGAACGACTAGTTTGGAGTATTTTTTTGATACATGCCTATTTTTTAAGTGGGTATTTTTCCTATGTAGCATAACATGAGACATTGCAAGATTTAACTTTCTTTCAACTTTTACTATTATATATAGTATATGATATGATAAGATTAGCAATGGAATTTAGATATATGAACCAATCTAATATCTAAACTATGTGAGGTAATACAACTTACTCATGACTCATGATTCTATCATATATAAGTGCTATCACAATAAGAATATGGTTCACAATTTTTTCAATTAGATAAAAGAATGATGCTGCATTTCCAAAAGAAGCAATATTAGATATTCATTGAAAGTCTGGTGTTGCAGTAGATGGTCATGTTACATTCAGTAGTGGCTGGGAATGGGTCAGATTTGTTGAATAGTAAAATGCTATCTTCAACTTGTCACAGTGAATTATAATTTGGGTCCGGGTAACGTGTGCCCTAAGGGCACACATTAACAAATCCAGTTTTGAAAAAGTTTTATTGGGAATTGAAAAAGTTGTCAAAACTTTTTCAATTTCCAATAAATTTTTTCCTAAATTGGTTTACTATTATATGCCTTTAGGACACACATTAGTAAAATCCTTATAATTTTATTCATCAGCTTTTTAGTTTTATATAATATCCTGGCAATCTAATTTGGTAATATGCATGCAACCCCATAATTATTTCTATCCCGATGCATTGTTCTTTTCTCCAAAATTATTTCTTATCATTCATGGCTACTAAATGTAGCTAGTTCTTACTACTTTTGAGCTGTCAGTAGTAATAATAATGCCCGTTTTCCAAAACTTTTCTCAAGGGCAATTCTAAAAAGGAAAAAATAGGACAGTCAAATGCATATTGAAAAGTGGATAAGTAATGCAAGTTGATAAAAGGTACATAGAAATAAGAAATTTACTTATATTAATTGGAAGAACGATTACAAAAGATTTAAACAATATTCTCGATCGAAATCTGATTGTATACTCGATATAAAAGACTTTGAGAAGAATCTTGATCAAAATCTATTGAGTGGATAAATCTAAACTACAAATAGAGTCGGCTAAGGCTAGACCATGGGCTGAGTTGGGCTGGCTTGGCCCCTTTTTACTAGACTCGTGTGCCTAGTGGGCAAGAAATAAAAGGCATTGACCAGTGAACGGGTCAGGTTTGGCTTACCCTAAAGGGAAAACCCTTGCCCATGGCTCTACATATGGGTAATGTCTATTTTGTCTTGAATGGATTGGGCCTAATGGGCTTTTAATGCCATTAATTTTTTTTTTTTAACAAGCTTTCAATAGGCTTATAAAATTTAATAAAAATATTATAATTATATTATATTACAAAACAAAAGCACAAAAAAAAAAAAAAAAAAACCCCATTAATACCATTGCACACCCTTGATGCAACGATCACTCTACAAATATAAATGCTTGTGGGGTGTGGGAGGTAAGAGCCGGAGTTCAAGTCTCTAGAAGTGAGCTTTCACACACATATATACCTAGATTAGGTTAAAATATAATTCCTATCTTGTATTAAAAAAAAAAACATTAATTAACTTGTATTAATTGGAATAATTAATTAAGTACATTGATGTATTCATAAATATATTAGAGTGAGAATAGTTGTATCACTACAAAATATGTATTTAGTAAGATAATAAAATAAAATAAAAGGTGTATATCGTAACTGGGTTGGCACCAACATTCACTTGTCTATTATTTTCAATTCTCAATCAATTTGTATTTGAATATCAAGTGATTTTATCTTTGAAAAAAATGAAATAACTTGTTACATAAATTTTGCAACTAATTGCTAATTGTTAAAGAATTAAAACTTATTTCAATTCATCTTTGCTTGGACAGTTTAAGATTATTAGTGATTCTATTGTTCAGTGAAATTGCAATAATATCTTAGATAAATTGGATTTGATTTTTCTATAATTTAAAATTTATTTTAATCTTGTTTTATTATATTTTTGTATTACAGATAGTGTTTATTTTATTTATCAATATTTACTAGAAAATATTAATTTATATATGAAAAACTTTATAAAAAAAGTAAGAGAGAAGAATAGACAAATGAATTGAATATCAAATAGGATTTCAATTAGTAAAACCCAAATATAAGAACTTAAATAATAATTTTGCATCTTAAAAAATAGGAAGATTGAATTTTAAATTAAAAATTATAACTGATATATATATATATATATATATATTATAAAAAACCTTTTTCACTTAAAATTATCATCTTAGACTTCAAATTATATCGAGCCGTCCTCAATTACGAATTTATGGTATTTCTTTCTTTGAGCCTTGTTGTCCATTTAATACTTGTTCCCCACATGTTAGATTTGGACCCTTGGAATCTTTACTACTTACATGTCAATGCTTTATATTCACGTGGAATCGTATCCTTTTTCAATGTGTTTAAACATTGCTTGGCTTTATCACATGGACGGAGCCATTCATGGACTAAGGGGTGGGGAAATGGGCCCCCTAATTTTTTTTTAAAAAATATAATTATAAAACTATATTTTTAGGTACTAATTTTAACAATTTCGTTCAATAAAATTAATACCATTCATGTGAGAGAAAGAAGTACACATTTATGGTACTCCGAGAGTACGATTTGGACCCTTAAAATCTTTACTACTTACATGTCAATGCTTTATATTCACGTGGAATCGTATCCTTTTTCAATGTGTTTAAACATTGCTTGGCTTTATCACATGGACGGAGCCATTCATGGACTAGGGGGTGGGGAAATGGCCCCCTTAAAAATTTTTTAAAATATAATTATAAAACTATATATTTAGGTACTAATTTTAGCAATTTAGTTCAATAAAATTATCACCATTCATGTGAGAGGAGGGAGTACGCATTTATGGTATTCCGAGAGTACACAATAATTTCCCTTCTTTCTTTGAGCCTTGTTGTCCATTTAATACTTGTTCCCCACATGTTAGATTTGGACCCTTGGAATCTTTACTACTTACATGTCAATGCTTTATATTCAATGCTTTATATTCAAGTGGAATTGTATCCTTTTTCAATGTGTTTAAACATTGCTGGCTTTGTCACATGGACGGAGCCATTCATGGACTAGGGGGTGGGGAAATGGCCCCCCTAAATTTTTTTTTTTAAATATAATTATAAAACTATATATTTAGGTATTAATTTTAGCAATTTCGTTCAATAAAATTACATTTTGTCTCCCTTATTGATCATTATAAGAGAAATGCTATAGCTATAGCTACAAACTTTTTTACAGATTATTAAGGCAGCAAATTTTTATTGGTTTGCATCTGGGTCCACTCCTTACATCATTTTTTTACTTATTAATAACTACTAATCACAACAAAAATTTGTAGATCTAGTTTTTTCTTTCTTTTTTAAAGTCCATAAAAAAAAAAAAAAAACTTTATAGATCTAAAATCTACAAAAACAATATACAAGCCCAAAATATTATCCCAACAACAAAAATTACCAATAGGCAATAAAAATAAAAAAATAAAAAAATTTGAGACTGATCCACTAATTTTACCACAAAAAAAAAAAAACAACTTAGTCCTTTAAAAAACTTTAAACAAAATAATTTTGTTCTTACTCTCACAAGCAGGCAGAGAGGTTTTGATCAAATCAATCTTACAAGCCATGCCCACCTTCACAATGAACTGCTTTAAGTTACCAAAGAGTTTGTGCAAAGATATAGAGTCGCTCATACGAAAGTTCTGGTGGGGATATAGTGGGGATCAACGAAAAATCCACTGGATGGCCTGGAATAAGCTTTGCCTTCCTAAATGTCAAGGCGGCTTGGGATTTCGTGAGATCGAAAATTTTAATCTTGCACTCCTTGGGAAGCAAGTATGGAGGTTGATTCACAATAGTGATTCTTTGTTCTACAAGGTGTTTAAAGCTAGGTTCTTTCCAGCTTGCTCAATCATGGATGAGGGGGTCAAAACCACGGGGTCCTATGCGTGGCAGAGCATACTTAAGGCATGACATGTTATTGACTTGGGTTCTTCATGGCGAATTGGAGATGGAAGGAGCGTTCGAATTAGAGGAGATAAGTGGCTGTCCGGTTTGTATTCCAGCAAAGTCCTTTCTCCTCAAAAGTTCTTTCCAATGAATGCCAAGGTATGTGCCTTAATGATTGAAAATGGGGCAAGCTGGGATGAAAACAGGGTCAGAGGAGAATTCTTACCATTTGAGGCTAGGGAGATTCTTAGCATCCCTTTAAGCTCTCGCCAATCGGCTGATATCAGAATATGGAAGGAAACAAAAAATGGCAGATACTCCACGAAATCAGCTTATAGACTCCTAGCTAAGTCAGCAAGCAAAAATCAACCAGGCCCATCGAGCTCATTGGTCCATAAGAAATTCTGGTCCACCATTTGGATGCTTAATATTCCAAATAAGATTAAGCATTTCCTTTGGAGAGCTTGCTCTGAATCATTACCAACAAAGAAGAATCTCAGTCGCAGAAATCTAGTCACCAATGCCAATTGTGATCTCTGCCATGATAAACCTAAAGATGTTTTACATGCTCTTTGGGATTGTTATTTGGTTAAGGAAATTTGGTGGCAGGAGGATTTATGTAAACCCCACATTGCTGAACAATTCGTGTCTTTTCAGGACTTGTTTTTGGGAATCCTTAACAAGCACGACCATTATTTGGTTGGGAGATTTGCAGTTATTGCCTAGAGTATTTGGTACAAAAGGAATACGACTCGGACTGGCTCACCCTCGCTGCCAAGAACACAGATCCATGCTGATGCCTTAGAATGCCTCAATGAGTTTCATCAGGTCCAAGACATGCCCACGGTCTCACATCAACCTCCAACACCAGTCCATTGGTGCCCACTTCCTAATTCCTGGTGTAAGGTTAATTTTGATGGTGCCATATTTCAAGAGCTAGGAGCTGCAGGTATAGGGGCAGTCATCAGAGACCATGAAGGTAGAGTAATTGGTGCTATGTCAGAACGAATTGCTTTACCCCCATCCGTTGAACACGTTGAGGCTCTAGCATGTAGAAGGGCAATTCTATTTGCAAAGGACCTCAATCTTCAGGCCGTAACATTTGAAGGTGATTCTGAAACCATTATAAACTACCTCAACTCAGATGAAGACTGTTTGGCCTCCTTTGGCCATCTGATTGAGGATTCTTGGCACCTGATATCTAGTTTCCAAGCTGTTACATTCTCACATGTAAAACAAAATGGGAACAATGTAGCTGATAAATTAGCTAAATTAGCCAGACAATCCCATGTTCCACGGATGTGGGTTGAGGACATCCATAGTGATGCTTCCAATTTTGTATTGATTGACAGAAGTTTCTGTTGATGATTGATTGAATAAATGGTCTTCTTTCTCCAAAAAAAAAAAAAAAAAAAAAAAAAAAAGCCACACTCTACACACACATAAAAATAATAATAATAAAAGAAAACCTTTGTCAACTAAGTAATAGAGCTGAAAGCCGAAATCATTGCATATAGCTAACAATAAAACTGCCCCCCCTAACTTCAAGTCCTGGCTCCGTCCCTGCTTTATTATGAAGTGGCACAGTTTCTTACTATATATTATTCTTCAAAACTAGTCAATACATGGTATAAATTTTATTTAGAAACTGAATTCGTCAATAAATTATTGCCATTAATATGTTAGGATTTTAATATATGTAGTTCTAGAATTTAAGCATTAGAATAACACTCATAAATTAAAAATTATGTTGGGGTTTGTGGTTTATTAGCACAAAATCCTTCACATTCACTAATCTAACAGCTAGTATTTGTTAGGTTGTTTCTTTCACCAACCCATATGAAAACCAGTCGTGTAGACGAAAACCATGATTTAGTACCAGTTCTATTTTATTTTCCTAGTTCAACCAACAGTCCACGTTTTAGATATTAAGAGGTCCATTAATATCTAAACATGGGCTGTTGAATCGTTCATTTCTTGCACAAAAACAATCCCTTGAATTTTACTTTACACAGTCAAAGTTGGTTGATACGGTCCAAACCAAATTAGGGAAATTGCTTCGTTTGCGTTTCTGTGTCATTACTCACTTTTTTATCCTTAATATCTTAAACTCCATAGAAAATGTGGGGAAAAATTGATTTGGCCAAGAAATCCATGTGTTCGGACCTCAAGGACCAAAGTATAACTTAAACTAGACGTACATCAATTAATTAGTGGTGCATCAATTTGACTATGCCCTTTACTCCAAAAATTTTTAAAAATAAAATAAAATGGTTTGTTGGTTATCAAGAACATGCCTGTGTCTTATTTCTGCTATTATTGAGTCAATAGCTTATGAACTTGGGCATGCCAAGCACATTTCGTCTATATATGTGGGTCTAATACTCTAATTTTCAAAATAAATTAGATTCTCAAAAAATAAAAAATAATACTCTAATTTTGTGATCTTTGATACCACAATATATGAAGAATAACCCTCCCATTCTTTTATGAAAAAAAAAAAAAAAAAAAAAAAAAAACAGCAACGTTGCGAAGGGAGATGTGGCTCTGTGCAAACGCTCCAAGTGGAATATACAGAGATGCTGTGCCGACTAAAAATAAAGGCATATTAATTACAATCACCAAAAAAAAAAAAAAAAAAATTCTGTGTAGTTATTTATATATGTACGAATGTTGAATAGTAGCATGACTGACAAAAATTCATGACTATTTTGCATTAAAAAAAAAAAAAAAAAAAAAACTGACTATAACAGATTTAGGTAGGTTAGAAATTAATTTGAAGTTGGAAAGTTGACTCTTATTTCAAAAGCTGAGTTAAGTTTAAAGAACTAAACCATATCGTAGCTGGGTGAAGAAGTTCTTGATAGTGATTCTCAAAAAAAAAAAAGTTCTTGATAGCGGTGTTACGTTTGTGATTGCATAGATAGCTAGCAAAAGTTTCGGCTTCATTAGGCAAACGTTTCATTTCTAAATGTTACAAGGTATGTGAATGTCATCGCCTATATATGCTGCTATGCATAAATTAACTTTAAGGAAATGTTAAAATTAATATCAATTTTACAATAAATCATTTACAAATTAACTTATCTAATACTTAATATGGTTGGTGTCACATTGGCTATATAATGATTTTTTATTTTTATTTTATTTTTTAAATAAAGGATTCTTTTCATTAGAACCGGTTACATGGGTACATTACTATGTATTTATTAATGAATAAAATCTGGGACCCTCCACTGGCCAAGTCTCAAAATCTTATAATGCCATGCATGACATGTTAATTAGTGAGTGTGCTACATCAATTATTCTGTCATGCGTATGTGCTTACTAGTTAACACATCAATTTATAAGTCCTCTGTAATAAAATTTATAATAGTCTTAGCACATCAATTTATAATAAATTTTGTTGGGAATGAGTATTATAATCTCCCAAATTCCATTAATTTGCCAACCAACTTGTGGTACATTGATGATTGATCTCTATTAATCAGTTTTCACCAAAATCATCAGCAAGTAGGCTACACCTAGGCATAAACTTCTGAACATCATTTTCATGATATGATACATGTTCATGAACTTGAGCTCTCTTTACAGAAAACCTAGAATTCTCCTCTGCTATTAAATGCTCCAAGTTGAAATGACTGAATCTAGCGATTGCTAGCTGTGCACTCGCGATAGCTCAGTGCTTCAGTCTGCTTAGTCCTTACCAACACATATAGACCCCGCAATCTGATCCCCCATTGCCGTGTGATGACGTACAAGGCAGATCTATTGCATGAGGGGCCAAGACGTGTCTTTAGAGTTAACACAAGCTGAGCGTACGATAGGTTTGATTAAATGGCATTAGTTTATAACATTCAATTAGGTAAACAAGCAGTTGGGGTCCACTCAATAGGCAAAACATTCAGAAAATAAAAGACAGTTGGGTCCATTTGATAACTTTAGATAGACGTGTGCATGGGTCAGGTTGGATCAGGTTAAGGGGATTTTTTGACCCAACCCATCATAGTGGGTCAAAAAAAATTCAACTCAACCTAATCCATCACATAAGTCCAACCCAACCCAACCCACATGGGTCGGGTTGAACCCATGGGTTTAACAATTTTTTTTATTATTATTAAATTGAGTAGAAAAAAAAATATAAATATTAATATATTAAAAAAACCTAAAGATTAGTATCAATGTAACTCCTTAAAGGCAAACAACACTAATGACTAAACAACAATAGTAATTTATTAGAATTTGTGTGAATTAATTGGCTTTTATATAAGATAGGAAGAATTGGTTATTTAAAAAATAATAATTATATAATATATTTTTTATATATATTAAATTAGTATTAGTAGGAGGAATCGAGGAAATGCTGCTCTATAGCTGGTTTTTTTTTTAAATTATAAATATATATATATATATATATATATATATATATATATAAGTGCCCTACAGCTGATTTAAAAAAAAAATTGATTAAATATATAATATATTTTAAATATATATTAAATATGGTGGGTCGGGTCGGGTTTGATGGGTTTGTAATTTTATGACCCAAACCCAACCCGACTCACTATAAAAAAAAATTTTGTAACCCAACCCAACCCACCAAGCCTTAAAAACCAACCCAACCCAACGGATCGGGTTGGGTTGGGTTTGGCGGGTCGATGGGTTTTCTGCACACCCCTAACTTTAGACATTTTTTATGGTGTTCATATATGTGGTTTGAGCCTCATCTTCCATACATCCATTATCTACCTATCTCAAAAATTATGTAAACAAATAGTTGCTACCATGGATAAAACTTAGTTAGATACGCCTTCTTTAGGTATAATACATTAAAATTTCTAATTAAATTTAAATACATAATTACATTGAAGTAAATTGTATTTATAGAAAAAATTACATTACTTGTGCTTCATTACTCAATATAACATCAAGGAATCTAATTTAATACCACTAAGATATTATAGGTAAGTTTTACCCTTTAACACCCTATACCCAGGGGCAATTTAATACCACTAAGATATTATAGGTAAGTTTTACCCTTTGACACCCTATTCCCAGGGGCGGAGGGACATAAAGCCTTGGGGGCCCCCCAAGTTTTGAAACACTTATAGTATTGTTTAAAAATAAATTAGGCCCCTACAAAATATAATGATTGGCCCCTCCAAATTTTTTTACAGAGGCAAGATTACTCTTAACTTAAATCATATCATACTAAAAGAAAAGATAACCAAACAGTTCATCTACTTGTATTGCATGCCAAAAAAACTGGAGTTTTCTAAACTATTGGATAGAAGAACCTTAGTTTTAGAGTTCCAATTAGCTATGGATGTTCACCATCTTCACAGTTCATGCTTATTTTTTACTGTTGTTTTGCTTTGTTTTCGAATAATGAAAACTTATGGCTTTCCTTAAAAAATGTCACAAATGTTAGTCTAGTGTTAGTTTTTATGTTTTTTCCCTTTAAAATGTAGCAATGACCGCATTTAGCTATTTAAAATTCCAATATTTAGTTAGTTTCTCAAGTGTACACCACAACAAAACACACACTTATACCAAAACCAAATAAAACCCTAGCCTCCAGGTGCCTTTCTTTTTATTTTTTCTAAGAATACAAATTGTTTACAATTGTGAAATGCAATGTGCATTGCTTGAATTGGTGTGTTTTTCTTTCTCATTCTTGGTCTTCAAATTTAATATATTTATTTTTCTCATCATTATCTCCACAATCATCATTTTTTTCCACACAATTTGATCTTTTTCTCATATCACCAATTTGTTTTCCTCATAGTTATATTTTTTTTTTCTCACATTATCATCATAGTTATAGTTATATTTCAATAATAAAATATGGTTATTGGTTATGAGTTATGACTAACCTATAAATACATGATTCGGCCCCCAAGTGAAAAATCCTGGCTACGCCCTTGTCTATACCCATATGTAGATATTATCATATAAAATAATATTTTTGGATAAGAGTTTTTTTTTTGGGGGTGAAGAATAATATAAAATAATATTGAACTTTCTAATATATATATATCCAATCATCTTTTCCCCCAAAAAAATCAATCAACAATATTTTACGTAGTGTGTGTAGATGTTAAACTCGAAATAAAAATTAAATAGCACATGAAAACACGCCAGCTTAATGACCTATTATGCATAAAATTGCATATAAGCACAAAAAGCTTCTTTGGTTAGTTTTCTTTTTGGTCGGCTTCTGTTGATACAGATAAGCAAATACTTTGACTCACAATTTTGCCACCTCTTTTTGTGGGATCCATACGATCTATCTCTGACTCTAAGGCTTTCTTCTTCTAGTTGTTGCTGCTTTATGTATACTCATCTCTGTTCCTCACCAATTTATGATGTTGTTGCTGTATACTCATCTGTATTGCCCACCTAATTATGGTGGATGGCTCGTGGGACTTTCTTTCAAAAAAAAATAATCTTTATCTTTAATTAGAAAAAATATTATATATATAAATTAAAAGATAATCAGAAAAATGTTTAATAGATTTTTTATCTTGTGCTGACCTTGACTAATATTTTTGATGATAATGTAAGGTCAAATGTAAAAAATTTAGAATTAAGGTTTTGTTGCTATAACGTTTTTGCCAAAGTAATTGTTTTTATTTATTTATTTAATTTTTGGATATGTAGATAGGGAGATGTTAGATATATTATGGCCCCAATAGCCTAAACCAACTGTAGACTCATGTATTTGTAGAATAAACTAGTTAATCTTAGGTTAGTCTATGGTTAATTTAGAGTTAGTTAAGTATTTTCTAGCATATAAACCTTACATTTGGTACATTGTACTACAAGTATTTAAGAGACATATGTAGCTGTCAAGAGATTTCACATTATGGATTTCGGCTATTAGGTTGAAGTATTAGGTTGAAGTCGAACCATGTAAATCTTTGTGTGCTCTCTCTTTCATGGTTCTTGAAGGTTGAGATTTTGATTTTTTTAATTTGTCTTTGTAGTTTTTTATTTTTTTTTATTTTTTTTTTTTTAGAGATAATTACAACATGCTGCTAATTTCGTAGCTCGAACCCTTTCCCCCCTAGACCCTCAAACACTTTGTACATGGAGAAATGCCAATTTAGCTACAAGGCCTTTGGCTATTTGTCTTTATAGTTGATACTATATAAGCAATCAAAAACAATAATTTTAGCACCACACACTTTCACACATTATTTATCACAATTGTTTTATGTGGTAGACTACGATTGACTATATGTTACTTCTACATAGATCTACAATCTTTTCTTCATTACTCAATTATGGTAAATGATGTGTGAAAGTATATAGTCCTATAATTATTCAATCAATAGAGGCATAAGAGAAGAAGTTGCACACGTCTTGGCAGCAAGAAGGTATGGAAAGTATTAAAAATCTCATTTATGAAGCGTTATTGTTAAGTTGTGGCAAAGGGTCTATGAAAGTATATGATCCTATAATTATTCAATCAATAAAGGCATTAGAGAAGAAATTGCACACATCTTGGCAGCAAGATGGGAAAGAAAGTACTAAAATTTTCATTTATTAAGCGCGGCTGTTAATCTGCCATATAAATAAGATGTGGTCTACATGAACAGCTTAATGTGGCTGGGATTTACTGTTTCAACCTTTCAACCATCACAAATTGACAAGACAATTACTTCAAGACAATTAGAATTAATTAATAGGAGGAATTATTATGTGGGAAGACCCAAAACAAAAGTTATGACATACTAATACGGCAATTGTTTTGATTCTCAAAAACAAAACAGAAAACCAAACAACCGACAATTGTTTTCATTATAAAATATAAAATGATTTTATTATTATTATTATTAGTTAGAAATATGAGATTTTAAACTCCAAATATCTCTCTTGAGAAATCAAGAAATGAATACTAATTGAGTTACAAGATTTTTAGTAATAAAAATAAATAAATAAATCTATGCTCTTAGAGCATTTCTTGACTTTTCTCATAAACAAAATGACAATTTTTACCACAATTCTCTTGACTCAAGTGGTATTTATTATGGGTTTATTTGTTTAAGGCCAACTTATTTGTTTAAACCCATATTTTCTCTTACTTTTCAACTAATAAACTACCAACATACAAGCTAACCAAATACACAGTCCCTTTAAAAACTTAACGTAACCAAAAAAAAAAAAAAGACAACTGTTTGATATAATGTTCATTTTAACATTATCAAATTAACATTGTTACAAGTAAGTACTTCACAACTCCAAGAACACTGGTAATAATTTCATGGAGGGACTACACACTTGAAGGAGGAGTAAATAAATATTCTGCCAACCTCAGGACATGTTTTTATCCACTTTTTTTTTGGTTGGATAGAAACTTATGGTGACTTCAGGCCATAAATATTAAAAGGAGTAGTAGATTATTACACTTATAATTTGGTCTCAACCACTTGAATTCCTCCATATTTCTTCTAGTTCTCTAGCAAATGCCTTTTGCCTTCCTACAACAATTGTAATATGATCTTTTTTCTCAATCACCTTGATACGAGCTCGAGGTATTTTTGTTTGCACATGGTAGCTACATTCAACTGGTATAAGTTCATCATCTTTGCCATGGAATATAGTAACCTCACATTTTAGGTTGTCTCGAACTGCTTCCAAATATGTATCAATTTTGCTAGCGGTACCACAAATAATGTTGTGAAGGGTATGCCATGCAGCATTGTGGGTGTGGCAAAAGAAACCTTCGAGCAAGAATGTCCTAATCCTGTAAAACATTTCAAGAAAAATAATAATAATTAAAGAAAATCATAATAATTAAATGATTGATGACAATGTTAGATAGATGTCTTTGTCAATAAGCTCTAGTTTGAATCGAAGGGAAGGCCAACAACGCACAATAAATGAACAACCAAATTTGATGGGCTGTCCCCATGTGTCTTGATTCACGCTTGAAGTCTGAACAACATTTCACCTAAAACTGCCCAAATAGTGGAAAAGAACTATGACTTAGCCACTGTAGTAATGTGACGGGTGTGCCCTCAATTTTTCTTCTTATAAACACAATATTTACTATGTGCCATTGATTATGTCAAATAAAAGTTGGTAGATTCATATGAAACCAATAGTTCATCGATCACAAACACACGTGTTATTAATTTGTGATGAAAGTGATAGAAAAATCGTGTGATATATATAAAATTAATGTGATAAAAAAGTGACGTATGAATCTTTCAAATTTTGTCATAATTTTTACAATTTAAATAAAAAATAAAATATTTTGTATCACTTATTTATTAATTTCTTTATACATTTTATAGTAAGATTGGTAAAACTTTTTTTTTTTTTTTTCAAGAGGCACATGCATTGTGCTTATGGGGAAATTAGATTTTCTATATGTTTTAAGACATTCACTTCAACATGTATATTTCAAGTAATCCCTTGCTGAATCACTTAAACTTTGATACTTCCTTCCATTATGTTTCTCATATCACTTAAACCTCATATATGTTTAGTTTTTTAAATTAATGTTAATTTCCTCCTTTTATTAATTATTTGAGTTAATTACAATTTACACACTTGTAATTTTGGTTGGAATCTAGTATTTTAACTTTGTGGGTTAAAGCTACACTCTATTCACTTTAGATCAAATTAAAATACACATATGTGAATCATATACCTCGAAAAGAAATTTATAAAATAAAAAATAATTTGAAAACATTTAATTCATATATTGGCTAAGGTATAATTAATATATTTTATAGATACCACTATACTTTTATCCAACCTACTTTAAACAAAACAAAATAAAATAAGTTATATGAAACATAAACTAAATTCATTAAATAAAAATTTGAACTCAAGTATAAATGTGAGTAATAGTGTAATAAACAATTTGACCGACAAAATTGGGAATATTTATTATTAAAATTCTTATATCATTTTTTCTCCCAAAAAAAAATTCTTATATCATTTATAAATGACTATCTTTTCACGAATAGTTTAACTCCCCTTATCCCAATTTTGTATTCATTTCCAATGGCCTCAAATTAGAGTTCAGAGCTATATTTTTCTTCTCTCAGCCAAAAAAAAAAAAAAATCTATATTTTTCTTCTTTACCTGAAAAGGAGATCAAAATGACATTTCTTCAAACCATTAAAGCCAACTATATTTTTGTCTATTATGCCGTGTACCAATCAATATCTGAACTGTATACTTTCATCCCATATTATATCGTCTTGTCAATTTCAATATGACTTTGATGTTCGAGTACCAACATGCAGTAACACCATTATGATCTTGGCCCCCACTAATTGAAACTCCCCTGTTACTATCTTTTTCTTTGTACTAGCCGGGGCACGGGCACGGCCATTTCAAGAGTAAAGATGAGACACCTATCTTTAAACTCTCACGACAATTTTTGTTTGGTAGAAGGGAAATTCGTTAAACAAACAAAACTAAGGAGGAAGAGAAGAATCAGAGATGGTCCTGTTAACATACAATTTCACTTCAATTTCACACCTTGTTAATTTGTGTAATGTCGACTAAAAGTATTATGTCGACTAAAAGTACAAGAGAGTAGAAAATGTCTATCACTCATTATTGCACATATTAACAAGTTGTGAAATTAAGTGTATATTTCGCAAAATTATTTTTGGTAAATTATTTTACTATTCAACTTATTTTTGTTACTATTCATGGGCCCTACTGCACTTTATGGTACTATTCATGAGTCCCACCATATTATTTCAGCTAACTTTTACCTTTATCTACAGTACTTTCAGCAAATTTTCAGTAAAATGTTTTCAATTTTAGAAAAGTAAACGGATCTCAAACATACCCTAAGTGTAAATTTGAATGTGTTCTTATAATTTTTCTTTTAAAAGTATATCTTGGACAAATCTTACTTATGATCTTTTTTATTTTTATTTTTTATTGCAGAGTTATAGATTTTCCATTGTGAGTTGTGAGGATAATTGTCTTTTGATCTTGAGAGAAGTACTTTACTGACCTAAATGAAAAAAAAGAAAAAAAAAAGGTTTAGCTAGCGAGCGTGAGGGACAAAATAAAAAAAAAGTACGTTATGTTTCTAATATGATCCATTTAGAGGTAGGTAGCCTATAATTGTATTAATAATAAACCTATGCATGGAAAAAATTTAGATCCAAACCAATTTTGGAATTATATTTTTCCAATCTACTATGCGACAGTTCATATAATAATTCACAAGTAGTTTTAATCATATGATTTTTTAAAATAAGCCATGTGACTTGTATAAATAATATAGATGGATAGTCTTATAAGTCTTTACGTAGTAAATTAGAGAAGATACATTCAAAGTATTTTGAAACTAAACTTTGTCAAACAAATATTGTTCTTGCATTAAATGTTAGTGGTGTTTGTTTAAAAAAAAAATAAAAACATATTTTGGTTGTGTTTTTATATGTTGAGTTTGACGTTTTGACCCCAAGAAAAAAATAAGGTAAAGAACTGGTTGGATCTTGGATGGGTACTATGGTAGTTGGATTATAAAATAGAGAAATTGCGCTGATTTGGAAAGCCTCTAGATGAAAATATGCACATGACTACATGGCGTACTCAAAAATTAATGTATAGAATTTGAGAGGTTGAGTGAGCATTGACACAGTCTAAGGTGGTAGGTTGAACAATTACCTGTTTCTAGTAATAAGTTTGGCAAGAAATTCCCACCACCTGTGGTTTTTGCATATGAGAAGACAAATAGTCCTGGATATGTGTTCGTACCAGCATGCCATTGAAGCTCCAAACCCAATCAGTGGCCAAACACGCCTTGGTGCTATCCTTCTCATCATATACTGTGTGGCTTGTTCACTCTTTGGTGCCGGGAAATATGGCTGCCATGTTATACCAAAAATGATCATACATATCATGCAGAAAGAATTTTCAATATCGATTTATATTAGAAAAATGTTACGTTTATAACGATTTCACTGCATATTCTATGTTGCAAGATGCTAATAATACATAATAAAAAAGTAATTTTCTTGACTGTTTCAAAATGAAAATCAATAACAACTCATTATTTAGAATTTTTTGTGCGAAAATATTGTTGCATATCACTGTTCTTTATATTATCTTGGTTAAGTATGAATGGTTAATGGCGTGAGTGCCACTTTCCAAACAAGAGGTAAGGTTCGTGTCCCAATAAGGGGAATTAAGTGGAAATTGGGGGTAGTTCTAAGACACCTGGCCTAATAACCGCCCCAAGATTTGGACAGTTGGTCGGACAGCAGACCTTTCAATTGGGAATTTGGGAGACCTTATTAGTTTGACACTAAAGCATTATTCCCCTGAATAAATTATTATTATTATTATTTTTTGATAAACCATGAATAAACTAATATATTATCTAGGTTAACATAAATTATTAATTAGGTCTATCTTGTTATTATTATCTCCTACATGCGGCGTATGTATTAATATTATCTAACGTTAAAGAGATGATTAACATGTATGTCACATCAAAAAAGAAAAAGAAAAAAAACTAATATGTCAAAATCACAAAATACTATTTGTTGCCGACGAATTCCTCCACTCACAAGTGAATTAGTCTCATCTATGAGTCTCTCGTGAGGTCCGCCCCTTATGATATAAGGATTGTAATTTATACTATGGATGTAATAATTTCTCATAAATAAAGGTAGATAAAATAAATAAATATTTTTTATTTCATTTTTAGTATTTCACTTTATATTTTATAAACTATGAAATGTTATGCATTTGATTTTTTTTTTTTTCATTTTAAAATTTAATTATTTGTTAAATAAAAAAAAAATTACATAATACAAACTGTGATTGGTAAAAGATAAAGTGAAACACTCATAATAAGACAAAGCATTTTAAATACAAACTTTTTGTGCCATTTTTTGTATTCTATTTTATATTTCATAAATTATAATTTGACATGTATGATTTTTTTAAAAAAAAATTTTGGTTATTTTAGAAGAAAATATTTTTGTATATATAAAACACGCTGTGGTTGATGGTGGAGTATAAAGCAGAATACCAAAATGAAACAAAAGACTTGTATTCAAAAGGTTTTAATTTAATTAAAAAATGGTCGATTCCTTGTCAGAAATAAATAATTTAACAACTAGACTTTTTTTTTTTAGTGGTTTTATTTTGTAGAAAAAAAACCGTGTTTTTTTATTTTATAATTTATAAGTAAATAAAACAATTTGAAAATTAACAGGAAAATGACTCTAATTTTTAGGTCATGTTTTAGTAAGAGTTAAAGTTGTATTTTTACCAAATTGTCATTTATTTTTTTCTCTACTTAAACATAGGATAGAGCATTTTTGAACTAAAAAAAATGAAAAATCCAAACAGGAGGAGTCCTTTAAATAATAGTATAGATAAAGAAATGTACCGGTGCAAGAAGGGTTAGGGATTTCACATAGCCAGGGTACTTAACCGCGAGTGCTAGAGCCAAAATGCAACCTAAAGAATGAGCCACAATGTGGAAGGATTTAACTTGATGTGGTTCGATGACAGAGCGTTCAATCATGTCTAAATGCTCTCTTAGCGTGTAGAGGGAGTCAGTCGGCTTAGGACTCCTTCCAAATCCAAGAAGATCAATGGCAAACAAGCGATAGCTAGATTTAGCAACACTTGAGAAATTCGGGAACAATGTCTCTGTCCAAAATGCCGATGATGAAATGAAGCCATGAATGAACAACACATCTTCTTGTGCTTTTTCTGACATCATAAGCAAAGACCAACTTTAAGATATAGATTTTATAAAGAAGAATCATTAGCGATAATTAATCAGATTACTTTTTAACCATTAGCTTAAAAACGATCAAAGGACATTAACAAAGTAGGTTTACCTACGTATTTATTAGTGAAATGACAAACTACCGTATATTCCAAAAAGTTATACCGTGTGAATAAATGAAGTTAAACCAAAAAAAAAGTTTAACCATTTTAACTTTTTAAATATGGATTAAAAGGAAGATAATATTTGAACTTGTACCCATCTATTCTGAAACCAAAATAAAATAATATTTGTCACAAAAAATTCAATCGCGTTAAGAAATTATGCAAAATTAATTATTTAACTATTATTCTAACATAAATAATAAATTGTTACCTTTGGGGCCTTCGGCCCTTACAAAAAGAGTTTCTTTGCAAGAAGAGGTCCAAGAGTTGCAAAAGCTACAATCACAATCGGACCATCTTGGAATGGGATGTAATAGCTGCCTCCCCATCTTTCCTTGAAGCATTTCAACAAGGGAAGAGTTTACAGTGAATGATGAACGTACCGTGCCACCTTTCTTGATTTTCTCACAAGATTGCACAAAGGTCTTATCAACCTTGAGCCTTTTGAGTTCGGTCACAGTCAAATTTGAGACCTCAGACACTAGAGAAGGACGTGTATAAAGGGTGTCTGAGATCTCCTCCAATTGCACCTTGGTGGAACTAAGGCAAACAATCTTGGATTCACCTTGTTCTGAAACCAAGATTTTGCCACTGCTAGTGATGACTTCTTTGCCAGACGAGCAATAACATGGTTTCCATTCAGCTTCAATAAAGAAATCAACTAATTTGTAAACATAACAAAGAAGGAAATCAATGAGGTCTAGAACAGAAAAGACAATGAAGCTCACAGCCTCGTTTATAACTCTCCCAGTTAATATTAAAACAGATTTGCTTTTGCCCATCACAGCCATTTCACAGAACAACCACCAGGAACACACAATATTAGTGGAAATAAACACCCAACAGAGAGAGAGAGAGAGAGAGAGAGAGAGAGAGAGGGTGGGTCACAAGGAAAATGTGAAGGTACCCATATTGGCTTATTAGATTCTCAGTGTAAATAGCTCCCTCTCTCTTCTTTTAACAAGAAAATCCCTATGCAACCCAAATGAGAAACACAACAGAAGAATGTAAATCTGGGTTCTTTAGGTGTTTCTGGCAAATGGGTCGTGGAAACAAACCTACCATTTCCAACCTTCTTTGGTACCACACTCCCTAATGATGTCTCATGCACTTGAAAGAGTGTGGGAGTGCTTCTCTTAAAGATTAATGTTCAGAGAGAGAGATTGAGAGAGATTGAGACACACACTAACAGATGGTAGTACAGATAAATGAATTAATTGTATCATTTAACATCGTTTGTTGGCCTAGGAAAAGGTTAGGTGGTGGTTGAACCCCCAGGTGAAGAAACATGTATATCTTCTACTCTTCAAAAAAAAAAAAAATAGCCTACTAACAATTATGCTTTTCGTTTCTATACTACATCTTCCAATGACATTTTGTTTACGAAAGAGACAGAAAGAAGTGTTCCTTCTTTCTTTTCCTTCTTATTAAAGCCAAGAGAAGAAAAAAGGGCTACTATCTTGTCCTTCACAAATTCTAGGTTGCATTTTTCTCATCCACTTAGTTAGATTTCATTCTCTCTATATATTTATAATTAAGAATAGCCCAACTCATTAATGTCAAAATTATTATTATCATTTTTTCAACAAAATACGTCTCCAAACCTAGAGCATTTATTGCACGCTGTCTTAGCCACATGACTCCCATCCCCCTTAGGTTACAAAGCCCATCACCACCGTCTTTTAATTTTTTTTTTTTTTTTTTTTTTTTGATGAATACCGTCTTTTAAATTATAGTAATAAATGTAAGATGCATATATTTTATCAGACAATACTTATGTGCTGTTTTTTAGGTTCACCTCTTAAAATTCAGCTATCTGGATTTTTTCTCATGAAATAGAAGTATATTTTTTAGTTAAGTAACCACATGGCTGAATTTTAAAAAGGAAACCTAAAGAACAACACTTAAATTATAGTAATCACATGACTCCCATCCCCCTTAGGTTACAAAGCCCATCACGACCGTCTTTTAAATTATAGTAATAAATGTAAGATGCATATATTCTATCAAGCAAGACTTAGGTGCTATTCTTTAGATTCCCTTCTTAAAATTCAGCTATATGGATTTTTTCTCATGGGATGGAAGTATATTTTTTAGTTAAGTAACTACATGACTGAATTTTAAGAGGTGAACCTAAAGAACAACACTTAAAGTATTGTATTTAAGTTTTGTCATATTCTATCTGTATGATATTTAGGCCAACTACAAGTAGGGAGTACTTGTATTGAAGATCAAGGAATTAAACACCTGTAAATAATACAATAACTAGTAAAAATCCACTATTAGTACTTAATTTGGCCTAACTAGTGGTTAATATTGATGCAATATATATGTGGGGGCCCGGGGACCAAGGAAAGGTTCAATAAGCTGTTATCGTCATTATTAAGGTATCATAAGCCCGAAGAGGGGATCCACCCGAGGATGGGAGGGGAAGAGACAAGAGACTACTGGGAAGTCCAAATGAGGAGGATGAGGTGTAGAGAGAGAATCATGGAAAGTAGGGGAAGTCTCCAGTGAGAGTTATCCTACTGCCTCCACATTAAATGACCGACAACAGCTTTATTAGCTGCATTGATGAGGAAGTGACTTGAACAGTAGAATCCACAGCTAACCAACTCCTTCTACCACCTTCAACAGAAGTTTAAGGGGACAAGTGTCATAGTGAGAGCCTGGATAGGTGGAGATGGAGGGCCAAGATGTAAAGGGCTGAGAAGTATATAAGGAAAAGGAACTTCTAAGTGAAAGGGAGGCAGAGAAAAACAAAGGAAAGAGAGAAACTAGAACAAGAGCATTGAGAGAAGAAAGTGAACAGTGTATAATTCTGTGTAAGATTGCCTCCTCGGGCAAGCTTGTGATAAGCCTTATATATACGTAAACTTTGATTTGTAGTGAAGCTCTCCCTATTTTTGTCCTCGGGCTAAGCCCTTTCCTTTTTTGTTTAACCTACTCTCTTACAAATATCTGTTGATTTGGGCCTAGTTGAGCTGCACAATCCTTACTATTCTAAGTGGGATTGGGCTATTTGATTTTTATGTCCTTACAATTGGCGCCGTTTGTGGGAAAAAGTATTGTTATGGGTTTATCCTAAGTAGTCATGGCCAACTTGGAGCAAAATAGAGAGGAGTCTATTGGTTCACAAAGGGAAAATTAATTTGTAAATTTGGAGCGAATGAGAGACAGGCACCATACACCAAGTGTCATGGTAGAGTCTTATCACACTGAACATACAGAAAGGAGTCACTTGAGGACCAAAAGTCATATTTCACATGATCAAGAGACTCGAAAGTTGCAGCTTGAGATAGATCACTTGCACAATAAACTGCGGCGAAAGGAGCATGATAGGAGTTCTTCACCCTCATCAAGTGATGGATCAAGGGGAAGTAGGGATCGCTCATATTGCCATAGGTCAAGAACTCCATCCAATGAGTCCTTCTCAGCATCGTCACACTAGGATAAACTAGAAAAAGGCAAGTACAAAAGCGAGCAAGGGTCATCTTACCATAGCATGGGGAATGATGCGATGAGTAAAGCACTTCTACAAATTTCTAAATCACCCTTTGTTAGAAGAATCAATAAGGCCAGGCTTCCCCACCGGTTTTCACAGCCAACATTTACCATTTACAACAGAAGGTCTAACCATGTGGAGCATGCGAGCCATTTCAATCAAAAGAGGGCAGTTCATTCTGGCAATAAAGCCCTCATGTGCAAGGTTTTCCCCTCCAGCCTCGAGCTTGTGGCTATGCAGTGGTTTGATGCTTTAGAGGAGGGGTCAATAAGATCTTTTGAGGAGCTAACAAGGGCATTTGGAGCAAGATTTGTAACATGTAGTAAAACCCCTGGACTTTCTTTTGTCCATGGCCATGAGGGCGGGTGAGACTCTCAAGACCTACTTGGATAGGTATTGGGAAACATACAATGAAATAGATGGAGATTTTGAAGATGTAACAATGAGAACATTTAAAGTGGGGCTCCCAATGAAACATGAATTGTGGAAATCATTGTGAATGAAGCTTGTCCTTAGGGCAAAGCTAAGGTTTTCCTAGAGAAAATGGATCGTCGGGGAGGAGGATATCATAATAACTACTGTAGGAGAGACTTCTCCAATCAGACATCATCTGCGGGGGCTCAAGTGATTAATTCATTATTTAAAGAGCCATTCTATCAAATATTAGAAAAGATAAAGAATAAACCATATTTCAAATGGCCCAATAAGATGGGTGGGGATCCTTCCAAGAGGAACCAGAGCCTTCATTGCCATTATCATCAAGAAAAAGGGCACACCACAGAGGACTATAGAACTTTACGGGATCACTTAGATCAACTGGTGAAGGCAAGGAAGCTAAGTCAGTTCTTGCATCAGCCTATAGGTCAGTTTAGGCATTCAGGAGTTGGGTATCAGAGGGGTGGAGCTCCTTGGCTAGCATTAGGCACAATAAATGTGATTTTCGCTAAGCCCAGGTGCGACGCTGGGACCTATTTGGGGTCATGTCTATGGCTATGGGCCTTGATTCAGGAGATAGGGATCGGACACTCAAAAAGGCCAAGATGGTGGCCACACCCATTTTGGGTTTTCCGGAGGAGGATAAGGAGGGAACATTCCAGCCACATGATGATGTCTTGGTAGTAACCATTAGGATTGGTGGCTATGATGTAAAAAGGGTCCTGGTAGACCAGGGGAGTGGAGCGATGATCATGTACCCTGACCTGTATAAAGGGTTGAATTTAAAGCCCAAGGACTTGGAGAGGTATGACTTACCATTGATAGGCTTTGATGGGAGGATGGTAGTCCCCTGCAGGATACGAGGAAGTGCAATTCAGTTTCATTGTTGTGGAGGCCTATTCCCCTTACACAGCTATGTTGGCCAGACCATGGCTTTATGCTATTGGAGCAATCTCGTCAATCTTACACTTGAAAGTTAAGTACCCCACACAAGGAAGAGTTGGGGAATTAGTAGGAAATCAAGCAATGGCTAGGCAATGTCTGATAACTACCATTACACGGTAATCACAGGTCAAGCCATGGTAGAAAAGGAGTGAATCCTATAGCAATCAAAGGGTCCCGAAGTAGGACTTGGTACCGAGTCTCAGGGGGTGCTGTTCGAGGAGTTGGAAAAGATTATGATTGGATAGGATGAAGAAAATTTCTTTCAAGTGGGGTCTTAGTTGCCATTCTTAGAAAAGACAGCCTTGGTGAAGTTCTTAGAGGACAACATGGATGTGTTTGCCTGGAGTACCTATGATGTACTTGGGATTGACCCCGAGTTTATATGTCATCAACTGAATGTGAATCCAGAGGCGACACCACAAAGGCAACCACATCGGCGTTCGTCAAAAGAGCATACTGAGGCAATAAGGGTAGAAGTAAACAAACTTAAGCAAGCAGGGGCAATCAAAGAGATCTTTTACCCCAAGTGGTTGGCTAATATCATAGTAGTAAAGAAGAAAAATGGGAAGTGGTGTGTGTGCATGGGCTTCACGGATTTGAATATTGTTTGCCCGAAGGATCCTTTCCCTATTCCTCAGATTGATCAACTGGTGGATGCAACAGTTGGACATCTTCGGATGAGTTTCTTGGATGTCTTCCAAAGGTACCACCAGATACCTTTAGCATTAGCTAATCAAGAAAAAACTGTTTTCTGCGCACCTAATGGAAATTACCATTATTGGGTGATGTCCATTGGCCTTAAGAATGCGGGATCCACGTATCAAAGAATGGTGACATAGATGTTTGAGTTACAGATTGGGAGGAATGTGGAGGCGTATATTGATGATATGATGGTAAAGAGCAAGCAGGTTGTAAAGCACTTAGCATATTTGGGGGAGGTGTTCTCGATGTTGAGGGAACATAGGCTGAGCTTAAATGCATCTAAGTGTTCTTTTGGGATCAGCTCGGGAAAGTTTCTAGGCTATATGATTACACACTGAGGAATTGAGGTCAATCCTGATCAGATTAAGGCCATTAATAGCTTGCATCCTCCTCGGAATCCTAAGGAGGTACAAAAACTAACGGGGATGGCAGCAGCTCTGAATAGATTAATCTCCCGATCAGCGGATAGGTGTCGTCCATTTTTTCAGCACCTCCACAAGTGGAAGGACTTTCAATGGACCGAGGAGTATATGTTGGCCTTTGAGGAGCTCAAGTAATATTTGTCACACCCTTTAGTCCTTTCTAGACACAAGAAAGAGGAAGTTTTGTATGTGTACTTGGCAGTCACAAATTATGCAGTTAGTCTATTTTTGGTCAGAAATGAGATTGGGGTGCAAAGACCCATCTGCTATGTTAGCAAGTCCTTGCATGAAGCTAAGACACGCTATTTACCCCTGGAAAAGGTGGTGTTGGCCATTATACACGCTATGAGGAAGCTTCCACATTATTTTCAGGCACATACTGTGGTGGTGCTCACCCAGCTTCCCTTGTAAGCACTCTTACGAAAATCGGATTACACGGACAGAATCACTAAATAGGGGACCATGTTGGGTGCCTATGATGTCAGATATATGCCTCGTACTGCAATAAAAAGAAAGGTTTTCGTAGATTTCGTGGCGGAGTTTACAGAAAGTGTAACTGATGAGGGAAAAGGAATAGTGGAGACTATGTCAATCTCAGTCTCTATTGTCCCTACTTGGGAGGTGTACACTAATGGAGCAGCCAACCAAAAAGGAGCATGGGTAGTAGTTGTATGAATAACTCCCGAGAAGCTGGTGATGGAAAAGTCATTGCGGTTGGGTTTCCTAATTATTAATAATGAAGTTGAGTACAAGACTTTGTTAGCTGGAATGGCGATGGTTAACAAATTGAAAGGAAAAGTCATAGAGGTATATTCAGACTCACGATTGGTGGTGGGCTAGGTTAATGGAGAGTTTAAGGCTCGGGATGAATGCATGCAGAGATATCTCGTTAAGGTTAGACAAGCTCAGGTTTAGTTTAAGGGCTTTACTCTAAAGAAAATCCCAAGGGGACAAAACTCTCATGCAGATTCTTTGGCTATGCTAGCAACCTTTCTAGGGTCAAATCTGCCTTAGGTCATTATTGTTAAAGACATAGCTAGTTCCACTCTTGTGGAGAAGCCCTTGGTCGGGGTACATAGTATCTAAATTGGCCCAAGCTGGATGGACCCTTTGGTTACTTTCTTGAAACAAGGATTGTTACCTAAGGATAAGGTAAGTCAGAGAAAATACATAGGAATGATCCCCATTATTGGTTGTCCGAAGAACAAAAGTTATATAAACGTTCTCATTCGAGGCCATATTTATTGTCTGTACATCCTGAGGTAGTGGAGCCCTTGTTAGAAGAGTTGCATAAGGGAATATGTGGGAGTCATACAAGAGGGAGGTTTTTGGCCCACAAAGCCCTTACTCAAGGATATTGGTGGCCAAGCATGCAAAGAACATCTCAGGATTATGTGAGGAAGTGTGATTAGTGTAAGAGGTATGCCTCGAATATTCACTAACCTAAGGGGTTCTGAATTCACTTTCCAGCCCTTGGCCGTTTGCTTAGTGAGGCTTGGATATAGTGGGACCATTTCCTCGAGCCGTGGGAAACCGAAGATGGCTTCTTGTCGGGACAGACTACTTTACTAAGTGGGTAGAGGCTGAACCTCTATCCAATATCAGGGATATGTGGATGCTAAGAGGTTTATATGGAGAAATATCATCACCAGGTTTGGAGTCCCATACACATTAATCTCGGACAATGGTCTTTAATTTGATAGTAAAGCCTTCCGAAGATATTGTGAGGAGTTGGGGATCAGGAGTAGGTATTCTACTCCAGCTTACCCACAAGGGAATGGTCAGGCCGTTGCTACAAATAAGGCCATAGTGTCTGGGTTGAAGAAAAGGTTGGATGACAACAAAGGGAGGTGGATGGATGAACTGCCCCATGTGTTGTAGACTTATGGCACTACACCCTAAAGATCAACTGGGGAGACTCTTTTTTCAATGACTTATGGGGCAAAAGCAGTAATCCCTATTGAGGCAGGGTTCCCAACCCTAAGAACTGATCAGTTTAGCATCGAGGAGAATAATTGCTTGCTCTCAACGTACTTAGATTTAGTTGAGGAAAGAAGAGAAGTGGCTGCAATGAAGATGACACATTATTAGCAGAGGCTTAAGTAAGGATATGACAAGGGAGTGAAGTTAAGGCCATTAGCCCCAGAAGATATAGTTTTGAGGAAGGTAGTAGGGACAACCAAAAACTAGGCCTGGGGAAAGTTGGTTCCCAATTGGGAAGGCTCCTATAGAATAATATCAGTGGCTAGTATTGGAGCTTATTATTTGGAAGACTTGGGTGAAAATGTAGTTCCATGTCCTTGGAATGTAACTAATCTACGACATTATTACTTTTAATGATATGAAGTTCTTTTTATTCATATATGGTTCATCTGTGCCTTATTATGGTTGTGAGTAATTGGGTGGTTGCTTAAGTAAAAAGTTTTTAAGTGTTAAACAAAACCTTGATCTTGTTTGACTCCTCGGCAAGGAAGTCAATACCATACTGGAGGCTGTACCAATTTGACCAATGGTACGATATATTTCAGATACCGGTCAATAATGGTGTACCGTTTCGGATTTATCGCTAATTTTTACTATTTTATTCAATATACAAAGTTATAATGATATTTTTTGATAAAAATTTAGTTATAATGATTATTTTATTGGTATGTTTAATGTTTTATATAATACTTTAGAGTAAATAAAGAGAGGTTTTTTTTTTTTTTTTTTTTGAGAAAAAAAAAAAAGTAAATAAAGAATACTCTTCAAGAAATTATATAGAAAAGTATCTACTCTAAAATTTTAATCAACAAAAATAAAAATAGAAAATTCTCAACTCATTAAAATCAAATGTCTACTCACTGTCACGTCATCTAGTTCAAGTCTCTGCATTGGCTTTTTTACATTAAAGGTAATTTCTCTTAAATAAATAATGAAAGAAGCCAACTCATTTCCCATTAAAATTATGGTTTCCAAGCAATCTGATATAGTTTTCCAAGCAATCTAATAAACTCCTTTCCAGACCTTTACTTTGTCTTCCCAACCCATTTCTCAATTTTCGTCTCTTCCTCTCCCCAATTCTCTGTCCGTGTCTTCCCCAGTTCCTTAAAAAATCTGTAACAAAAAAGTCTCTCTTTTACAGGTTCGGTCTTTCATTCACTCTACCTCTTTCTCTCTCCTAAAAGTGGACTTTTCGGTTTTGTAAGTTTAAAAAACTAGAGTGTTCATCGGTTACCTTTTTCATTTTTCTCCTTCTTTCTGCTAGGCTTTCTTGGCTTACTCAGATTTGCATTTCATGTTTCGTGTTTCGGCCCGATATCCATTTACCAGTCGAAACAGTTGGATTTCATCGTTACGGCCAGTATGCGGCTAGTACAACCGATATTTTTTCCGGTACGAAACAGGGGGTGTACTTGTACCGGTGCACTGGCCGGTACGGTATATACCAGCCGGGACGGTACGATATCACCCACACTACTCCTCGGGTCACAAATTTTGGATAAATTAACTTTTGTGGAAAAATTTTTCTAAGTGTTAAATGGAACCTTAGTCTTGTTCGACTCCTTGGGCCACAAACCTTAGGTAAATTAACCTATATGGAAAAAAATTTCTAAGTATTAAACAGAATCTGGGTCTTGTTCGACTCATTTGGTTACAAACCTTGGGTAAATTAACCTTTGTGGAAAAAAATTTCTAAGTGTTAAACAGAACCTCGGTCTTGTTCAACTCCTCGGATCAAAAACCTTGGGTAAATTAACCTTTGTCGAAAAAAGTTTCTAAAAGTTAAACAGAACCTCGGTCTTGTTCAGTTCCTCGGGTCACAAACCTAACCTTCGTGGAAAAAAGTGTCTAAGTGTTAAACAGAACATTGATCTTGTTCAATTCCTCGGGTCACAAACCTTGGGTAAGTTAACCTTTGTGGAAAAAAATTTCTAAGTGTTAAATAGAACCTCGGTCTTATTCAACTCCTCCGGTCACAAACCTTGGACAAGCTAGCATTTAAGTGGAATTTTCTAAGTATCGGATAGAACCATAAGTCTTGCTTGCTTCCTCAGGTTACAAGCATAAGGTAGTTTGGTCTTTTAGTATTTTAAGTCCAAGGTAAGGTAAGTGTTGTTTGAAATTTTTACTAAATGTCAAAATATGGTTACAAATCACCCTAAGTGTTAGTTTAGTAACTTCCTTAAAGTTCATTTCATGTTGAATAGGATAGTGAGGGTAATTAATTCGGTTAGTCAAAGGTTAGTATGTTACAGATAATAAAAATAAATAAATAAATAAAATAGTAGGAGATATACTCAGACATATTAAACTTAGATGGATGAAATTTTATAAAGTAAAAGTTAGGTGTTTTCATTAAAGTTTAGGAGTTGGATTACAATAGAAGGAAAAGGGGCATCAACTAAACTTAAGCCTAATTACAAAATTAACTAATTGTGTCTTAACCTAGGACTCAATTATGTTGATGTTTCTTTCTCCTTTCCCCCTTCTTTTACTTTCTCCTTCTCCCTCTTTTTCCTCTTCAACTATCCCATTTCAGCTGCTTCTTTTGTCTCCACGTCCACAACAGCTACTAGAGATGGCTACTCTTGCCCTTTCTCTATAGCAGGTGGGGAAGCTGGAGTAGTAACAGGCTAGACTGAGTCAGAGGCAGAGGCAGAGCCAGGATCAGTTGAAGACTGAGAGAGGCTGGGGGCCAAGCATAAGGCTGGAGGGTAATATACTCTATCAAGGGCTCTAAACTTTGATTCAATGCTAACCCCAATTGTAGTGAAGGCTTGACCCCATACCTCAAGGAAAAAGGACTAAGCAATGTCCCTGAGTTGGGCAGTCAGACTTTAGGCAGTCTTAGTCATACCCGTATCATAGACCGCCTGCTCGGCCTTAGCCTTCTTGACATCCTTTGTCTCTAGTTGCTTTTGTTGTTGTTTACCTTCACCATGGTTAAGGCTAGCTAGTTTTCAGCTTTCTTTTAAGCCTTTAGGGACTCTGCAGCTTATTTCTCATAGCTAGCCAAGGCTGCCTCGGCATTCTTCCAAGACTTCTCTACCTCGATCAATTGGGAGAGGGCCTCTTTGAGCTTTTTATCAATCTCTTCATGGCCCCTCTCAGCTACTTCCAGCTTGCCTTCAGCCTCGCGAGCCTAACCAAGGGCATGGTCCACCCATCCTTCTGCCACAAAGGTTGCTTGGACGGATTGCAAAATTACTAAGGGTTAGAGTTTGTAAATGTTTTATGTTAAGTTGTACAAAGAAGAAGGTGATTATATACCTTGGCAAGATCTCTTTTTAGTGACAGGAAGACCTTGTGCTTCCAAAAAGACCGAAGCTCTTGCATGTCCTAGGGTAAAAGGAGGGTCTTTTCCAAGCATTCAACTAAGATGCCTAACCTACCCTTCTAGGTATCCTTGAGGTTGGCATCATCCATAACAAGGTTCCCTGAACTTAGCACAAAAGAAGGCCTCCAGGCAGGGGCCTTTACTTGTTGCTCCCCTTCAGTTCCTTGGGAGACCTCAGAGGGAACACTTTTCTTTTGCTGAGCCCTAGTAGTTTGGGCTTCCTTGTTTGAGGGCTGCTGGGAAGAGCGTGTAACTTCCCCCTCTTCAATATCCTCGGATCCTTTTCCCCCTTGTACTATTTTCCTCTTTTTATCCGCGGCGTCACCAGAGGACGCGTGCGTGGGGGCAGGAGTTGGTGGTCGAGGGACCATAGGAACTGCTTGGGAGGCACCCCTAGCATGAGCAGTGAACAGTGCTAGCAAATATGGGATCTTTTCCTTAAGCACCATCCATTCAGGTATGCTGGCTTCCTCTTGGCTAATGCTTACTTGAGCAGGGAGTAAGCAACATTGGGAAGTATTAGGAAGGTCTTTGGAGTCCTCTTGCTGGAAGAAGACTTCAAAGTCCCTATTTGTCACTTCCTGGACAGGTTCGGGAGTAGGCTCCTGAACTTTGTCATCTAAAAGTAATGGGAGGCTCCTAGGAGTAGAGGAGTTTGGTTGCACATAGGGCTGGGAGTTGAGTGTCTTGGGTTCTAGTTGGAGGAGGTTCGGTTAACAGAAAATCGAGGATTGCTACGTCGATCAACTCTTGCCTGGAGTCTTTAGCTCTAATCATGTGCTTGGGACTTTGGAAACGCTTGGGAATAGGGGTGAAACTGAGGATCATGTGTACCGCTCGAAGCTAACCGTCCTTTTGAAGGAAAATTTTTTATTTCAGGATTCAGTTGAGTTCGGGAAAGTTTACAAAGCTCTTGTTCAGGGCGGTGTGATGTTCATCTGTAAGTGAACAAATAGCGTAAGTTATAGATTAAAAATAAAAAATAAAAATAAGAAAAAATAATAAAAAAACCTTTACGGAAATTTTATTGATGTAAGTAAGAAAAACCCTACACACATCTAATGTTTATGGGAACCCTACCTGGTTCCCCCTCTTAGGTGGGACAATACAAACCATCGTGCCAGTCTCTCGAGACGATGAGGAAGTCCTCATCCATGCCCTTGTTGGACTCAAGCATACAAGAGATTAGCCTTGCAGAAGGTACCCTACATTTAATATAGTAATTTTTTTCCTTCCCTTTTTGGCAATTGCATACCCAGTTTACGTCATGCCATGTAAGGTTGGTCCCCATTTTACGATTTATCATATCTACACTATCGAGAACCCTAAAAATGTTGGGGGTACATTAGGTAGGAGACAATCTATAGTTTATAAGGAAGTCTCTAGTAACCCTACCCATAAGAATTTCCATCTCGCATTCTATAAAGGCGATTATCAGAATCACTACTAAGTCGAGAGGTCTATTCAAGACCAACTACTCGCCCAATTCGCAATGCCGGTGTTCAACACCGTTAGGGATCCTATATTGAGCCTTAAAAGTAGCCATGTCTTCGAGGGTATCCACTAACCTAGCAAATATACCCATGGAAACCTATGGTATAGGCAACAAGGAGTCTAAATATAAAAGTAAAAAAAAAAAAAATCAAACACACTTATAAGCAATGAAAGAATCTCTCCTTGGACTGCTACTTCAACAAAAAATGGCTAAATGAGTAAAAGGAGAAGATTTAACCTCAACCTCTCCTTATATAGAGGTAAAAAATGAGCGGTAAAGTTCCTGCTCATAAATACGATTAAATAAGGACCGTATGATCATCATCGTACCGTAGAACGTAGGGGGACAAACAGTCGCCTGACACGATAAATATGAGATCGTGGATTCTGAAGCGTTAGGGATTTGCTAGAGACATCTGAAGAGAAGTTGTCACATGGGAACGTGTTTAGCACATATCACATGGAAAAGGTTTGACTAAAACCTTACTTTTTACCTCAAGGTTAATAGCAAGGTTTTAAGGGGCTATTGTGGGGGCCTAATGATCGAGGAAAGGTTCGATAAGTTATTATCATCATTATTAAGGCATCATAAGCCCGAAGAGGGGGTCCACTGAGGATGGGAGGGGAAGAGAAAAGAGACTTCTAGGAAATCCGAATGAGGAGGATGAAGTGTAGAGAGAGAATCATGGAAAGTAGGGGAAGTCTCCAGTGAGAGTTATCCTACTGCCTCAATATTAAATGATTGACAACAGCTTTATCAACTGCATTGATAAGGAAGTGACCTGAACAGTGGAATCCATAGCTAAGCAACTCCTTCTACCAACTTCAATAGAAGTTTAAAGGGACAAGTGTCATAGTGAGAGCCTGGGTAGGTGGAGATGGAGGGCCAAGATGTAAAGGGCTAAGAAGTATATAAAGAAAAAGAACTTCCAAGTGAAAGGGAGGCAAAGAAAAACAAGGGAAAGAGAGAAACATAAATAGGAGTATTGAGAGAAGAAAGTGAATAGTGTATCATTCTATGTAAGAATTGCCTCCTCGGGCAAGCTTGTGATAAGCCTTATATATACGTAAACTTTGATTTGTAGTGAAACTCTCCATATTTTTGTCCTTGGGTTAAACCGCTTCCTTTTTTGTTTAACCCACTCTCTTACAAATATATGTTGATTTGGGCTTAGTTGAGCTGCACAATCCTCACTATTCTAAGTGCGTTGTGCTATTTGATTTTTGTGTCCTTACAATATATATATATATATATGATATATGATATATATTTAATTAATATTTTTTAATAAATAAAAAATCAAATTAGAGAATATATATATATATATATATATAAAAGAGCATTCCTAATTTAATTAAAAATTATTAAAATAATATCAAACTTAATTTTATCAAATGCAATGATGACTAATGATAAAAACCAAATTAACAGAGTTTAATTATAGTTTAAAATAACATAGTTTGACACTATATATAACTCTAAAAAACTTTAAAGATATATGTTACAATGATGTGAGAAAATGTGGACTTTCAAAAGTTTGTGTTACAACCTTAGAGGAAATTAATAAATAATTATAGACTAGTTGGAAATCCAACTTTAGTTCTTAATTTGGCCTACTAGTCGCTAATTTTGAGCAATACAAAAAAATGTCAATAAAATAATTTATATATGATACATATTTAATTAATAAGTATTGAATATGTAAAAAGTCAAATTAATCAGATATATAACTTATAGAAAAGAATATACCAAATGTAATTAGAAGTTACTTGGAGAATACTAAACCAAACTTTATCACGTGAAATAATTAATAAGTACAAAAACAAAATTAAACTAACATAATTTAATTATTTTAAACTACAAAGCTTAGCACTATTTATAACTCTAAAAATCAATTTAAAATTTTATACATATTTAATTAATAAGTATTAAATAAAAAGTATTAATTAGATAACTTATAGAAAATAATATATCAAATGTAATTAGAATTTATTTGGAGAAGATTAAATCTAAATTAATCAGGTGAAATAATTACTAATTAGAAAAACAAAATTAAACTAACATAGTTTATTTAGTTTAAACTAATAAAGTTAAATTCTCAAAAAAAAAACTAATAAAGTTTAGCACTTTTTCTAACACTGTCAATTTTGTCTGACGAGCAAGAAAATGCCCCTTAAGTTTAGATAGGGTAAAAGTTACCAAGACTTTTGAATGGAGTTATGGTATGCTTTTGTACTAAAACTCTTTTCTCTCTCCCTTTTGTGTGTGTGTGTTTGTTTCTCCAAAAAAAAAAAGGTTTAGATAGGGTAATGTGCCTTTATTAATAGTATATTAGAATATTAAGACACTTCTTTCTTAAAGTCAAGTTTCACACTTCTTACTTTAGAAAGATTGCATTTTGACTTTTATCTGGAGAATATCCCATAACCACTTAATAACTCAATAAATTTATAGGGAAAAAAAAACATACTAATTTAATTAGAACTCATCTAGAGAAAATCAAAGCTAATTTTATCTAGTGAAATGATAATTAATTATAAAAAATAAAAAATAAACCTTTTTTTATTAAGAAGATATAAAAAACCAACTTAAACTAACATTTTTTTAATTAGTTCAAAGGTTAAACTACGTATTTGGTTCCTATCCTTTACATCATATTTTAATTTGGTCCATAAACTTTCAATTGTGTCAATTTAATCCTCAACCTTTTAGTGCCATGTCAATTTAGTCCCTGTCATTATCTCTTGGATGAAAATTGCTAACATAGCTAATGACTAAAATAAAAAATTAGTTTCCGTTGATGTGACAATAAACTAATCTTTTATTTTGGCCGTTAGCCACATCAGTTTTTCTATCTAAGAGATAATGGCAAAAACTAAATTAAGATGGCACTCAAAGGTTAGGGACCAAATTTATACAATTAAAAAGTTAAGGACCAAATTGAAATATGGTGTAAAGGATAACAGGAACCAAATACGTAATTTACCATAGTTAAAAATAACACAGTTTAACACCAATTATAACTCTAAAAATGAAATTAAAAAATATATATTAAAATAATGCTGTAAAAAATGTAAGCACTCAAAAACTTATGTGGTAACCTTAGAGAAATTTAACAAAAGGTTGAAGGTTATCTTGTTCAAATTGATTGGACGTTAGTCCATGATGATTTGGGTTGACCAATCGATAATCCATGTAGTGCACATAATTTTTTTTTTTTTAATTATATAAAAATACTTGTAACTTTATTAAGATAAAGATAAATTCAATACATCATGAGCCAAAACCAACTCAATAATAATTGGATCCTCCTCTACCCAAGTTACAAACTAACTAATCATTTTCTTCAAAAGCTTTTGCTTCAGCTTCTAGTGTCCAAACGAGTAGTGGAGCTTCTTGCTTAATGCAGCTACAACTCTACCTGCATGATCTCTATTAGGGTTATGTTGTATTGTAATTGGCTAATCCGTTGACAAAATGCACTTTGCTTGTAATTAGGTAGATCTAAGATGGGTTTAATACTTCAAGAAACATGTTATTCAAATCAAGTATTAAAGACATGTTGGTCCAAGAAACAAGTGAAGAAAAACTTTTCTTTAAGTCTCAACAGATAGCTCGACAGATGTTTGCTATCAAGACTTAATATGAAACTCGATAGATAGCTTCATAGCAGCTCAATCTATCGAGAATTATGATTTTAAGATTTCCAGATCTGAAATTTGGCCCAAGCTTGCGTAATGTTTTAGGGTTTTTTTTCTCACAACCCTAGACATATATAAGGCTTATTTTGAGAGCCATCACATACGGATACGGAGACCAAGAGACTTGTTTTCTCTATGAGAAATTACTGCGTTTATACACCATAGGGTTTTGTAACAAAGTGCTTCCTAATCTTCATTGTTGATGAAGTGAAGAACTTTGCAGCCAACAACATCTATTCAAGTTGCTGGAGTTAGTCATGTACTAGGATCCGTGCAAAAGGTTAGTCACGAATTGGAGGTTTATGCATCAAAGGAAAGAAGGCTACTACAAGATCAAGTCCAATTGGGTATTGGAGCGAAGGTTCAACTGTAAGTTGGTATTTTGGGATAGGCCAGGGTAGTTGATAAGATTCTTTATACTTGTAACCGCTTGATTGTTGATTAGTGGATTCTTGAAAGTGGTGACCTTAAAATCACCCAGTGGGGTTTTTGGCTGGTGAGATTTTTCCTATTTGTCATCAAATCACTGTGTCTAATTTATTTTCCGCTATTCTTAGTATTTTTGGTGATTTGTTGGTGCCTTCGTGATTTGCATGCAATTGAACCTAATTAATCAACTTGGGTAATTGAATTAATTAATCGGGGTCAAGCTATCTTAACCAACAATCTCGAATTACAAAGATACATATCTAATCTAATCTAATACTATATATAAAAGCAAAAGCTTTTTCCTACAATTAAAGTCATGCTGCCACATTAGAAAAAATACCCATCTAACTTTCAGCCACGTTTATGATTAAAAAGTGAAACATTATACTGTTTCGGCAAAACTGAAACACCATTTAATAGCCTCTCAGTATAAAAAGAAAACTAAACTACTTAAGAGTTAAAATACAATCAGAAGGCTTGCTATACGGAGAAAGAGAAACAGATAGAAGAAAATATCTTCCTCCTTTCAATTTTCACTTTTGCATCTTCTTGCACTTTTTTGTTATCTTTTGTTTCTTCTTTGCATAATGCATATACCCAAGGTTAGCATAGCGTTATTATTTTCCTTCTTCAAATGCTGTTTTTGCAATCCAAAGCTTTTTGCCATTGCTTTTCCTATTTGAATTAGCATTACTATTTTTACTTATTTCTATACTTTGGAGTTTTATTTTACTTCATTGGCTAGGGATTTTCTTCAATCGCATTTTGTTAATTGTTTGGTTTATGCTCTTTCTTTGGAAAATTTTTCCCCAGATTTACGATAATCCGGCTTTTGGTTTGGTGCTTTTAGGGGTTTACTCCTTGAATATTTGTAGAAAAAGCCATATTCCTTTGGATGGTTGATTTTTCAATCCTGCTCTGAGCATCCGTATTTGAAGGGAAAGTCTATATATTTAACTAATTTACAGAGAAGAGCACCCAATTTCATTAGAATTTATTTGGAGAAGATCATACCTGGTTTAAATAGGTGGAATGATGACTAATTATAAAAATCAAATTAAACTAACCTATATGGTTTAAATTAACATAGTTTAGCATTATTAACAACTTTAAAAATAAAATTAAAAATGTATGTTAGAATGATGTCATGCAAAAATATAGACTTTTAAAAACAAAAATTCATTATATTATAATAGCTAGTTTAAATCCACCATTATTCCTTAATTTGGCCTGAATTAGTTTTTATTCTTTTAATTATAATATTAGGCCCAACTAGTTGGTACTACTTACTGTCATTATAGTAATGTAAAATCTAATCTTGCTAGAAATATAGATTTAGATATAGACGTAGACGTATATGTAAATGTAAATATAAACATTGACGCACATCTAAATGTAGATATAAATGTAAATGTTACCTAGGCCTATGGTTGTTTTCTTTTTTTTTTTCTTTTTTTTTTAAGAAATGATAACAAATGCTTTAAAAAAATTGACTTATAAAATATTTTTAGATTTTTTTTTTAAAAAAAAAGAAAAAAAATAATTGACTTTTTTTTACAACTTTTTATATTATTCATAAAAGTTGTAATTTTTTTTTAATAACTTATTAACAAATGTTCAAAAAACATCAATTAACAAAACCCTATTTTTTACTCTAAAAAAAAAAAAAAAAAAAACCCTATTTTATTTTAAGGAATATAAAAAATGTCAACAATATCAACAAAAAGATCCTGCCCATGCTTTAAGTGGATTTAACTTCTAAGAACTTGAGCCCAGAAAAGTGGTTGGACCACGATTGGACGGTGTGATTGCTCACAGAAAGATCATAGTCAGATCGTTACTCTAACAAGTAAATTTGTGCCAAGTGTGTTGATGTTATAATAAGGAGTTCGAACTTATATCACTTAAACCTAATATACGCCTATTTATTTTCTTGATTCAACTACTAATAATCAATATATTTTTGGATGACATCAGTTGCTGCGAGACAGCATGGAAAATGTGGCACCAACCATGAAATTCATTGGCTCTAAGCCTCTAACAAATGGAGAAAGGAAAATGTGGTGACATGAAATTCATTTTAGGCCATACAATGATACAATGGATGTATACAAATATCACAAGATGGATTTCAATATTATCGAAATTCTTTTCTAGATTGTTTTAGTTAAAGGTCAGTACATATAAACCATAAAGGCCTCCATTTGTAGGTTATAACGAAGTCTTTGTCAATATTAATTGTATTAAAAATCTATTTAAGTTAATTTCCAGCTTAATATCCTTCACCACACAGCTATGTGAATTAAGAATATAATGTTCTTGTGTCTCGGACATGTGCTAAATAACTTAAAACCATTGGGCATGCGGCAAGCCACAGTGTCATGGAAAAATTCTAATTGAGAGTTTAATATAATATATATGAGCATCACTTAACCCAAAAACTTAATTAAGTCAATGAGTTCGGACCCGATTATATTATTATCTACTCATTCACTCATTCTTATCAATATTATTCAATGTGGGATTATTTCACCGCTTAATTAGTCACATCACTTACATATGAATATTTCAACAAATCTCTTCCATTTTGTACGTGCCTTCTACCAAACCATTTGTGATTACACCTCAATTGTTATGCAGTACCATCACCAGAGTGTCTTTTACTCAACCATCGGTGGAACCAACATGAGAGTATTCATTCCTAAATTCTGAGAGTCACCAACATGTACAAACAAGAGAAATCTTGATTGATCTAGTAAGAGTCAAGAGGCCGTTGAGAAATGCTTCAATTGATTGAGATATAGTTGAGAGACATTAGTAAAAACATAAGATCACTTAAACACTTCAATAATTTTTGATTGATTTTGAGTCAATTGAATAAATAGAGCAAACAATTAATTAAGCATAAGCAAAATTATGCAGAAAATGCAAAATGATGCAATCTCTCTCAAAACTGTTCCAACATTGCAGCACACCTGTCATGAAAAGCACATACTAATGCAGCTTTTCATGCAAACAACTCCTCTCAACCAAATTTGAAAAAAAAAAAACACAAAAAACAAAAATAGGGTAGTGGCAGATCATAAAATAAAAAATAAAAAAACCTTGCGTGTAGTTTGTAAAATAAGCTACTGTGCAAGTTTAAAACCTTAAATTTATTAGGGTAACAACAGTATATGCGGACATATAATAAAACAAGTAAAACTCACGACTCAAAATCTAAACTCACACGCTATCCTCCAGAGAGGTACTCAATACGTCTACTCCTCCTAACCTTATGCCATTACATGAAATGTGTTTGATGATCACCTTTTGCCCAATACATGATCATCGACTTTTTCCATCGACAAAGAACAAAATAACCCTTTATTCAAGCAGTGTTCACCTTTTACCTGGTTTAGGAACACCGGATTTTTCTCTTAAGCATGAGAAAGGCACCGACTTCATTAAAACCGGTCATTGACTTAGTCAGCGATTCTCAACTGATTAAGCTGCTGTCGAATATCAATCAAAATTCATCTTTTGATCCATCAAAACTGTAATTTTGATTTATTGAGGAGCAATCGAAACTCAATTGAAATCTTTAGTAACAGTCTTCTTTTGATAGACATTACAAACTCAATCTAGATTACAATTTCATGAAATTTGACTATATTCTTTTTTTGTTGATAAGATATTTGTTTTTGTTTTGCTTGTAAAATGGGAATTCTGTTTTTGTTTTGGAAAGGGACCATAAGTAATATATATATGGTTTAATTGATCACTTTACTTTTCGGGTTTTTTAACACAGTTTTCAATTCCGAGGATGGTTTTTTTTTTTTTGGGGGGGGGGGGGGGGGATAATTTGCAAAAATATTATTAGGAAACACAAGCCAAAAGCAGCTACAAACAAAAATGCAGCATTCAAACTCTAGGCTGCACTTCCGAAATGATCTTTTTATTCTTTACAAATTCAAGGGGTTGAGCCAAAACAAAAAATTTCGACATGACAAACTTAAAAAAACACCTAGCTAATACTTTTTTTTTAAAGAGATAATTTTAATCTATAGCGTTTGCTAGCTGTTAATGATTGTCTTTTATTATTAAATCAATACATCAATTGGTTTATGGTATAAGTGGGGATCGAACCTTAGATTTTTTATTTAACTACAAAAAAAACTTGATCAATTGAGCTAAAACTCTGAAACCCACCTTTCCTAGCTAATACATGAGCTGCGTTATTTGGATTTGGAGGTGGGGTTGTTGGTTTTTTTAATTTTTGTTGACCAGGTGTGAACTTTTTTGGACCCACAAACTCTAAAATCTTAATTTGAATAATATATGTTGCGTAATGTTGTACTGGAGATCTCCAGTGATGTTGTTGTGATTCTCAAGAATATATAGCACAATATGTAACAAAATACTGATTCAGTCATTTCTTCTTGCATCATCTTTCTCTATAAGGTCAAATGTGGTTATGCATTTTTTTTTCCCTTTCGTTTCCTGTCGGTTTCCTTTGTCCTTAATTTGGGAATTAATAAAATAAAATAAAAACAGAATATTGAAGATCATGATATAATAATATATAACAACAGAAGTTGTGGTCATTTCAAAATGACAAATGAATGTGCATCTTTTAGTTTGTGTGTAAAAATCATCGAGAGATTTGAGACATGAATTAATGCAGTCTAACAAGTAAAACACTCACTGGGACCCTGTAAATCTATGGCTGTCTACACGAAAATGTTGTCTTGTGAAAATGATAAGCCACTAATTAGTTCCATCCATAGTCTTCCTAGTTGCTCAGCAGAAGACGTCATTAACGTTTGTCATACCAGCCTTGCCAGTAGGGAGCCCACTTAATTAATTAATCAAACAATGGACGGTCTTTCTTTTGGTCATTAAATCTTGGACACAAATTTGTTTCATAATATTATTGTTTTTAAAGATATGATTGTTATTTTTAAGTCAAAATATCAATTGATTTTTGGGTAGATAGAGTTTGAATCTTAGATCTTTTATTCAATGGTAATAGAATTTATCAATTAAGCTGATTAAAATTCATGTAATGATTGATTTTTACATAACATGTTGTGATTGTTATATGACAAAGGTAAATATATAACAAAGGTAAAGTCAATACTCAGTTGTGGACTCAAGTAAAAGGGATTTTTTTTAAAAAAAATTCTATAGCTACAATGGAGGGGGAAATGATCTCTTAGAAATACTAAGAAGTTCCAATTAAACTACAAAGCTCTTGGCATAAAAAGATTAAAACTAATATAAATTTTACTACAAAAAACTTACAAATTAATGTGATAATAAAGTGATTGATGCCACTTCATCAACATAAAAAATAAACCAACAAGTCTATATATTGACACTACAAACTTCATCGAATTTTTACACCCTCTCTTGTGTTTTTGAGTTATATATGGTGGGTTTTGTCGAGTGAAGTGGCAATACTATGTAAGAGAGGATGTGAAAATTCGGTTCCACTTGCAAAATTATAAATAAATTCTAAATGACTTTTTAGATTACACATTAGTTTGCAAAGATAATATAGTAAATTTATTCCATGTAAAAATGATGTTGAAGTAATGACACCTTAACAAACTGTAAAAATGTAAAAAAAAAAAATAGTTGTGTGATCTAACATTGTTCCAAATATGAGGTCATGAACACATGTAATATGTCAGTATTTCATAGACCTAGTCTCCCACGAGGGGGAGACATGTTCAAAGATGCCCTTACCTGCTTTGGCAGGCCATACGTATATACCTACTCAACCATCCTATTTTATTTAACTATGTTAAGGTTACAAATTACAATATAATTTTCAAAACAATGAAGATCTTCGTTATTTTTTTGTTTATCTCCTTGCATATCTTGCCATGTCTTTCTTTTACTTCATTTGTGTTTGGAGATTCTCTGGTTGATGCTGGAAACAATGACTATCTTTTCACACTCTCAAAGGCAGATTCACCTCCTTATGGCATTGATTTCAAGCCCTCTGGTGGAAAACCCACAGGCAGATTCACCAATGGTCGAACTATATCAGACATTGTGGGTAATGCTACATGCTTGTTTTTTTTTTTTTTTTTTCCTTAACTATATTTTTATGAAGCTTATTTCTTAAGTAAAATAACCAATCAAAATAAAATACCAAACCCACATTGAGTGTGTGTTTGGTACTTTGGTCTTCTAGAACATAATATTTGGCATTAGCCACTCCATTGAAAGTTTTTTTTTTTTGGTAATAACTCCATTGAAAGTTGAAACTGTCTCATTCTCTATTGATTGGCCTCGCAAGTAACTAGTCACTCAGTAGGTACCGACACCTTTTTATCGGTGTTGAGCTTATTAGTTCTAGTATAAACGATGTGGTTGACAGCAAATCGGAGAATATATATATATATAAATCTGACATTATGGTACATTGTTACCATATATGGTAGTACTTTACCTTTTCTTTTAAAATTAAGGCTTTATAATTGATTGTGGTCCTATAATTTTTCTTATCAATATGCTATGACAGTTTTTTGGCAATAAGTTTAGGTAAAGAAATCTGCTGAAAAGTATTAGAAGGCATTAATGCCAAGGTCGGTAAGTAGGGAGAATGATAAAAATAAATATGTGCAAATGTTGCCCCCAACTGCCCCCATTCATATTCTCGAAAATGACATTTATTATAAGTTCAGTGGGTGAATTTCACAATTTAGGGTCTCTTTGGATACCGCTTATTTTGTTGAAAATTGAAAACACTGTAGCAAATAATTTTAAACTAATTTTCACTCTTAGCCTTGACGCAGGATAGTACATTGAGACCACTTAGAGTGAAAACACGGTAGCAAATTATGTTTGGATACCACTGTAGCAAATAGTTTTAACAAAATCATTTCAACTAACTTTAGTTGTGGGTCTCACTTTTTCAAACGCAAACACAGACTTTCAACCAAAACGTTCAATCGAAACGCACACTTATTTTATAGGTGTTGTTAACTAGTGCTTTAAGGCACATGTTAAGAATTAATAAAGGAAAAATTTTTACTAGTAATTGCTGCATAATAGGTTATGTAGCAACCAAAAAAAAAGTATCATGTGTTCTAAAGTCATGTGCAATATATGTACATGATCAAGGAGCCCTTGAACATATGTTACTTTCTTTTTGCAGTCATATAACCTATTATGCAACAATTACTGCAGTATGCAGCAAAATCTTTCCCATTAATAAATGCTTAAATATAAGTTGTAATACATATTTTTCAAAAAATATAATAAACTTGTTAATGATTTAGTGGGTTTCAGCACAAATTCATTTGAATATTTGTGTTTGTGTACAATTTGGGTTTCTTACTCGTGACTCATAATGACACCGTTTGTTTAAATATGGTTTGGGACTTTGGGGTTCAAATGATATTGAGATTTGGGGTTTATATATTGATAAAATTTTAGTACAATTCCTTAGATATTGTACTTTATATTCTCCAATTAGATTCAATTATATGGTTATATTGACCAAAGAATTATATTGTTAAATTTAATTGTTCATAAAGAAGATAACACTTGTCTCTTCTTTTTTATGAGAACCATAGCTCAAACTTTCCCTCCTCATTGTTCTAACTATCAAATTATTAATTTTTTTTTAAAGAAAAAAGATAACATTGTTTATATTAACCATAAATCATGCTAAAATTTACTATTAACCATTATAGATTGTAATATTAAATTTTGCTTATTGTGGTAAAATCAGGTCAAGCCCTTGGAGCCAAGTCATTTCCCCCACCTTACTTAGCCCCAAACACTCAAGTTGATGCAATTCATAGAGGAATAAATTATGCTTCCGGAGCCTCAGGCATACTGGATGAAACAGGATCCTTGTTCGTAAGTATATGTTAGCGTTGATTTCATTCACAAGATGATCAATTGAGTTTCTAAAGTACTGACTAGAACCACTTCTTTTCTTCTCTCTCTCTTTTTTTTTTTTTTTAAATAATTTTTTTGAACTTATTAGATAGGGAGAGTTCCATTAAGGGAGCAAGTGAACTATTTTGAGCAAAGTAGAAATTACATGGTGAATGTGATGAGAGAGAATGGTACAAAGGAACTTTTAAAGAAGGCAATCTTCTCTCTAACCACTGGGTCCAATGACATATTGAATTATGTTCAACCATCAATACCCTTTTTTGAAGGTGACAAGGTTTCTCCCTCTACCTACCAAGATTATATGGTTTTCAACTTAACCACACAGCTTAAGGTATAATAATTTGAAGAACATAGATATATAGTAACATTTAATATATTTCTTCTTTCAAGTTGGTGATATTCAATTACATCATTTATTATCTATGGCTTTGTGTAGCGATTACATGAACTGGGGGCAAGAAAGTTCATTGTGGTTGGGGTTGGACCAATAGGATGCATTCCATTTGTTCGATCACTTAATTTACTAGCAAGTGGAAAATGCTCAATTAAAGTGAACGACTTGATCCAAGGCTACAATAAGAAACTGAACATGGCGTTGGATCAATTAAATCAACAGTTGGGACCAGAAGCTATTTTTGTATATGCTAACTCCTTTGATATTGTCATGAGGATCATACTAAACTATCATCAATATGGTAGCTAGCCTAAATCCTTAAACTCCTTTGATTTTGTAACCATTTATTGGTTTAATTTCAAATAGTTTTCAAGTCCACTAATTCTTTTTTAATTTTTTGTGGATGTTGTTAGGATTTGAGAATGCAAATGACCCATGTTGCGGAGGAAACTTTCCACCATTTGTTTGCTTTAAGGGCCCCAATGCAAAAACCTCTGCTCTGTGTGATGATCGATCAAAGTATGTGTTTTGGGATGCATATCACCCAACAGAAGCTGCTAATATCATCATTGCCAAAATGTTGCTAGACGGGGATGAAAGCGTTAGCTTTCCTATCAACATTCGTGAGCTTTACAACTACAATTCCTAACTAGTGTGTTGAGAGTATCATTCAGAATTCACTAGTCCAGCTACAAGTCGTTTAAGTAGTTTTCTGTGTTATGTAATAAGTGGTTCTACCACGTGCAGTGCATGTGATGCTGAAGTTAGTTGTCAGTGGATTAGTTTGTTATTTCTGTTAGTTAGTTAATCCTGTATATATATCATTATCCAACTTAATGAAGATTCAGTTAATTAAGCATTTTCATCATCAGTTTCTCTCTAGATTTCAATATAGTGACCTATCAAAAGAAAGATTCTGGCCGAATGTATCTATATGTGTGTAATGCTTAAAGATTAGTATTAAGTTGGACATCACTGGACAGGTTGGATTGAGGTGTATCGCAAAGTTGATTGAGAACTTGAGCCCTAGTTTTTTAGTGTTTGAATCCCAAAAAAAAAAAAAAAAAAAGTGATGAGATCCATATATGTTAGCTAATTATGGAAGAAATGATGATCTTGCCATGCAAACGAAGTAATAGGTAACATTAAACCTATATTTTTTTTGGGGGGGGGGGGGGGGGGGGGAATCAAATCACAGACAAACAAGAACATCAAATCTCAATCAAAATAATTGCTTGATAAATAAATTTTATATATATATATTAGTAAACTGGATAATTTCATTAACTAAGAAACAAAAGCAGAAACAGCTTGGTCAAAACAGAGCCTAGTACAATAATGGCCATAAAGGTCCGAAAGGAAAATGTCCAACAAAGGAGGGGGAGGGGAATTGTAAAATACCACATCATCAAATTGTTGTGTTCCTAGCCTAGCGAGCCCATCTATGCAATGATTAGCTTCCCGATAACAATGGGACACCTTGACTTGGGGAATTTGAGAAATCAGGTGCCTGCAATCAACCACAAGAGAAGAGTTTACAGCGTTAGAACTCCCATAATGATTCATCAAATCAACAACTACTTTGGCATCTAGCTCTACTTTTAGAGCATTAACGCCCAGATTTAAGCACATAGATAAATCATCCCTAATAGCCCTGAGTTCGGCAAGTAGGGCTGTCCAGACCCGACCGGAGCCCGAAAACCCAGCCAAACTGCCCGACACCGACTCGATTCCAGCCCGAACCGAAGGTCCAATCAGTCGGCGGCGGGTTCCTGTTCTCAAAAACCGACACCGGCTGGTCGAGTGGCGGGTTTGCATCTCCAAAACCTGAGCAACCCAAACCCGACCGGAGCTACAAAAATATCCAGCCAAATCTTGCAAAAACAAGCCAGATCGGGTGAAATCTCGACCAGATCTAGCGAGATCTCGACCAGATCTGACTAGATCTGGTGGGATTTAGCTAGATTCGGCCAAATCCCAGCAATTTCTAGCAAAAAAAAAAAAAAAAAGCAGATTTCATTAAAAAAATCCAGTTTCCGGCGAGATTTTTCCAATTTCCGGTAATATTTTCCAGATTCCGGCGACTCATTTTTTTTCAAATTTCGATGCCTTTTTAATTCCGACAACTGACCTGGCCCGACCGACGCTAACCATCACCTGAAACCGAATCAATCGATTTTTCCGACAGTCGATTTCGGGTTCCTCTGCCCCTCCACCCGACAATGGCGGGTCGAGTCCAAGTTGGGTCTAAAACTGACCCGGCCCGACCCGTGGATAGCCCTATCGGCAAGAAAACTAGAAGTTATTCCTATTTTCCTAAAAAAGGCTTGAATCCAAGAGTTAGAAGCATCCCATACAATACCCCCTTCTCCAACTACTCTAGGATTGCAAAGGGAGGAGCCATCAGTGTTAAGTTTGAGCCATCCTCTTCCTGTTCTTTCCCATTTAATCCTTTGCTCTACTCCTAATTTTATGCTGATAAAGTTTTGAGCACAATAAACATACTCTAAAGCTCTTTGAATCACTTCTCTTGCTTGTATTACAATTATCATCTAGCCACTTACGAAGATCCATAGAGAAAAAATTTGAAGGTAGATCCCCCTCTCCAAGAAGCTGCCAACATCTAGAAGCTGGCTACAATCCTTAAGGATGTGGATGATGGTCTTAGGAGCTTGGTGGCAAAGAGGGCAATAGATGTCAACTTGAATTCCTCTGGATGCGAGGCACTCACAAGTTGCTATACTCCTATGGTAGCACATCCAAATAAAAGATTGAACCCTAGGGAGAGTATTCAACTTCCATATCCATTTTCCATTGAATGTAGCCATCGAATTTTCAAATTGGACAATTAAGAGATAGGCACTGTTACGATTGAAGTTACCATTTGATGAGGCAGCCCAGATGAGACGATCCTCTTTATTAGCTACACAAGCTTGGGGCATCGCTTGAATTTCCATGTAAACCTTAGGAGGTAGAATCATGGATATTCTCCTCCAGTGCCACCTAATGGCTGAGGCAACATCCCTAACACTAAAATCTTCTTCTCCCCTAGATAAAGGCCTATAGATGAAATCTCTTAACGGTCCCTTTGATATCCAGGTATCCAACCAGAATTTAAAATTGCTGTCATGACGAAGGCTCCATCGAGTGCCTTTTGAAAATATCTCCTTATCTACCTTTATAGCTTTCCAAGTCTTGGAACTAAGAAGAACATTTTCATTTCTAGAGTTGATTCTTCTAGGAGACATATACTTCTTTTTGAGAATTTGGGCCCAAAGTGCTTCTTTTTCTGTGTGGAATCTCCAATTAAGTTTGGCTAGATATACTAAATTCCTTCCCTTAGCCGTTTGTATGCCAAGGCCACTCTCCTCTGTGGGTCGGGTCACTTTGTTCCATCCCACCAATGTATTTTCCTTTAAAGTTTGATGATCTCTACAAAAAAATTTCTATTCATTCTATCCAAATTATCTAGAATTCTACCTAGTTTGCATGATGTAAAAGGGGATGGCACTGGTGGTAGCCTGAATAAGAATTTTCCTTCCCGCTAAAGATAATAGGTTGGCTTTCCAGCCGGCGAGCCTTTGGTTGACCTTGTCCAAGACAAAGTTTAAATCTTGGTTGGATGAACCAGAATGTCTAAGGGGAAAGCCCAAATAAGTTCTTAGATTGGACGTTGAATGAAACTCGAGAATATTGCATAGATCAGCTCTTTCATCTCTATCCATATTAGGCGAGAAATAGACTTTACTTAAGAGAGTTGATTTTCTTCCTCGACATCATACAAAAATCTTTGAGGGAATCTTTTACACATTGGCAATTATTGCATTTGCCCTAGCAAATAATTGGCTTCCAAATTTGAGAAGGCAGGCCCACCAACTGAGGCTCTAATTGGCTTCCAAATTCCTTTGGTGCACTTATCCTCTAAGATTCTACCCAAAACTCCCATACAAAGGATAAACAAGTATGGAGATAGAGGGCCTCCTTGACGGATTCCTCTTGAGGGCAGGAATGGTTCAAGAGTGCCTCTATTAAAGAGAATAGATGTTAAAGTCGAGGACACGCACCACATGATGATTTGGATAAGATCAACAGGGAAATTGGCTGAATGCAAGACTTCCTTTATGAAAGACCATTCCAAGCTTGCATGGCTGAACTAGGTATCTAGGTTTGTATGGATCACATGATCGAATTCAAGCTTGCATGGCTGAACTAGGTGTTCCTCTCACAAAGGAAAAAGGATTTCACCTAGGGTTTCTTCGAATTTCAAGTTTCACATTTAAAACACAAGTGTGGTGCCTGTTAAGTTGAAGGGAGAAACATGATGCTTAGGAGCTCCCAAGAACTCTCATGTGAAGAAGAGGCTGAACTTCATTGTAGTATTAAAAAATTTAGGGAGTCTCATCATTTAGACCCCTTCTCAAGCGACAGACCTAATGATTCTGGATATCCCTCGTCCCCCATTCCTAATGGCCCCAAGCTATCCTTCAAGGAAAAGCTTGTTAAAGAGATCCCTAGAGCCTATGTACAAGCTTTCGACTTCTCCGCTTATCTTGACGATGATATGGAATCAAATATAGAGGTTGAAACTCTAAGGGAAGGTCTTACAACTGTCAAACTTTCCAAGGAGTTCAAGTGATGAATCAGAGCTCCCTGGTCCAGTGCCCTTATTGTCAAAGTCTTTGGAAGGACTGTTGGGTTCTCATATTTGCATTCTAAACTCATGACTCTCTAAAAGCCAGTGAGTAGGATGGATTATATTGATTTGGGATGCGATTTCTTCCTAACGAGATTCTCTATCAAAGAAGATCATGACCTAGTTCTAAAGAAAGGTCCTTGGTTTATAGGTGAGCATTTCCTCTCCATTAGACCTTGGGAACCAAACTTCAAATTAGATTTAGCAAACATTGCTTCAGTGGCAGTTTGGGTCAGGTTTCCTAAGTTGCCAATAGAATACTATGATGTTGAAGTCTTAAAGGAAATCGGTCAAGCCATTGGAACTGTCCTTCACATAGATACGCACATAGCCACTGAATCAAGAGGTTGGTATGCCAAAATCTATGTACAGGTAAGCTCTGCTTTTCCTGTGGTCATGTGGGTCACCGCCAAGAATTTTGCCAATACACGATCAAGCTACCAGTAACGGCCAAGCCAGATAAGGATAGTGGACCTCTCAAGGTTGATAGGAATGGCTAGGACACAGGGACATGTGGCAATCACGTTCCTGGCACTAAGGGTAATTCCCACTCTGAGCAATCAGATGAGGACGTGTTTGGTCCTTAGATGGTAATGACACCCAAAAAGAATGAAGCCAAAAACACCAAAAAAGGTAATGGCAATACGTCCCCTAGAGCCAACTATAATTCTGCCAATATCCATACCAAAGAGGCCCTACTAATACCTAATACTATGGATAAGGATAGTCCCAACAATGGAAAAAGAAAAGCGGCTGGGCTTGAGGAGCCCATTAAGGTTGGTAGCACTAGCAGTGGCCCATCTAAAGAATTTTTGCATAGCCCAAACCCCTTTAAGACCCAATGTGGAAATAAGGGTAAATCTAGAAAACCACAAGCTAGGGCTAAACCAAATTTAAGCTTACCTACGGCACCCACTAAAGATATTTCTATTGTCTCTATCTCCAACTCCAAATTCCTCTCAGTAGTGCCTCTAGATGGAAGAAATGGTGGTTTCCAGTTCTCAAGTAATTCTAGCAAGGAAGTGGGTAATATCAGTAGAGGACAAAATCATAAAGATCCTACTCACAAAATGGGTTGGTTCAACCCATTGTTGGCGAAGGCTTGGAAGTTTATCTTTTCGTTGACGGAGCTCAGTGCAAGGACGGGAATGCTAGCTCTAAACGATCCGGCATGGAACTTGATAGAGCAACCATGGTGGGTGTTCAAGTCGGATGTTCAAGAAAGGGGAAGGACCAATGTCGTAGTGTGGAAGAATATGCCGAGGCAATCTCCAACTCCAATCCTATACAAATTTGCTCCAACCCTCTCTCTGACAGAGAGGAGGATGCTTCAATCTATTCCAATCTTGATCTCAGTGATGGGGAATAGAAACATTGTAAAGATCATCCAAATGCTCCACCTTATAATGGAATTCAACCTACACTCCATCCCAAGAGAAATGATGATGGGGGTTCTTCAACATTGCGTTACTCTAATGCTGGGGAGAGGCTTTTCTAGAGAGATGATGCGCCAGATAGGATGGAACTTGAAGGAAGAGGCGTTATCTCTTCCCCCAATTGATGAATGTCCCTCCTCCCATCATTATGTTATGACGAATATCATAATCTGGAACTGCAGGGGGACATTGAAGCCTTCCTTTCAATCTGATGTTAGAGAGCTAATTACCAATTATGATCCAACCATTCTGGTGATCATGGAAACTCGCATAGGCAGTGACAAAGCTAAGGAAATTACTGATAGACTGCCTTTCCAAGGAGCCATCCATATAGACACTATTGGCTATGCTGGAGGCCTTTGGTTACTGTGGGATACTGACCGAGTAGAAGTCTCGAACCTCACTGGTAGTAAGCAAGAGATCCATGTCATTGTTAAGGTAATCTCCTCAAACTCTAACAAGTTGTTTTTTGCAATTTATGCTAGCCCTCCTAATAGGGAGGGATGCCTCTTATGGAATAATTTATCTAATGTTGCTCAATATCATAATTTACCTTGGATTATTGGTGGTGATTTTAACGAGCTACTTTCTAGTGATGATAAGTTTGGTGGTAGACCCATTATTCTTTCAAGAGCTCTTTTATTCAAGGAATGTCTATATATCTATAATAGGACAAATCTTGGCTTCCAAGGCCCTAGATTCACCTAGACCAACAAACAAGATATCACTTCTCTGATTCAAGAAAGGTTGGATAGGTTCTTTGCCAATCCAAACTGGTGTGGTGCATACCCGTAAGCATAAGTAACCCATATCACAAGATGCTCCTTAGATCACTACCCAGTTTTAGTGGAACTCCAACCTCAGGCAACCTTCAGGCTTAACAGGCCTTTCTAGTTCCAAAGTCTCTGGCTATCAGATGAAACCTTCCTAGAGGTGGTTCGGAAGGCTTGGTCAAATAAGAGCAATCTATACGACTCCATCTCTAAATTCTCTAGAGATGCTACTATATGGAACCGAATGCATTTTGGTAACATCTTTGCCAAGAAGAGAAGAATTGTGGCTCGTCTAAATGGCATCCAAAGAACAATGGAAATTAGACGTACTGGTTGGCTCATTAATTTGAAAAGAAGCTCCAATCGAAGTTAGTTTTAGTTCTCAACCAAGAGGAAGAATTTTGGTCACTGAAGTCTAGACTCAACTGGATGATTTAAGGTGATTGCAACATAGCTTTCTACCACATGTCCACTCTCATCAGAAGGAAACATAACAAAATTCCCAATTTGAAAGATGCCCAAGGAGAACGGATTAATGACATAGATGCAGTTATGAGCTTTATCTAAAATAGTTTTTGCAAACTTTTCACTTCTAAGCTTACTTCTTCCTCTAGAGCTATTCCGACAACTGAGCTAGACACTCCCTCCCTGTTAGATGATGAAGTCCAGATGCTCAACTTGCCTGTTCATGAGGATGAAATTAAACAGGCCCTATGGTCCCTAAAGCCTTTTAAATCCCTTGGTCCAGTTAGTCTTCCTGCTGATTTCTTCCAAGGATTTTGGCTAGTAGTTGGTGGATCAGTCATTGAAGAGATCAAAAGAATTTTCCACTTGAAGAAGATTCCTCTTATCCTCAATCAAACCCTTATAGCTCTTATTCCTAAGATCAAAGGGCCAGAAACAATAGGGAACTTCAGACCTATAAGCCTATGTAATTCAGTATATAAAATCATAACCAAGATCATTGTTACCAAGATCATACCTTACTTGGATAAGCTAGTCTCACCCTACCAAACTGCATTTGTGCCAAGGAGGAAAGGTGTGGATAATGCTATAATTGCTCAAGAGATTATCCATACTGTCAGCAGGAAGAAAGGAAATATAGGGTAATGGTTAACAATACATTTTAGGAAAGTTTTTACACCACTTTTATAGGAAATGAAAAAAATCTGTCAAAACATTTATTACTTTTTTTTTTCTTTTCCCATAAAAAATTTCTTTAAATGAATTGTTAACCATTGTCCTAAGAGCATCCGTTAGCATTTCTCATATAATATATATGCACACATGACTAACATTATTACTCTCATAGTGTAGGATGCTATTCTCTTGCTTCTTACCCAATTCATCCAGGAAAAATTGCAACCAAGTCTTCTCTTTGTTAGCTTCAATAATTGCAACATATTCAACTTATTCTTTTTTATAGCTTTAATAATTACAATGTGAGAGAGATAACATTTCAACTTTTGTAACATAAATAAACAAATTTTTCTGTAATCAAGGACCCAACTTAATGTTATAGCATCCAATGTATATATGACTATTTGTACTCCATTGCTAATATGAATATCATCAATTAAATCTAAGTTAACGTCACCTTGCAATTCCATATTTAGTTCTAGGCCCCACTCACACCCTATCACAAAGTAGTAATAGTTACTTTGCGAAATGTGGGTGTAATTTACTATTAATGAAGTACAAAATATATAAAATTAGGTTTTTGTTGTTCCCAATTTGTAGTATATATTTGATCCATATCTTTTTTGTTTAAATTGTTGGCAAATTAATTTCATGACATGCATCTTTTTTGAGTTGTAAACTTGTAGTGTCATTTTCAAGTATAAGATCAAGTTTCAGGAATTAGGTCAAGAGAAGTCTTTATTTCTTTAACTCACCTTTGATGGAGTCTCAATTGATCAAGACAGACCTCTCAACAAACCCTTAATTGAGGTCTACTTGATCAAGACTATTAGGTTCTAAGACTTTAGGAACTAATGTATTAGAACCTCAATTTGTATATGTTGACAAACCATGATCAAAACATTTAGTCTAGGTTTAGACTTGCTCAAATTTTGGTTTAATGTAAGTTTGGAATCAATTAATTGCAAGAAATTACTATTCAATTTTTGCAAGGCTCGATTGATCAAAAATTAGACTCAATCAATCGAGAATCGTGGATCAACAATTATCTGCAGAATTCTCAAACCAGACCAAGCCCATATGACGTGTAGGGTTAAGTGTTTCACTCTAAGTATAAAAGGAAAAACCCTAACTATGTTTTAGAAGTCTTTGTTGAGTTGTGTGTTGAATCTTTTGTGAGATCTGAGAGGTGTTTACCTTCAAACACACACATAGAGCTGTCAAGATCAAGATTCACATCAAGAACTTGATGATTGCTTCAATTGCTGCATAAAGAACTTTCAAGAAGATCTGAAACCTTTGAGAGGTGTCTCAATGTCACAAGTAGGAGAACTTGTGGTTGCTGTAGATCAAAGAAAGAAGTAGCCCGTGGACTCGAAGCTGTCAAATGGTCATGGTAGTAAGTTTTCTACACGAGGTAGTAATAGGATGTTAATGGTCTAAGTCTTATTATACAAATTTCAATTCTTTTATAGTGGATCTAAAAACCTAACAAGTGGTATCAGAGTAGTTTAGCTCTTGTGTGTTAGATCTTTTGATCTAAGAGTTGATCATTGACTCTTGTTGTCATGAAACACGATCACTCTCTTGTGATCCCCCCACACTTTGATGGTAACAATTATGCCTATTGGAAGGTTAGGATGAAAGCATTCTTGAAATCTATAAATGAGAGAGTGTGGAACTATGTTGAATACGGATGGGAGAAACTAACTACTCCTGTTAGTGAGTGGTCAACATCCCAAAAAGAAGTAGCCGCTTTTAATATTAAAGCCATGAATACTATTTTTAATGCTGTCTCTATGGAGGAGTTTAGGAGAATCTCAAATGTTGAGGTTACTTATATTGTTTGGAAAATCCTCCAAACTGTGTGTGAAGGCACAAAGGCAGTTAAAATAAACAAGTTGCAGCAGTTAACAACTAGATTTAAAAGTATTAGGTTGTTTGAAGATGAAAGTTTTAATGAATTCTATACTAAGTTTAATGACATTGTTAATTCTGCATTTAATTTGGGTGAAATTTATGATTAATCTAAGATTGTTAGGAAGATTCCTAGATCCTTAACTGAGGACTTTAGACCCAAAGTAACTGTCATTACTGAAAATAAGGATGTGGACTCCATCCCTGTTGATGAGCTTGTAGGATCTCTTCAGTCCTATGAGTTTAACCTACCCAAAACAAACAAATCTAAATCAATGGCTCTTAAGTCAGTTAATGATGTTAATGATAATGGATTTGATGATGAACTCTCTTCTACAAAGATTACATATCTTGCCAAGAACTTTAGAAACTTTTTTAGGAATAATAATAGAGGGACAAGAGGTAGAAACAATGCTGAACCTAAGAACTTTAAGAAAAAAGAACCAACTAAAATCAATAATGCTGAAAAATCAAAAGAAAAAATTGGTCAATCTTCTAGTAATTCTCTAGGTTAACAATGTTTTGGTTGTTAAAGGTATGGTCATATGAAATCTGAATATCCAACATTTTTGATCAAAAGGTAAAGCTATGGCTGTAACCCTTAGTGATGGTGAAGTTTCTAATCACGAGTCTGGAAGTGATGAAGATGAAAACTTCTTTGCTTTCACAGCTACAGCTGTAGTTAATGAAAGTGATTTGGTTGAAGAGAACCCTTCTAATGGGGAACTCTCTAAGTATGCTGACTTGTAAGAAGTTTATAACAAGCTATGCAAGGTTGCTGTAAAGGATGCAATAAGTGTGGATTTAGGGCTAAAGAAGATAGCCACTCTTGAACATGAAAAGAAAAAATTGTTGTTGAATTTGTTTGATGCTAATGAACTGGTTAATAAGGTGAAGATTGAAAATATTATGTTGCTTGATAAGATTAAGAACCTAGAACTAGAATTGTCTGTTGCTAGAGAACAAACAAATAGGTCTGCTAGTTCTAAACTTGATCACATGTTAATTATTCAGAAGTCTCCCTTAGACAAATCAAGTTTAGATTCTGTTGATAGCATCTCTGTATCTGAAACTCATTCCCCAAACTTTGTTTCTTCTTTTGAACCATCTAAGATAGAAGTTGTCAAACCAAAAGAAGATGTTCATGCTCTTAGGAAGATTAGGGTTGATCTTAAAGAATCTAAGCTTAAGAGTCCTAACCTCCCTAAGGACAAGAAGCATGATAGACCTTTATGGATTTGTCATTTTTGTGGAAAAGCTTAGCATACTTACCCAAACTATTTCAAGTTGCAAGCTACAAAGTGAGCAAATAAGCAAAAAGTACATGTGCCTCAAACACAAGATCCTATGGTACTTCTTGGTAAATTGGTAAAGGATTTAAACCTTTATACTAATATTGGAATTGCTCATCATTCTAATCTAAATAATAACTTCAAAACCAAAGTTGTATCTAAGAGGTTGTGGATGCAAAAAGCTCAATTTAATTGAGTCTTTCTGACATGATACTTGTACTTCAACTCAAAATTCTTTGTGACCATTTTCTTGATGTTTTTGTTTTCTTTTGTTTCTAGGATTTGCATTGCATTGCATTACATTCATGCATTTCATATTAGATTGTTTTTTTTTTTTTTTTTTTTTTTTAATTAAACAAAAAAAATGGAAAGAGGAATGTGGAAGAATGTGTTTTGTATTACATATCATGGATGTGTAGTTAAGGTTGGCCATATTATCTTTACATAACATGCTTGTGTACCTTGATTAGCTTGGATGAGCTTATTTTTTTTGCACTTTGCTAGTTTGAGCTATATAGTGCATGTTGTGTGTGAGTTGTTTATAGTTTTTGATCACATGATCTTGATTTTGAAGTCACATGCTTTTAATTGTAAGGACTAAAAAATCATAAGAAAAAGGCATAAATAACCATTTCATCACGTTTACTAGCCAATCATGAACATCTTAGTGCATATCGTAAGATTTTGTGCTCGAGAAAGTGTAGCCTTAAATAAAATATATATAAAAAAAGGAAAAATAAAATAAAATAAAAAAAGGCATGTATACAATAAGGCTAAATAAAAAAAATGCATGATTGCAAGCTTGTTTTTTAGGAGATGTGAGAGTTATATGATGTAACTCTTTAGGTGATAGTCACTTTTAAATTTATGTGATGAATAATGTAGAAATTGTGATTGATTATTATCTACATATCACCTCACATGTATCTCATGCTATTACTAGTTGCACACACTTCACAAGTTATTCTTTGCTAAACTTAGTACATGAAATTGTGTGTGAATTTGGTTTAGCCATCCAAGATTATATATTCTATGATTTTGATACAAAATATGTTCATTGGTTGAAAATTTAAGGGTAAAAAGTGTGAAAATCTTGTTTTTGAAGTTCTAGGTTGAAAACAAATGTTTTTGAAAAACTTTTAAACTCATTCTTATGCATTTCATTCATGAAATTATTTGGGTTGAGTGTTTTCTGCAAAAACTTTTGCTGTTTTTCAAAAAATCCAGTTTTCCAGAATTTTGATTAATCGAATGTGTTTTTTGACCAATCGAAAATCCCTTGAGTTTTTAAGCTTGGTCTCTGCCTGATTCAATTCGTACTCGATCAACCGAATCTGTTTTTCAATTGATCGAAACCATTTTTTGACCGATTGAAATTTTAAGTTTTTTTTTAAAAGAAAACCTTCTACCTGGTTCGATTGGTACTTGATCGGTACTCGACCAATCGAGATTCAAAAGAAAAGAAAAATAAAAGAGTTTTTCACCTCACATGCTCTTCACTTTTTCAAATAGTCTTCTCTCTTTTTTTTCCTTTTCTTTCTCGACCGATCCAATCCAAGACTTTTTTTTGTTTTCCTCCTCAAATCTTCAAGGTTCCCCCCCCCCCCCTTCAAGTGTAGGTAAGACCTATATACCCTTCCTTTTTCAAGTTATTTACATTTTTCATGCATTTTCTTCATGATTTTTGAACTAAAGATTTTTGGGATTTTTGATATTCTGATTGTTTTTGTTCAATTTTGATCATTGGATTTTTTTTCTTAATTCGTATACACATGCTTCCCATGCATTAATTTGATCAATTTGTGATTTGAGAAGAATTGGAAATTCTAGGGCTTGAAATTTTAAGAAATTGGGGTTTTTGTTCAATTGGGCTTAAATTGATAAAATTGACTTGTGAAATTGATGGATTAATTCATTATATGATGTTTTCTAACTAGTATAATGTCTAATTACTCAATTTGATTTGATTTTGAAAAATGGGTTTTTCAAAATTTGGGGATTTTGGTTAAAACTCTTTGTTCAAGTCAATTATATGAAAATGTTTTAAAAAATTGAACAAGCTTTTTGTGCATTAGAGCATGCATCATGTGTGCCTTCATTACATGCATCATATAGATTGTTATTCATTGATATATTTTGTGCTCTAACCCTTTCTAATGTAGTCTGGCCTTGGTTTTTGTGTTTTCTTGTTTTTTTCTTTCTACTCTTAGAGTCATGGTTAGGAAAACTAGAGCTAAGAAATCCAATACCACCTCCACTTCTGATTTTCAATGTTCTAGATTTCAGTTTAAATCTAATCAAGAAACCGATAAGAAGTTGAATATTTTTAGGTCTGTTTGGGCTGAAAGGAAAGTTATCCCAGATGAGGTTAATCCTGAGATACATAGGAAATTTGAGAGTCAAGGTTGGTTACCTCTCTTGGATGTTGAGCATCCCCCTCTGGCTACTTTGATTAGAGAGTTTTATTCAAACATCTCTATCCATCTATTCCAATGATTCCAACATTCACTATGTGAAGACTTGGATAAGGGGTGAAGAGTTTATCATTACCCATGAGGTAATGGCTTCTGCTCTTGGTGTACCTTTAGTACAATAGCCTGTGTACCCTTACACAGAGTTTCCTCCCATTGACAACATCATGTCTCTTCTTACAGGTACTACCATTTGGCCTATTTCTCACATACATACCATTCCTATTTGAGAGATGTGCATTTTTGTAACGCTCTCATCACTGATGCTCCTATTAGTTTTCTTACTCTTTTCATTCATTCTCTTGTTAAGGTTCATAGGAGTAGTGCTAAGTCTCATGGTTTGTTTTTCCCAGTTTTCTTTCATAGGATTCTGTTAGATTTAGGTTTAGAGGACTTCCCTACTTTAGAGCCTGTTCATATCATCGCCTTTATAGGTGCCACCTTTCTTAGGCATAGAGCTGTTCAGTTAAAAGCTAGCTCTAAATGCACTCGAGTTGAGTCTTCTACAGGTGATGCCTCTAGAGCCCTTCCTTCTGGTGATCCTACTGTTGAGGATTTTGTGGACCCCACTGCTGCCGTGGATCCTCCACCGTCTACATCATCTTCTTCGTCTATGCGTACTATACTAGAGACATGTCTCACCGTTTAGACGGCTCATGGACAGATTTTGTTGGATTTGCTCAATGAGTTGTAGCCTTACGAGCAGATTTAGTTGATGCTAGAGGTGCTTCTCCACTGGCTCCACCCTTGGATGAGACTTGATTGCCCTTTGGCAATACGTCACAAAAAGGGGGAGTGCATAGTGATAGGGGGAGATGAGGAGATATGAGATTTTTTGGTGTAGATTGTATTTTAGGGGAAGATATGTGTTATGTTTTGATGATGTGATCATGTGTACATGTTAGGGGGAGACATTGTTTTTATATTTTTATGTTTCTTATTTTACTTATGATTATGTTCTTGTTTCACAAACTATGATACATTGGTTATGATTTATATTATGAGGTTATTCATGGTATATGCCTTTATTTTTTGTTTTGTGAAAACAAGAAATTTATTTTGGTTTACTTGTATTTTCCATACATGCGTTTATGGTTTGTTTAGTGTTTCAGGAATTTACAGGTTAATTCATTCGAAGCTGCTATCTACTTTTACAACTGATAGATAGTTAGGTTGAATTGTATTTTGGGCAATAATGTGTAATTGGGCTATTTTTTACTTTGAGCTTTTTATTTCGTGTAATGTGTTTTGTCACAGATTGTTAAAAGGGGAGATTGTTAGGTTCTAAGACTTTATAAACTAATGTATTAGAACTTCAATTTGTATATGTTGGCAAATCATGATCAAAACATTTAGTCTAGGTTTAGACTTGCTCAAAGTTTGGTTTAATGTAAGTTTGGAATCGAGTAATTGCATGAAATTACTATTCAATTTCTGCAAGGCTCAACTAATCGAAAATTAGACTCAATCAATCGAGAATCATGGATCAGCAATTTTTTGCAAAATTCTTAAACCAGCCCAAGCCCATATGATGTGTAGGATTAAGTGTTTCACTCTAAGTATAAAAGGAAAAACCCTAGCTACATTTTAGAAGTCTTTGTTGAGTTGTGTGTTGAATCTTTTATGAGATCTGAGAGGTGTTTACCTTCAAACACACACATAGAGCTATCAAGATCAAGATTTACATCAAGAACTTGATAATTGCTTCAGTTGTTGCATAAAGAACTTTCAAGAATATTTGAAACCTTTGAGAGATGTCTCAAAGTCACAAGTAAGAGAACTTGTGGTTGCTGTAGATCAAGGAAAGAAGTAGTTCATGGACTCGGATTTGTCATGTCGTGGTAGTAAGTTTTCTACACGAGGTAGCAATAGGATGTTAGTAGTCTAAGTCTTATTATACAAACTTCAATTCTTTAATAGTAGATCTGTTTTTACCTTGAGGATAGCTAAATTAAATCCTCCTCAGGTTTTTTACCGGTTTGGTTTTCCTAGGTCATCAGATCTGTGTGTTCTTTACTTTCCACTTTATATTTGTTTTACACATATTTGTTTAACCTAGATTTAATTAACAAACTTGTTAATCAACTTGGCTTAATATTAGGTTAAACATATTGTGTTAAGGGGTCTAAAAACTAACAAAGACATAAGAAACTTGATTTAATTCAAGTTGATTATGTAGGCTGGTGTCTACAAATTTGTGCACCACTTACATAAGTATTAAAGGAAACTTATTATTCAACTGAAAAAGGAGAGGTTTAGAGAGTTTGTGCAATGTGCTACAAAAGAGCCCTAAACCTACTTTCATCCGACATGTGAGTTTAGAATTCAAATCTCAAGAAGGAGTCTCTATTTGGTGATCAAGGTTGAAGCCACAAAACCATCCCAATATGTTTGCTATAGATATCAAAACCTTTAAGGCTGTCCTTGGAGTCACTGACACGATTCAGGGGAAAAAAATTAGAGTAGAAGAGTTTAAATGACTTAGAGCTAATCATGAGGTCACATCAGTAAACTTTCTATAGGGCAGAGTTTAGGATCATAAGTAAGATTTCACTTCTCAACAAAAAAAAAGTCAACTTCAATTCTATTAATGGTTTTTTTTTTTTTTTTCTTGGAATTTGGGAATGCACATGGTGATTTTTTCTTTGGATACATCTAACGGTTTCCCAGTTTAATTGATTGTATTATTTGGTAATTACCTTACTTTACTTTGATAATTATTGGTGACTTATTTATTTTGGTTAATTAACCAAAAATAAATATTAATTAATAATTGGTTAATTTCAAAAATTGATTAGCTACGCATAAAATCAAGCAAGGGATCTAATGTTACTTTAAGATATCATTTATTCACTTTATAGGAGTCAAATGACAAGAATCCTTATGTTTGGGATGACGACAATACATTATGTGCTTCTATTTTATGGCTTTTTACTATTTTTTTAAGCTTATAATTTATAGTTATTTGGAGTTAGGTTAATATATAATGGGGGAATAAATTGTTAGGTTGGTATTTGAATAAATCTTAGGGATGGACTTCTCTCTCATTATTGTTTCTCCCATTATCTCCAGTTTTAAAATAGATGCATTACATTTGGCAGTTATCTAATCTAAGGATGTTCATTAAGCCACGTCACATGAGCAAAATAGTATAAAAACTAGGGGGGGGGGGGGGGAAGAAACACAAAGGAATAATGCAAAGAATGATTGAGCACCTTTTGGAATTCAGAACTTTGAATTCTAGTCAAGTTGTTGAAAACAACAGGGGTTCTACTTTGTGGTCTCACTAGACAATGGATTGTTTTGTGGCCTCACTAGAGCTGGAATGATGTGAAGATTTTTGTCTTGGGTACACTCAGTAGAAAGCAAATCTTCTTTGCTAGGCTAGATTCAAATGACTGGAAGATTTTGGAATTGTTAGATATTTTAACAGGTTGCTCAGAGGTTTTAGCATAATGGTTTTATGTAAAATTTTAAGTTTGAGAAGCAAAGTTTTGTGTTAATCTTTGTCAAATGGGATAAAATTTTGTTTATGTGACGTGGCTTAATGAACATCCTTAGATTAGATAACTGCCAGATATAATGCATCTGTTTTAAAACTGGAGATAACGGGAGAAACAATAACGGGAGAGGAGCCCATCCCTAAATCTTATTTAATTCTAATAGAAGACAAGTCTATGTTTGTTTTTTGTTTTAATAATATGAATGTAAAATCATCTATTTATAGGACTTTTTTTTTTTTTAATATAAGATAGAAATTCTATTCTAGCTCATTTAAGTGTATATGTGTGTGAAAACTTCTTTCTAGAGGCTTGAATCTTGACCCTTGCCCCCCATACCCCACAAACATTTATACTTGTGCAGTGACCGTCGCACCAAAGATGTATGGTTATTTATAGGACTTAACATTGAATAAGAAAACATGATAGAAATCATATTATTGAGTTAAACTGCATTTTCGAGGCTAGTTTTTCTCAAAAAAATATCAATTAATTGCTTCTCTTGATTTTGTGATCTGTCCATATGTGAGGTGCCATACATAACACAACATTGGATTCATTACTGCTACGCTTACCCTTAATTTATAAGAAACAAAACTCCATATGGACCAATATCATTTGGCTTTAGAATGTGATACAACCAAAGCCCTGAAAGGCTGAAACCATGAATGAAATAAACAAAGCAGTAATATTATCTCCAAGATTTAACAATTAGTAGAAGAAGCATCATTCCAGAAATTTTTTTTCCCTGGCATTTAAAGCTCAATGCATGGCAGCATAAGAATAAACAAAGATAAACGGTTTTCTGACACAGCTAGCTATTAAATCCCAAGAGAAGTCAACCCCTCCCTTATTTTCTTGCTGCTAGAATAATTTCTTTCAGAACCATCATCAATGGATTCGAACTAGATCGTTGACCATTGCTTCCCCATAACAATTTTTTTTTTTTTTAGCTGATTTTTTAAAACAATTTTACTCTGTTAGTCAACCACCACCAATACTGATTAAAGATACAGTTATGCTGCTGAGACAGCCAGCTTAAATTTCAGACCACGTTAACGTGACAAGTGAGCCACAGACATGAATGAGTTCCAAAAGTCCAATTCAAGGTTTGAAATGCCAGGGAAATTAAAATAAGCCCACTGGAAAACACAGAAATCATAGTGTTATGACTTATTTCTTTCACATGCTGACATGCACATGATTTTGCCTTCCCAATGCTGTGAGATTTTGACCCAAAAAAAAAGGTTTCTAAATGGTCCAACCCTGGCTGAACTCCATGTGTATATATATGGAAAACGATTAAACGTTGACTTGCAGTGAAACTGAACAGAGATGAGCTGTTGAGTGGTAACAGAAGTCATTTTTAGTTTCAGGCTGCATGTGGTTCTTACTAAATATTTGACCAATGACGAGCAAAGTAATATTGAGAGAGAGAGAGAGAGAGAGTGTTATTTATTTGAGAAGTGTTCTTCTATGTCATCTCTATGCATAAATAGAGCCATGAATTTGTTCTTTAGGACATATTAAAATTTCCCCCTTGAGTGCTTGCATTTGGTGTATTGATTTAGTAAAGATCAATTATCATAAGATTAAAAAAATTTCACAACTTTTGTCACAACTCGTCATATAGTGAGTTGTGAGTAATGAATGTGTGGATCCACAATAGACCTACCACTCATAACTCGTCACATAATGAATTTTGGCAAAAGTTGTGAAATTTTTTATATTTCTAGAATTTTTCTTTGGTAAATTGCATGTGACATGGATACAACATATGTCCACATGTCACTCATGTGTTTTGTCCAATGCGCTCCAACACTACACATAAGCTTTTTTCTTAAGAAAGTGTATATTTTATATTCCTACCGTACAGGCATTTAGTAGTATAAAAAATTTATTTATTAAACTTGACAAATTTTACGACAAAACTAAACATCTTTATTTAAATTACAATACGTAGAGTGCAAGGACTACATCCTTATTTGTTTTCCATTTATTTTTTGGATAATTGTTAAAATAATCACAAGTTTATTGTAATTTTATGAATGTTCAATTAATTTAAATAGCTAATATAGATATAGATATAGATATAGATATAATCAAGATTTAGGGGGTTCCCATCAAAAAAAAAAAAAAAAGATTTAGGGAGCCCAACTAATTTGACCATTCACATACATATACGTAAAAAAGTTTATTTTAAAAATAGAATTATACATATCCCTATATTTCATTAACTAATTAAATGTGTGTATTTTTGGAGATTATTAACATGGCTCCTCCACTGGCCAGTGCCAAGGGTCGAGGGTGAGAAATTTCCTCTTTCCAACCAAAAAACACCTGTAGCCATCATAAATGTGGACCTTACATTTGATTCTCATACATGGAATTTACATTTATGTGAAAAGGTATAGAACACTTGGTGTATGAAATAAGTTTTCCATCCTAAGGGTCTTAAAGAAAAGCTTTCCCAAATATATTTGAAATAAAAAGATAAAAATGATATATTAATATATTTGAATTTCTATTTGTTTAATTTTTTTAACTTCTTTGTTTTTCTAAAAAAATAAATAAATAACTTCTTTAGGTTACATTAATCAATAACCTGTGCAATACGCGGCAATGTTTAATAAAATATGATTTTTTATTATTATTATTTAATTTTTCCATAAAGACAAATACTACATACGTTATTGTCTTTTAATTTTGCCCGTTTTAAACTAAAATTTTAGCTTTGCCACTAATTTTATAATTATAAGAATTCTACTATGCGTTCAGCGGTGCTTATTATTTTGCTGCTAATTTATTAGTTTAAATGTGAGATAAAAAATGACTTTGAGCAAATAATGAAATTGTACTTTATATAATGTTGATGAATTTGTGAGAGAGAATGAAAACCTTGAATAACAATCCTCTATTTCCAATGTGTGTTTTTCAATTTATTCTTGTTGTATAGTTATACCTTTTTTTTTAATAAAAAGACCAAAGTTTAAAATGAAAAAAATAAAAATAAAACAAAATAAAAATCAGACATACTATCATTATTTTTTATACAATATAGAAATTCTAATTTTGGCCCTTACCTTCCACATCCCATAAGCCTTAATATTTATTGAGTAATCATCAGCCAAGAATATCAGACCTACTATAGTTGTTGAACATAAAGCAAAACCGTCTTAAATTCTTAATAAGACAAAAAGATTTTGTTCGAAAGCCTTTAATGTGACTTGGATGGGCCTCTTTATCTGGTTTGTGTCAATTGGAAGGCCTGGGAGTAATTGTATGTCTGTGGATTGGAGTGAGTTATTGGCGCACGAGCAAGCCCCAACAACAATCTTTTCATATTTCATTAATTTCGTATAATAACATTTAAAAATAACAAAAATATGTTAGGTAGAGTTGTGTTTACGGCAACTAATGGTGGAGCCTAGTCTTTATGGTGATCCTTGACGAGTCAACTAAGTCCTAATCCATTTAATTAAATGATGTAACACTTTCTTCTCATTAAAAAAAAAAATAAATAAAATAATGTAACACTTATATTAAATACAAATACGAAGAGATGCCTTATTTTTCCTTGCGCTTGAACTTGTTGGACTGAACCTCGAAATGATTTGGTGAGTCGGAGATCCAACCTTAGCAGCGTTAACATTGCTGAGCCCACATCAGTTTAGTCTGGACTCTGGACCAAAACAATGAACAAATGAATGGCCAATTAAAAATTACTACGACTTGTCTGTAAGGTGCATCATCGATTACAAGTCAAAAGCTTTGTAATTTATTTAGTACCTCGTCGTGTTTTCAAAATGAAGATATTCAAGTTTAAATTCTCCTCCTCCAATTCTCGGATCATCAGCACTTTATTCCCAATTAATTTATAAAGAATGTAATTTTCCTAACTAATTTGGCAAAAAGTTCCTCCAACACATTAGATAGCCAAAAAAATTGTTAATTTGACAAGCATTTGAACAATTGGGTGAAATAGCAAATTAATTGAATTAGAGTATTGATGGCAGAATTTGGTAGTTTAGAATGCACATATAAAGTTTCTATAGAAAGACACTTGTAAGAGCTGTATCAATTCATAAAATATACAAATTGTAGTCTACAATGATAGTGTTTTTTGCCGTGGGAAAATGACTTGAATCTTTTGTGCAGTCTGTGCTCAATTGCAATTTGCAAGTAATACAAGCCTGGGTTGGACTTGGATCCTCATATCCCCCATTCACATGGTTTTATAATTTATAAAATTCAATCGTGGCATCTATTTTAGCCTCATATCCATCCTGATACTGTTGCTTAATTCTACTTCAGGATCACAATTTTTTGAGGCCAGCGTTATATAGCTCTCATTCTCAAGCATCAATTTCAGCAATAAAATCTCCAAAATACCTGAATGTGCTTTGAAATTGATACATATAAATGAGGCTACTTTAGCCATTCCACAAAATTTAAGGGGGGGAAAAAATCAAATAATTAAGATGTAAAAAGAGGTATAGATAAAAGTGGAATGTATGGCCATAATTTGTCCTATGGAAACAAAGCAAACTCAACCAACCATATCCTCATTAGCCTTCCTGGATCCCCAGAAACTACATAAATCTTATTGAAGGTTAATAGTAAAAGGAACAAGGAGAATCCTTAAAAGTATAAACCTCAATGCAGTTCATGTGTTATGTGGTCTTCATGTTAGTACTCGGTTGAGAGCTTTAGTTTCATTTCTTTGGACAAAAATCAATACACTGAAAACTTGATGGTGGTCCTAAGTCTTCAAGTTGTCCAGTTTAGGCCTTCTCCTTCTCAACATTTTCCATTGCATAGCCATAGACCAAGCAAAGGAAATATTATCCGATGTGGGATTGCAGAGCCATCAGGAGAGCCAGCTCCTTTAGGACAAAAAACAAAGTATAATGATGGGTTTTTTGAGAGGGCATTCATGACACTCTTTGCTAGGAAGATGGAGAAGTTCGCAGCTCCTGCAAAAGCTGGGACAGAAACTAAGAAGAATGGGTGGTGGGATCATGATTATGAGAGTTTTGTGGAAGTGTCTAAGAGAGTAATGCAAGGAAGGTCTCGCATGCAGCAACAGCAAGTGGTTCGTGAGGTGCTCTTGTCTATGCTCCCTCCAGGTGCGCCTGCTCAGGTGGATAATGAATAATGCTTATATTTTCAGTTCTCTCACTTGGTTTCAGTTGGTGTTTACATGTTTTTTTAAATGGTTTATGGTCAATAACACATAGAAGATACGGTAGTTGGCATAAAACAGGATTCTCTCCATTTGTCTTGGAATAGTCCATTTCACAATTATAATTTTATTTCCTGAATCTAATAATATTCTTCAGATTGTCGCATCATATAAAATTTTAAATGAAGTTGACACTTGATACAACTTTGACTTATTATGTTTCATCTATTCAAATAGAGATTATCATGGTTTGTCCTGGTATATCTGAAGTGCGAATGAGAGTATTATTTCTAATTAGAAATACTAAATTACTAAACCTTGTTACAACTCATATAAGATATAGCTTGACTCAGTTTATTGTTGCTGTAGTTCAAGAAATTATTTCCTCCAACAAAGTGGGCTGCAGAATTCAATGCAGCATTGACAGTGCCCTTCTTCCAGTGGTTAGTTGGGCCATCTGAGGTAATTATGCTGCCACATTCTCTTATATATTCATAAACATGTATTCCTCAAGTAAGAATTCTCACAAATTTAGCAATGTGCACACTTATTCCCATTGGAAGAATTATGCCATATAGAATATTAAAGTTTAGTTGTACATATCCAAGTTAATTTCCTTTTAAACTTGATACTAGAATTAAGGACACTTGTTTTTCATTCTTCACTTATATGAATTACATGCATGTCCAGCTTGACATTTGTCATCTTTTATTTTGAGATTTCTGTGCTGCTTCTTTTAGTGTCCTTTATATTATATTATTTTGGTGAGCATGCATCCACTAGGTTGTGGAAGTAGAGGTAGATGGGGTGAAGCAACAGAGTGGAGTTCTTATAAAAAAGTGCAGGTAAAATCAAAGTTCTGAGAAATAATTTAACTTTCATTTTACATTAAACATTGAAAATAGAAGGTTCCAAGTTTCCTTTCTTTCGATCCTTTCTGGCAGCAGTCAAATGAAGCAGCATTCTTAAAGGAGAAGAAATCATTATTAGAAGATCTTATCATATAGAATAAAAAACTAACAATGATTTTCCAATTTTGACTTTCTTCCCCACCAAGGTATCTGGAGAACAGCGGGTGTGTAGGAATGTGCGTGAACATGTGCAAGTTTCCTACTCAAGATTTCTTCACCAATGAATTTGGGCTTCCATTAACCATGATACCAAGTATGTCACCTTATATCTTTGGTCTAATGATTGGTCAGAAAATTTTCCTTTTCTATTGAAATCCTATAAAGATATCTATTGTTCTGTAGTAAATATCAGTTTCTATGGTCTCAAATACATGGTGAAAACTGTATCTCAATAATCATTCATCACTCCCACCCACACCCAAAGATGAAAAAAATAATTGTGTTCTGGATTATTTAGGCAGATTCTTACTTAATGTATCCACTTTTCCATGTTCATCTCAGATTTCGAAGATATGAGTTGCGAAATGGTGTACGGCCAAGTTCCACCCCCATTTGAAGAGGATCCTGTGTCCAAACAGCCTTGTTATGTAGATATCTGTAAGTTTGTAAAATTTCTATTATGTGGTCCATGGACATTTCAAAATTTTTCTGTTTCCTAACTATAGCAACATTTGCAGGCTCCATCTCAAATCCCAGCTCCAGTGTTTGTCCTAAACTACAAGCCTGAGACTGATATTTCACTCTTTTTGATATCTCCTATTGGAGAATTAGATATTTCACTCTTTTTGTGATTTCACTGTACAGATATTGTGTTCTTGGTTTGTATTAAAGAAACATTTATGATATACATTACAGCTGTCACAGGGGTGATTGTGCCCTTCCATCTATTAACAAATTGTACAGGTTTTCTCCCATATATCAGAGAAAAGTAAGAATTAAAAATGGTAGCATCCAACACATTGAAATTTAATATACTTATGCTCTTTCCTAGACAATAGATAGGAAATCCTGTATTTAGAGCCAGAGGACTCCATCATATGAACATAAATTTATCAGACAGCTTCTAATCAATATTCAAAACTAAAGAAATGGCAGTGAGACCTGTATTTGTCAAGGCTTTACAATGCCTCAATCTAGAGAATGTTTAGGTGAAATATACAAAGTACTCTACTCAAGATAGACAGTAGCAAGGTGAGTTCTCTTGATGCTGCAGGAGGAAAATTCATCTCTTTGAAGTTAGAATTCTATGCAATGAGTTTCTGTTTTCCACAGCATGAGATAAGGAAGTTCATTAGTATGCTACAAATAGTATTGACGTCTTCTTGAAATAGTTCTAGCAATTTCTTTGTCATATTGTCGTACCTTTGCTTGAGTAGTATCCTTACAGGTGCATACATACACAGTTGATTGGAGAAGAATGAATGAAATGAGTACCAAGCACATAGCTATTAAGTTTCAAAACACTGGATAGTCAACATCTCTCTCCTCCTCTGTCCCCAAATTGCTAAATTCTGTTTGTCTAATGTCAATATACTTCCCTACAAAATTGGGGAACCAAATCATTGCAAAGTGATGAAATGCCCAAGACTGCTGCTGACTTGTTAGTAGTTACTGGTCCAGTACCAGCAACACATGATTCTTGATGTGGTGTTGATATAGTAGGCAAATCATATCTTTAGCTATCTGTGAAATTGAAGGGGATATACAAATTTTTTTCTTTTTTGGCTGAATGCAAGGGAAGTACAACAGATGCAGGAAGCGGCCTGCCTTTTACTGTTGATGCATGGAAAATATTTTGGCTCTTCTGCAGTCCAAAGATGTAGGGGACATTCAAATGTGCAAGAAGGCAACTCTAGCATTAAGAAAAAAATTCCTGTCTTTTGTCCAGAAATGTAGGGGTCATTCAAACTTGCAAGGAGGCAATTTTAACATTAAGAAACAAACATTTTTTGGCAGTTGCATTGGTCGGTAAAAGACAAAATTATTATAGGAATAAATTCACCAAGCAAGCAAAACCAAAACCCATCAGATAAGGAACTTCAATGATATACTAATGCTGAAAGTATCTTCAAGGATAATATATCCATTTTAGGTCTCAAATTCTTCATTGGATTTTTTTCAAATTTGTCTGATGTTTTTCGGCCTTTTGTTAATCGAATATTTCAAAAACAAATTCTAATGCCAACAAGTAACAAACTTATGATTTCAAATCTATTGCTGCAAAGAGAAACAAATATGTATTGCTCAAAGCAGTATCGTTTTCTTTAGTCAAAACAGTCCCTCAGAATTTTCATAAAACAACAGAAGTCATTACACTGCTATTCTCTCAAGTGCACCCTATATATGAACAATGAACCATAAAATCAACATATTTGATCGTCTCACAATTATTTTTTTTATTGATAAGTTTGGTTCGCTATAATGTGTCATTAATGTAATGCACGTTACAATGACGTGATATTAAGGTTTTTAGTTTATTTTATTTTTTCTAACATTATCATAATCTAAAATTACAAAATATATTACATCATCTTAATCTCATCACCTTCCTAAACAATATAATGTTTTATTCTTGTATTGAAATTACATTAATGTAAGATTACAATAATATAATATTACAGTATAATGTGACATCACGGCGAACCATACGCCCCCTAAGTTATACACACATCCTGTGAGTCTTAAACCTGCGACCTCAATTTCCACCTTACTGATACACAAAGAGAAGGTGCCAATTAAGTTATAACTCCTTGGTCACAATCTGAATTCTACCATATCGAATCAAATGGAATTCACATGTGAAATATCTCTACTACCAAAGTCATGAATGGAGAAAGCAACCAAGGGTCACTGCCATCACGGCCATCTATGATACTGCATGTTTTTCAAAACAGAATCCTATTTTGGCTGCTCATGGTCTTCCAAAAGTCCAAAAATCATGCCGCACCTTTCTGACTCTCTCATGAAATTGCAAATAAGATTATGGTATTTTTTTCCACCGAAAGAATTGTAAAATACTTGACCATCCTCGTGATAATATAGTATACTCAATAAACTCAATAAACCTAGTCACATGATATAAGGAATTATGTTTGTTCTCTCTCTCTCTCTAGTGGCGCTTTAACTAAAAAAAACTGTGCATTCATGTTGCTTTATAACCTCTTCCACCTCTTCTCACATTTTCGACTTTTTTGCCTCGGCGGCACACGTGATTCACTTTTCTACGTATCCGTGACTTAAGTTGCAATGGACAAAATATGTTTGTCCAAAATTCAAAACCCTACTGCGCCTTAAATTATGGCATCAAATGTTCAAGCAGTTTGTAGAAGACTTTTGATTGAATCTTTCTCTGTGCAAAACCCTGAAAAAATGAAGAGAATTGACTATAACTGCAGGGTACACTTTTTTTTTTAAAATTTATATTCACAATCATTGACATGACTTGTATTGATTGTCGCCTAATAAAAATGATATCAACTATAGACACACAAGAAAGAAAATGATATTGTTCCAATCACAATATGCTAGGTCCGAAATTGTGAAATAAAGTAACGAAAATAATTCTTATCAAAAAATTAAAAAAAGTTATGAAAATAATTGTGTCTCTAACGTGATTATATTCTCTGCCATATCCTAATTTTGTCATTTTGTGAGTCATGACTTTCAGACTTCAGTTTCTTATATCCTATAGGGAAGATAAAGTTTGTTTGTCCCCACAATTAAATGTCCGGTTCAGCGCAGTTGATCCCGTGATAAAGCATGAGACAAGTGCAATTTCAACGACCAACGAACATCCTAACTTCCCTCTTCTTGTTTTTTCTTTTTTTTCTTTTTTTAACTGTATTTTTTTGCTAAACTTCCCGCTTTACCTTGGTCTATAAATTTCAGCCCTATCTCAAATATTTTTTCAAGCCCACAAGTCTCTTAAACCACCAGCATTAGACTAGACCATTGAGGCTTTAAGGATTAAGCAAAGAAAAATATATGGCTTCTGCCACCACACTTACCATGATGATGCACATTCTGTGCTTAACTCTTTGTTCCCTCAGTTTATTTTGCTCTGCCTTCACTTCTCAAGATTACTCTAACGCTCTTGAGAAATCCATCCTCTTCTTTGAGGGGCAGAGGTCTGGCAAATTGCCTTCAAACCAAAGGCTCACATGGAGGGGCGATTCCGGGCAGTCGGATGGCTCTTCTTATCATGTAACAATAATTCTACTGTGGTTTGTCATTGTTGAATTTAAAATAACTACCAATCACTTGTTCCAGTCTCCATAGAAGTGGGAGTTTTGTGCATTGGGTATAACTTTATATTTTTTTAGTATGTACTATAAACAAATGACTGAATGTTTTCTTGCTTGTGGATATATTTCAGGTGGACCTAGTAGGAGGTTATTATGATGCAGGAGATAATGTCAAGTTTGGCCTACCAATGGCCTTCACCACTACATTATTAGCATGGAGTGTGATTGAGTTTGGTAGTTCAATGCACAACCAGATTGAGAATGCCAGAGCTGCCATCAAATGGAGTACTGATTATCTTTTAAAAGCAGCCACTGCAGCCCCTAACACCTTATATGTCCAAGTGAGCAAAAGCAACATGCTCTTAAGCACCAACAAAGAATATGGTTAATTCAGCAAAATGGTGTAAAATATATCAAACATAATTATATACTTAGATGCTATATACAAACTCAAACCAAGGGTGAATCCTAACATTACAGTTAATGCTAGTTGGCAAAATGGAAGTATACAACTTTGACATGACATAAATAGATTTTTTACTACATCAAAGCATGGCAAAAACGAACATAATAAAAGAGATAACCTTATCTACATCATTCTTAGTTTTGAAGAAAAGGGCTCAAAAGCTTATGGCTTGGTGCTGAATGGTGCAGGTGGGAGATCCAAACATGGATCATCGGTGCTGGGAGAGGCCTGAAGATATGGACACGCCACGCAACGTTTATAAGGTATCTGATCAAAACCCAGGGTCTGATGTAGCAGCAGAGACGGCCGCTGCACTGGCTGCAGCTTCAATAGTCTTCAAAGATTCTGACCCTTCTTACTCTGCAAAATTGCTTCATACAGCCATGAAAGTAAATATCCTGACAAATTACATTCATTGTTTACCAGTTCTCTGTTTCATCCACTTAATTAACAAGCAATTGCTCTTCACAATGATGCAGGTATTTGATTTTGCAGATAGGCATAGAGGTTCTTACAGTGACTCTCTCAATTCAGTTGTCTGCCCATTTTACTGTTCTTACTCAGGCTACCATGTAAGATTATTACATTTGCTTCTAGCTTTGTTTATACTTCGCCAAGTTCTTGACCCCAGTTTTATCAATTAGGATGAGCTTCTCTGGGGTGCTTCATGGATTCATAGAGCCTCACAGAACAGCTCATACTTGGCTTACATTCAGTCCAATGGCCACACTTTGGGCGCGGATGATGATGACTATTCCTTCAGTTGGGATGACAAGCGACCTGGGACCAAAGTTCTACTTTCCAAGGTCTTATTCCAAAACTCAGCTCATGGTACTTCTGCACTATTTTCAAGGTCTTAAAAAATAACCTTTGTTGGAACTCTCCACAGGGTTTTCTAGAGAGAACTACTCAAGAATTTCAGATATACAAAGTACACTCAGACAATTACATATGCTCCCTAATTCCAGGAACATCAAGTTTCCAGGCGCAATATACCCCTGGTGAGCAACCTCCTTCCCTTTCTCCTCTTTTGCCATATTGAAATGCCAATGGTATGGGTGCAGCTTCTTTGTCCAAACAACAATTACAGCACTTTACACCACAGTATAGGGAGGCCAGTCATCATCTCAACAAAAAAAGTTCATGCCCAAACCCAGTATACAAAACTCCCACTTTTGCAGAGTCTAGGAGAGGCGATTGGTAAACAGCCTTACCCCAAAAAATTTTTGGTGTGGCTGATTCCCAATTGTCATCATCTTGATAAAGATGATAATTTCTTCTTTTACGGTGACTCCCCATGCTGTGATGTGAAGTAAAACAAATTTCCCCGACAGGGAGACGCACCTCAATGGTAAAATGGTTGCCTAATACTTGAATTTTCAGGGGGACTGCTCTACAAAGCAAGTGAGAGCAATCTGCAGTATGTTACTTCCACAGCTTTCCTCCTCCTGACATATGCCAAGTATCTTAGCTCCAATGGAGGAGTTGCCACGTGTAGTGGTTCGACAGTCACTGCAGAAAATCTCATCTCACACGCAAAGAAGCAAGTTGACTACATTTTAGGTGATAATCCAGCAAAGATGTCTTACATGGTGGGGTTTGGGGAGAAGTACCCTCAACATGTCCACCATAGGGGCTCCTCTCTACCATCTATACATGCACACCCTGATCATATTGCCTGCAACAATGGATTTCAATACCTCTACTCTAGCTCACCCAATCCAAATGTCCTTGCTGGCGCCATAGTCGGCGGTCCTGATAACAAAGACAGTTTCTCTGATGACCGGAATAACTATCAGCAGGCTGAGCCAGCTACATATATAAATGCACCATTTGTTGGTGCTGTTGCTTTCTTCTCGGCCAACCCCACTACAAAGTAGTTACATCTTCATTTTCTCTCTTAAGGAACAGTATGTGTCCCATGTAAGTCCTAAATTTCGAGGAAGTGGTATTGCAGAGAAATATGCTACCACTTATAAAGAAAGTTTAAGTGACTACTAAAATTCAGTACTCTTAAGTCTTACCTTCTTGTGCTACCTCTGAAACTTACCAAAGGTTCTTCAAATGATCGCGCTTGGCATGTAATGGAAGTGAATTAATAAGAAACACTTCTGATCTGCATATTAAACAACAAAATACATTACTAATTGGTAATCAGACCTTGATTAAACGCAAGTAACCAACGTACTTGATGATAAGCGCAATAAGGAAACCATTGACATCATGGTATGCCCATTATTGGATTTAATCAACACTACTGAGTCATAATGGATATGGTTTTCAATTAAACAAGAAATACTCTAACAATATTGAGCATATGCTTGGTCACTATCACAGTCACAGAAATCTAATCCAATATCAAACCCATCTATATTGGAGTCTAGACTGTCTAGTACTTAATCTTTACTAGCATGGACCTAGAGCTTACCTCAAGGGCATTAATGCTCTATAGTAAACCAGCTAAACTACATAATTGAGCATTAATAAATATTAGGAAGGCCCTGAATTCGAATCACATCGTCATGCTGAATCCCTATAAACCATTTGTGTCAGAACATATCATTATGTTTGAAACCTAAACTTCATTGTTTACACTGAATGAAAATGTTAATGAACATAAAAGCATCACTGAAAATAGAAAAAGTTTTACACTGTCGAATGAAAAACTCTTGAATTAGAAAATAGAAATCAAGTAGAAAAAGAATTCGCAGATCCTGAATTGTCTCTCTCAAACCAAGAAAAAGATGATGAACAAGATTCTTGGCCTCCTCGTTCAATTCTTTCAACCTCGTTGGATCCTTTTTCCTCGAGAATCTCCTCCCTTTCTTCCACTCCGCCCCGAAAAGTAACTGGAGCTCAACAAAATCTTAATCTCAAAATTTGGTCCGACATTCCACGATAAAATAGAAAAATAACCGAACCGTCAGGTCCATCATGCCAAAAGTCCAAGGACTCGTTGAAACTTGAAAGGTTCAAATTAAATTTGTAAACAAATTCTAGGGAATGAATACTTCCATTTGGATTGAGTTTATTTTTGTTGAAACTTTCAAATTAAATTTGTAAACAAATTCTAACGAATGAATACTTCCCTTTAGATTGAGTTTATTTTTGCTGAAACTGAAAACTGAAACTGGTAACAAAATAATTTTAAAATGTGTAAATAGTGCCATGAGACCCATTTTTAATGAAAAAAGTTGTTGAAAAGTGAAATTTGTGGGTCCGTGAACAGTGCACGGGTGCATTGTTTACGATTGACTTGGTCAAATAGTGCGGCTGAAAACTTGCGTTTCTAAGTAGCTTTGCGTTTCCTCCAGCTTCAGCATGCGCGTGGGTCCCAGCTTCAGCAAAACACAAACACAGATTGAAAACGCTGGATTAAGTTGAATCCAAACGCTCACTTGGTGAACGTTTGCATCCCAAGTCCAGCGTTCACGTTTTGCTTTTCTTTTCTTTTCTTTCTTTCTGACCAACACCTCTTGCATTGTTCATGCGACATGAACAATGCATTATGACAAATGAACAATATTTCGTGAGTGTGAATAGTAACAGGAAATTATTTTTTTATTATTTTCAGCTTTCAACAAAATAAACTATATCCAAATGCACCTTGGAGTATGCTTGTAATCGGCTTATAAGTTTAATTTTTTTTTTTTAGTTTTTATGTATAGTTTTTTTAAATTTCACTTTTTTCATTTTTTTTTTAATTTTTCAAATTTTTTTTAAGATACAAGTATATTTTAGCATACTTTTAGCCAAAAAAATTTCAATAAAAAGCTAAATAAACTATTTTCAAACAAACACTTAGTATGAAAATGAAATGCTATTTACAATTTGCAATCCAAGTAGCATTCGAATTTCCACATAAGTGTTGCACTAGCACAAAATTTGGCTCTTATAGGACATGATCACCAATAGATTAATATAAAACATGATTCATATATTTTATCATATCATATCATAAAAGTTAGACTTAGAAGTCGAGATTATGCCTAGTGGCTTCACTAAATTGTAGAATTTTTTTATAGATTTAAAAAAAAAAAATAGATATATATTTTTTTTCTATTCTTATCTTCTTCTTCTATAATTTCTAAGTTGATAAAAATTTTAATTTAAAATCTCTTCTTTGGATAAAGTTTAATAGACACAAAAACTTAATAATTTAATATCAACTTAACTTCTTCTCATCCATCAAAAAAAAAAATTCCTCTTCTTATTTTTTTTCCCTTTTTTTTTTTTATTTCCACAGTTTGTCAATTAGTTGTTCTTCTTTTTTCTTTTCTTTTTTTTTTCTTTTTCTTTTTTAATATTTAGATAGACACCATTATTTTTAGGTTTTGTTGATGATAAATTTTAATAGACACAATAGGATTACGTTTTCTTTCTTCTTCTTGTTTTCACTTTTCTTTTATCTCTACATTTTGTCTCATACACCACTGTTATTATTATCTGTACTACTATTTTAGGGGCTTCTCCTGTTTAAAATTCTCATTTATTGGTTTAAAAATGCCTCTACACCCTTATAATTAAGTAGAGACAAAACTAAATGACAATCAGGTAAAAATACAACTCTAACTCCCACTAAAACATTGCCTAAAAAATAGGGTCAATCTCCCGTTAATTTTCAAATTGCTTTATCTACTTATAAATTAGATTCTCAAAATAAAAATTATATATAAAAAATAAAAACACAGGTTTTTTTTTTTTGCTACCAAAAAAAAAAAAAAAAAAAAGAAGAAGAAGAAGAAGAAAGCCTCATCCCACGTGCAAAGCATGTGTGATGAGACTAGTAGCTTAATAATTGGGTTTAATTGTTTTCTATTTGTACCTTTTTTATTTAAAGTTTTTAAACATACAGTTGCATTTTTAAAAAAAATTATTATCTCCTTCTCCTATAATTCTAAATTGAGGATAAAATTTTACTAGAAGATATAAATTTGATTTTAACAAAGAGATAATCTAAACGATATATGTTATGAAAGCATAGATGAACTCAACCACCGGTCTTTACATCTAATCATGGGCGGCATTAGATAGAGTTCAGGGGGTTCAAATGAACCCCCTGAGCTGGAATGTATTTTTATAATATATAATATCTTTTATATTTTATTTTTGATTTGTCTTCCTAAAATGAAAATTTGAACACCCTGAACTTTTTTAAGTTCAGTTGAAATAAGGTTAAATATGATCTTTTTAGCAATATTTTGATCTTTTTAAACACACAAAAAAAGCCCAACAACAAAAGTAAAAACTTGTTCATCTTAATCCTCAAAAAAAGCCTATTTAGATCTTAAGTACACATTTGTTTAGTTTACAATGTAAATCTTATATTGATAGTACAATGTAAACATATAATTGTCCTAAACTAATAGATAAATTTTTTTTTTAGATAGATTCAACTTATGGTGTTCGCTCCTAATGATAGTTCTTTATTATCAGACTAAGACACCAATCAGTTTTTTGTGTAACTGGGAATTGAACCATAAATCTCTTATTCAACCATCAGAGACTTTACTAGTTGAGTTAATTGAAACCCACATAGATAAAAGTATTTTAAGTAGTGATAATTAAAGTTCACTTAATGAAAATTATTAATATGTTCATTGTATTAAAAAAAAATTATGTCAAATAAACTTATAGTTTATCTTTTATTCTTTTGCTAGTACATAACAAATTTGTAATAAAAAATCTTCATAAAGTGTAAGATTCATCTCTTACCCAAATTACATCTTTTTATTGACCCCCCAAGAAAAAAATCCTGGAGCCGCCATTGCATCTAATGGACGTTATATCTACTAAAGGCTCTCTTTTTTTCTTCTCAAAAAAATAAAAAATAAAAAGCCTCTCTTTTTTTAATAGGAATATCTACTCTTTGATGATAGGAGATTTTCTTCCTTTTGTGAATCATTGTTGGTGGCTCAAAGGTTTTCTTTGAAACCTTCTTTTATAGAAACTCTCCAAATTAAATATGAAAAGTTGAAAACAAGGTAACCTCTACCCTATTTTTGTCTCATACGTATATGATTTTGCATTTTTGTTTTTTATTATATGAAAATCTAGCAAGGTTTGTAGGAATTAAATTCTTGTGAGTTATAGTAAAATTGCAATTCCTATTTAGCCTAGATTCTAATCTGTAATTTGCAATATATATATATATATATATAAGCCCATTATAATTTTAATCCTGCAGTCAATTATCTCCAACTCAAAAGCAAGTTCATGAATCTCTGATTGTTGGTTCATGCTAAAAAAAAAAGGAAATTAAAGGTGAGAAATGAAAAAAAAAAAAACAAAAAACAAAAAAAAAAAAAAAAAAAAACAAAACTAAGTGAGGTCGTTTTTTTTGGTCATGCGTTTTATGTCTTATTAGAGCTTTATTTAAAAATTTTGAGAGAATTAAAGAAAATGACAGAAATTATGTAGCTCTAGGTCTGAAAATCATTCTTTCTACCACACTATTGTGGTGGGTAAAATATATTATTTGATTTTGAATCCTTGCCAAATTTTCTAGTTGTTTTAGGATTTCTATGAACAAGTAGCATCTACGTATGGTTCATGATCCATATTTATTGATTAGATATGTAAAGACTAAAGAGAACATAAACATCTATATAAGACAAAAGATTACCCATCTATTTTTTCTTTATTATATGTTTATTAATTTGATATGACAAATAAGGGAGGATGCTTATTTAAACCTTTTATTATAAATGGAATGCCAAGATTAATACACAATTTCAATTTTTTTAATAATTACTAGATTAGAAATACTCTTCACTCTCCAGGACAACCATTCAATTCTTATGCCATTAAGTCTCTCCCTATTAGAAGTACTTCTATTTTTTTTTTAATGTCTTTTTTTTTTTTTTTTCAAGATTTTTGTATATTGGTTACCTATATATTATTAGTTATTCCATTCTAACTCTTTGTATTTCTTAAAACATATATTATTATCCACTATCCATCATATCTTTAGTCACCCATTTTAGTTTGGAATCTTGGATTCATTTTCCTTGTTGGCCACTTCCCACTTTCCCAGTTTTTCCGCAAAGCTAGCCACCCCATTTTCCCTATCCTACCCCCAACCGACAAAGCCCTTTCCTTTTGGTAACCCCGTAATTCCGTCTCAAACGGTACCCCGTTTCGTAATCACACCAAAAAAAAAAAAAACACTCTTGGTCAAAAAACCACAGTTGTGTTCCTGATTTTTGTTCAAATTCTATTTTAGTCTCTTAATTTTAAGTAAATTACAACTTAGTCCTAAAAATGTTAAATTTCGTTTTCCTTTTTTTTTTTAGGATCGTTTTCCCATCCTTAATTCCATATGTCTTCAAATAAATTGAATTTGTGATGGATGGACATGATATCTGTATCTACATCATATATTAATATTATACAATATAAAATTATTTGATTTATTTTTTATACAACCATGTTATTTCACATGGCATTTGTTGTATAATAAATTGCATTTTCTATTTTTAGTTGACTTATATTATGCTAACTAGTGTGTAACTCCGTGCACATGCATGAGTACATTTAAAAACAATCACAATCACAATATATATATATATATATATATATATATATGATTTAAAATCTAATTGGATCTAGACTCTTTGGTTTTTGCACCCAATAATTTACTAGCTACAAAAATTAAAAAAATTAGATGGGACACATGGCGCAAAATTGAACTTCAATTTAGAATGTAATTGAATTTAGACTATTTGATTTTTGCACATAATAATTCACTTGACACACAAATTTAAAAATTAGATGAGACACATGACACAAAATTAAACTCCAATTTTGAATTTAATTGATTTTCTCTTAGTTTTGCATATTAATATATATATATATATAAATATATATATAAGTTATAATTAGTTTTAAATTTTCATATTCTTTTTAAATTTTCGTATTCTTTTCACATAATCTATATATCTATATATATAATAATAAGTGAAGTTGAGAAAAACTCAAATTAGAATTCCAAATTAGAGTTCCAATTTTGCGCTATGTGTCCTAATTATTTATTCTTAAAGAGTTTTATTTTTTAATTTTAGAATCAAAAGGGGGATCACGTCATAAATATTCATCCAAGTGAGTTATTAAGTACAAAAATAAAAGAGTCTAGAATAAATAAATCGTAAAAAAAAAAAAAAAAGTGTTTAACAATAATTTAAAAAAAAAATAGACAATTTACATTTTATACCTAATAATATCTTTATAAATTTTTTTATAAAGAGTTAACAAAATATAAAAATAACTATCAATAATATTTAAATTATATATATAGGAATTATATTATGCATATTTTTTTTTCTTTTTTTTGAGAAAGAAGACTTGAATTTTATTCAATTAAGGCATGTATGCTTGATAAACATTCAACAATGGACTGAAACATTCTTCATCCATACGTAATAACATGTGATATGATGTGCATATCTAACAAGGTTGTAAGCTACTTTGTCACCTTCCCTACCAACATGTTGGAACCTAACCCCATTAAACCAATTCGCCAAATTTTGTGCATCCTGGATCAGCAAGCCATAAGTTGCAAATGGTTGTGATGGATCTGTTAAAGCCTTTATGACAATTTCACAATCACCTTCAAAGATAACTCTGTCAAAACCCAGCTCGGAGGAGAGTTCAATGGCTCAGATGGTTGCCAAGGCTTCCATTTCCACCACTGAAGACATGAGCTGAATGTTCTGTGAAGCAGATGCCATTACCAACCCCTTGCTGTCACGCCAAATGACACCGATACCTGCTCTTTCATCCTCTTGGAACGTTACTGCATCAAAGTTTGCTTTATACCAGCCATCTAGAGGAGGTGACCACCTTGCACCTAATCTGACCGAGGACCTTGTGCTGATTGTCCGTTGCTGAGCTGCCCTGTACTCCATCAATGCCTCATATGCTCTCTGTGCTATCAGATACAAAGGAAAGCCTGGAGGAGTTGTTCTAACCTTATTTCTCCTGAACCAAACAGTCCAAACTTGCGTTGCAAATAGTTCCACATTGCACTCCGAATTAAGGACATGTAGGAGCAATTGTGGAAAGTCATGGAATGTCATGTCTTTGAAACTCCATTGGTTATCTTCATTCCACACCTGTGCTAGCTTTGGACAAGACCAAAGTGCATGGAGCACGGTCTCCTCATGTTGCGAACATAGAGGACATTGTGGATCATCAACCACATAGCGGCATTCCTACAAGCTCTCCACAGGAAATTTCAAACTTTACAAGGCAAAGACAATTCCCATATATTTTTACCACATGGTCTTAGCATCTCGGTATTGTTTTGTCTCAAAGGAAGGACTGATCTTGCTTCAGTTTTGAGGAAAAAATACCCAGACCTGACCGTGTACTCACCAGATTGAACAAAAGGCCAGAATAGAGTGTCATTTGCGGTGTATCGGCTGAGTGGAATTCTCTATATTAGCTCTGATTCCTCAGCGATGAAAGAGTTTTGCAACAACCTATGATCCCATTGCCTAGTGACAGGATTTATGAAGGAACTCACCATGGCTTCTTGCAATTCTGCCATGAGGGGTCCATGGACTAATGGAGTATGTACAAAGGGCAGCCATTTGTCGCCCCATATTTTGATTTTTTCCCCATCACCAACTCTCCACTTTGCACCTGGCCGGATAACCTCCCTTCCCCTCAAAATACTCCTCCAAGCATATGAACCACCATGACCTTCCTTAGCTTCTAGAATTGAACAATTGGAAAAGAACTTTGATTTGAATACTTTGTAAAATGAGGAATTTTGGTTTTGCAACAACCTCCAAGTCTGCTTAGCCAAGAGAGCATCGTTGAACAAAGCTAATTCCTTAAAGCCCATACCACCTTTGGATTTTGGTTCACACATATCCTTCCATTTAACCCAATGAATCATCCTTCGGTCACCCCTTGTCCCCACCAAAACCTTTGAATGAGCTTTTCAATTTCATCACAAAGGCCCATTGGGAGCTTAAAACAACTCATTGTGAATGTGGGGATCACTTGCACCACCGTCTTGATCAACACTTCCCTCCCTACTTATGAAAGCAATTTTTCTTCCCAGCCCTGCAACTTCCTCCACACTCTCTCTTTTATATAATCAAAACTCGCCTTTTTGTGTCTCCTCACTAGTGAGGGTAAACCCAGATATTTGTCATAATGCAAAATTTTAGGAACCCCCAAAGGTTCTTTATTTCCACCCTCCTGGCCTCGGTAGTGGACTTGCTAAAAAAGATGGAAGTTTTGTCTCGGTTAATTTTTTGCCCCGACAAACTTTCATAGGAAGCCAAAATTTCTAACACCTTTTGACATTCACTTCTGCTAGACCTGTAAGACAATAAGCTATCATCTACAAAGAGCAAATGGGTTAGTTTTGGACCTCCCCTATTTAGGGCAAATCCATGGATAAGGTCTTCCCTTTCTACCTTCACAATAAGACTATTAAGTCCTTCCATGCATAATAAAAATAGGAAGGGGGATAGGGGGTCTCCTTGGCGAATACCCCTTGAAGGTTGAATCAAACCCTTTGGCTCCCCATTTACAAGCACTGAATATGACACTGTTTTGACACAAGTCATCATAAGAGCAATCCATTGTTCATTGAAACCTATCCTTATCATCAATTCCTCCAAAAAACTCCACTCCACTCTATCATATTCCTTACTCATATCCAATTTTACCGCCATATAACCTGATTTGCTAGATTTGTGGATATTAATGCTATGCAAAGTTTCAAATGCAACAAGAATATTATCCGAAATCAAGTGGTGTTTGGTAAAAGTACTTTGGTGTTCTGTTATTATGGATGGTAAAATTTTCTTTAACCTGTTTGCAAGTACTTTAGAAAATATTTTGTAAAGAACATTGCATAGGCTAATAGGACGGTAATCAGTGACAGCCAAAGGGTTCTTTGTTTTTGGGATTAGAGTTATAAAGGTGTGATTTAGGGGGTGGTGTATAGTGGCAGAATTTAGCATGGACAAAATTGTTTTAGAAACATCATCACCAACAAGACTCCAATAATTTTAATAGAAAAGAGGGGGCATACCATCAGGGCCAGGAGCTTTTAGGGGAGCCATTTGTTTAAGTGCTTCTTCAACCTCCACCACCGTGAACTCTTGCAATGGCATTGCATTCATGTCGTCAATAGCACTTCTTTCCATGTGATTCAAGGCTACCTCCTCCATTGTTGGATTTGAAGAGGCGAAGAGTTGCTGGTATGACTCAATGAAGGTCTCGGCAATGTCATTAGGATGAGTGACCCAATCCCTCAAGGAGTTTTGTATGCCCAAAATTCGATTTCCCCAATACCTTTGGGTTGCTTGATTGTGGAAATATTTTGAGTTCATATCTCCACCCACCAACCAAAATGATTTTGCACGCTGCCTCCACATTGTATTTTCTTTGATCAACAATTCATTTATCTCCAATTTCAACTCCCTAACCCAAAAATTACATCCAGTCTACCTTGCCTCCAATTTGGCCTTAGCCAACCACTTTCTTTTCTCCACAATTTCCTTCCTAACATGTCCAAAATTCCTCCTACTCCATTGTGTAAGTTCAATTCCACATTTCTCAATTTTTTTAAGCACTTGAGTCTCACCCTCATGGTTAGAAGTATTTCTCTATACCACTTCAACTACCCGTCCACACCCTTTATCTGACAGCCACATTTCTTCAAAATGGAAAGGCCTTGACATTTGGGGGGGGGGGGGGGAGGTGGTGGTATGTCACTTGGAGTGATCCATAAAGGAGAATAATCCGATGTAGTGCATGTAAGGTGATTGACCTTTGTACTGGCAAATTGGGTGAGCCACTCTGGTGTACATAGAGCTCTATCTAGTCTTTCCCAAATCGAATACCCATTACTGTAGTGTTTGCTCCATGTAAATTTTGAGCCTGAATACCCAAGATCAATAAAACCACACTCATCAATTGCATCCTAGAAGAGTTGCATCTAATTGTTACTTCTCCTATTTCCACCCAATTTTTCATCACTTTGAACCAACTCATTAAAATCCCATGCACATAACCATGACAATCTAAATTTCTAATTTTAATCTTTAAGCAAGTCCCAAGATTCAACTCGCTTCTATATGTCAGGTTCGCCATAGAAACCAGTGAATCTCTACTCATTTTCTTTATTTTTATTGATGGTGGTATCGATATGGTTCTTATCAAAACCCTCCATTGAATTGTCAACTAACTCCCTCCAAAAAAGAACTAACCTACCTCCTCTAGTGTTTCTTGGTGATATAAACATATTTTCGAATTGAATTTTCCTCTTCACATCTTTTAGCCTTACTTCGTCTGCCCATGTTTCGGCGAATACAATAGAGGGATCTTTTGCCCCCACCATTTTAGCAAGCTCATTCCCTGTACATGGGTTCCCAAGCCCACGAGAGTTCCAGACTAAGCAACTCAAACAACTCCCCCTTATCTTTTGAAACCCGTTGGTGTTTACTTGGTAACTCTAGATGAGACACTCCCCTCCACTTCACACAATTTTTTTCTCCACTGCCAACCCATTTGCTGCCCTCTCCTTGACCCCCTACCTGTTTTTTTTTTTCCCCGTTGGTGGTTGTGGTAAATTTTTTCCCCTATGTTGCCCCAGTGCCAACCTGTCTAGCTCTTTCCCTCCCATCAAAAATGGCTTGCTTTGCTATAGAATTTAACTGCGAATTAATTACAGCAGTTGGAATTTCCTTAATTTCAGAGTTATTCCCAAAAGCCTTTAAAGCCTTATCAATCTCCCTTATTTTTATATCAAATAATTCTGCTCTGAACCCGAATTTGGAATTAAATATTCGGATTCCATATTAACTTCCTCATAATTAGGAGCATTAATAGGAGGTGATAATGTTGATATAGAATCTGAAATTAGTTCATCTTCCTGATTCAGTTGTAACGTTCCTTCCATGTCTACATAATTATTGTTCAGCGCTTCACCCTCTCTAATGCCATCAACGCTCATTAATGCCTCACCATCAACGCTTCTTTCTATCACCCTCTCTACTGATTGCACCACCACCAGACTGCCTCCCTCACTTGCCCTCACCGATGAACTTGACTGCGACTGAACACCATGAAACTCAACATGGGCTCTAGGCTTTGAACGCTCATAATAACCTAGGATGTAAATAACATCCTTCCCTGCTGAGGTATAAGGGGCCACCCTTAATGTGGAATTAAACTGTTGTTGATCTAGAGTAAGAGTTCCTTTACACTCTATCCACAATTCGCAATTTTTGTCGCTATGGTTCAAGCATCCACACCAAAAAAAAAAATTCAGTAGTCATTCGTATTTGAAGCTAATCCGAATTTTCCTTCCATTCTCCATTGTGATTAGCCTACCCTGACATAGTGGCAGAGAGATATCAATGAGAACTCGAACCCTTATGAAATGTCCACCCACCTCATCAACTACACCCATGGACTTCTATACCTCTCTAATTGTGTCACATATCTCTTCAGCTACCTTTCTCATCATGAAACGCACCAAAATGTCATGGACCTGAACCCAAAACACCGTTGTCTTGAAAACTAGATCTCTTACTGGAATATCCAAATTGTACCTTTGTAGCATTACTAGGTGTTTGTCGAAACTCCGGGGTTGATTCTTTAGTATCCAATCCACATCACCTAGATTTTCAAAGACAAATAACACTCGATGCTCCTTATGATTGCATATCCTGAAACCATTCGTGGACCTCCATAATTGTTTGAAGGCTCTTGCCATGGCTTCCATGTTAAGGAATCGTGGCATCAGGAACTATGCTACTAGAATGGACTCACCCATTTGTTGGTCTCTTTGAAGTACAAAGCCTATGTTCTCCCTCTTTGACAGTGTAAATTGACTCCATTTTTCAGCTTAGTCCTTCATACCCGTGGTAGGTAATATGCAAACTGACTGTGTTTCCCTAAACCCCAAAAAAAAACAAAACCCCACTAGCTCTAATGGTAACCTTGTTACCTTAGAGATACAAACTATCCTTCGTTGGAAGGGACAGAACACTTCTATTGCCTAAGAGAAGAGATGAACTCACTTTCTATCGACAGAGAGACAAAACCCCTATATTATGCATCTTATTATATATCTTTAAGTGTATCCATGCATATGCATGGAGTTACAAGTTAGTTATTATAATGTTTATTTATTTATGTATTATTTTTTCATATTAGTTAAAAACTAATTATAACTTATTGGAATTTTGCTACCTTAAGATCGTTATAGTTACACTTGGGTTACTCTCTTGACCTTCCAGGATTTGGTAGACATTAATCCTGCATGGTCTTGCCACTTGTGGAGAGTCTAGAGATTTGTGTTTTTGGTAAACATTCACCTAAGGTTAGTCGCAAGACCCCTTAAGTAGGAGGCATCTCTTCTTTGAAAATGCATTTAAAATGTTGCTTGGTTGAACTCTATTTGTGATTTTTCTTATACGTGACAGCCTCTCACTCTTTATCTACAAAGTTATGTAATTCCTTCTGTTTTAGCACAAATTTTTTTTTTTGCTAAAATTCTGTTTTAGCACAATTGAGATGTGGAGAGTAGTTATTCTTTTTAGTCCTGAATGGATTTTGAGTCGTGAAAATAAAATAATTTAAAGCATCTTACTTTTACTGTTTCACACAATTTACAAGGTTCAACAAACAATTAATATTCAACATAAAGGGTAATAGGGTATGGTATTATTTGTAGTAATAATCCTTATATAGCATATAAAAAATCAAAAGATGGTTGAAAGGAAAAAAACTTGATTTGATATATATGACTTATTTCTATACTTATGAATTTCATTGAAACTATAAATAATAAACTCGAAAACTCCTTAGCTCTTTTGACATCAATGGTTGATTGTTTCATTGTTTGGCTAGGATAGGACTACCTTAGTAAGTGATAGTCACAACCCTTATTATTGATATTTGAGATTACCTTAATTACTATGGAATGGAGAAAGGGTTTATTCATAAAAAATAATAAAATAATAAAAAATGAGAAAGGCCTTTTCAACTTTCTAACCAAGGTTGGCAACTAAATTCAATCTTCGACACCCCCTAACATAAGAAAGTCATGAATGTCTTACTTTATTAGAACAAAAAACAACCTAAACACTAAAACAATTTTAATTAAATTACTTTTGGTCTTTTTTGAACAAAGTCTAATTAGACAATAGTCTTGTAACTTAACTACCACTTTTTAGTGTTTCTAACTAAAACATTTAGGGTTCAAATTCTCCCACCCTCAACTATAAATGCATAAAAAATAAAAAATAAAAAGTCTAATTTAATTCTGTTGTTGCATATGGGTTGAGTTCAGGTTATACCTGATGTAATTTTTAGTAATATTACACCACTCAATATTATTTAATTGGCTATGAATTTTAACAAATCAATCATTGAATTATATTATCTTTGTGCATTCTTCATGCCTACAAAATTTCAAGATAATTAAATATTAATAGTCATGTTATCAATCAATTATTTAAATTTAATTTTTTGTAATTTAAAATAATGCATAAAAGATGAGTTTATGGATTGAATGATAAAAATTGATTAGTATGAATATTGGTATGCATATTAAGAACATATAGAACATGTATTTCAACGGTGGAATTTTTAAAATATGAATTCAATAACAAATTATTAGATGATGTAACATTGTTTATAATTACACCATGTGTACCTTAAATCCTACCCTATACACACACATGTGGGTGTTTTTTTTTTTTTGGTTAATTTGCCTTTTATGTCTTAAAAAATATTTATACATGTATCTTGTATACATAATTTTCGATACGTTTAGACCATCATACATATTATTGATTGAGTCCTTTTAAGAATAGAATAAAAATTCATAATAATTTTACAACATTTCCAAATTAATCTACCACTTCACACACAAGCCATTTAAAAAAAAAATTTAAATGACAAACTGTAATGAGCCCAAACATGAAGTGGTAGGCTAATTTAAAAAAAAAAATTGTAAAATTATGAGTTTTCATTATGTTCTTTTAACTTATTTTTATCTATTAATCAACTATCACCTTAAAAATGCGATATAACTCGTAATAAATTCAATGAAAAAGATGGACTAAAATAAAAGAATCATTTAAGAAAGAAATTTATAAAATTTTAAATTTAAGGGGCTAAAATGAAATATAGTGGAAACATTGGGGAGGAAAAGTCAGATTGAGCCAAAAATCTATTATCCAATTACCACGAAATTTGCAATACAGCAGTGCTTTGCTTGCTCTCAGTTGAAAATTCAGGGACTTTTTTGTTCAAGTATTTAAATATATAGTTTTAGTTTTTAGATAATATTTTTCAATATTTTCAAAAAATACAACATAAAACAACGTTTCGGCCGTCGATTTCCACGATTCTTGAGCTCTCCGTAGACTTTGCTCTCAAGTCGGTTCAACAATTGTCTTCACAAATTGATCCAACACCATATATCTATATATATAATCTTACTTTTAGATCTGAGATTTCTCTCTCTCCCACACCTCAGCCCTCAGATTAAATGGCTCTTTCTCTGTCCTCCCGCTCCGTTTTCCTTTCCTTCCTTCTCTTCCTCTCTCTTTCCCTCTCCTTCGCTGAGATCCGTGACACCCAGATCCGATCCGACGTCCGCCCCATAATCCCATTCGACGAGTTCGGGTTCACCCACACGGGTCGCCTCGAACTCAACGTGTCTGGGATCGCTATATCCGACCCGAATGCGGACCTGTCAAAAGTCGGGTTCTTTCTCTGTACCCGAGACGCATGGATGCACGTGCTCCAGCAACTCGAAGACGGAGAAGTCACGTGCGCCCTCCTCTCCGATTTGGTCAAGCCGGTTTTCACTTTCTCAAACCTGAAGAAAAACGGCGACAGCTTCAGTACAGTTTTTATCGAGACCGACGCCGATCAGTTCACGCTGGTTTTCGCCAACTGTTTCGGGAACCAGCTCAAGGTTTCGATGGATGTGAGATCGGCGATGTACAATCTTGACGGGAAGAGTCAACGGCGTGACTATCTCTCCGCCGGGAAAACGATTTTGCCTAGGGTTTACTTCTTGTTATCCTTGGGCTATTTCTTCCTCGCCGGACTTTGGATCTCCGTTTTGTACAAGAAGCGATTGACCGTGTTCCGCATCCATTTCTTCATGCTCGCGGTTCTGATTCTCAAAGCTCTGAATCTCCTCTGTGAAGCCGAAGACAAATCGTACATCAAGCGCACCGGTAGCGCTCACGGTTGGGACGTGTTGTTCTATATCTTCAGTTTCCTGAAAGGAATCACGCTCTTCACGCTGATCGTTTTGATCGGAACTGGATGGTCCTTTTTGAAGCCGTATTTGCAAGATAAGGAGAAGAAGGTTTTGATGATTGTGATTCCTTTACAGGTTGTGGCGAATATAGCTCAGGTCGCGATCGATGAGAGCGGTCCCTTCGCGCAAGATTGGGTTACGTGGAAGCAGATCTTCTTGCTCGTCGATGTGGTGTGTTGCTGTGCGGTTTTGTTCCCTATCGTTTGGTCGATTAAGAATCTCAGAGAAGCCGCTAGGACTGACGGGAAAGCCGCGGTGAATTTGATGAAATTGACTCTGTTTAGGCAGTACTACATTGTTGTGATTTGCTACATTTACTTCACGCGTGTTGTGGTTTATGCGTTGGAGACTATTACTTCGTATCGGTACCTCTGGACGAGTGTGGTGGCCGGAGAGTTAGCCACGCTTGCATTCTACGTGTTTACAGGGTTGAAGTTCAAGCCCGAGGCACACAATCCATATTTCGTGATCGATGATGAGGAGGAAGAGGCTGCAGCCGAGCAATTGAAGCTCGAGGATGAGTTTGAATTGTGAGTGCAGGAAAAGAGATTTTGGGATGGTGCAGTGTTATCAAATTGGGGAAGGCTGAGGTAGAAAAAACAAAAATTCAAACTATTACGATTTATAATGTGGGTCTTTTGTTAAATTTTATTATCATATATGTGTTACTGTTTCTTAATGTTGCTTGATCTGCTGTGCCTGTTAATTTTGAGTTTCAGTAGGATAATTTCATAGACTCGTGTGCCTGTGAAGAACTGGATAGTTTGTGTATATGTTTAAGTAAGTGGTAATACTAGATACTTTTGCAATCAAATTTTTTGGAGGAATGGTTGTCTTCTAAGTAGGTTGTGCAACTACGTCTATGAATGCTCGAAATGCATGTTCTTAGTATTGTAATTGTGTGGGACTTATAAGTTGATGCGAGTTGAATGATTCGAAGTGTGGTCAGAAACTGGAAATTCTTATGCTTGTTAGAACATAATTTTAAATGTGCGAGTCAGGCATGATGCTCAATGTGCATAAGTGCATTTTACAAATACAGGAATGTGAAAATCTTGATCAATGAAGTTGTGCACTGTAAACATGAAAAGTGATCCAGCTATACTGTTTGTAATATTACTTTATATCTTCGATAATTGCAATAGCTTGATCGGGAGTTACTTTATGTGTAGTTTGTTAATAAATCTTGTAGAAATCTGGATCATGGTAGAGATATGGTACCAAACATTGTGCTGTTGGGATTGCATAATGCAAAACGTGGTATATTTTTGTATAGGAATTAGGGGTGGCAAAGTAAGCCCAAACTCATTTGCCCACCCAAACCCATCCACTCTAATTGAACCCAAACCCACCCAATTATTAGTTGGGTTAAATGGGCATCAACCCAATTAGACCCAATAATTATTGGGTTTTAACTAAAAACCCATTGAGACCTATTTAACCCAAAAACAATTCACCCAAATTCAACCCAGCCCTTCCCATTAAAAAAAAAAAAAAAAAGGCCCTCAGACGTTCAGTGTTTCTGGTGTCTCATTTTCCTTCGTTTTCTAGGCATCCAAACACTTTTCTCTCTCTAAATTCAGGCAAGGCAAAGCAAAGAAAAGCAAAGCAAATCAAATCAAAACTCTCTCTCTCTCTCTCTTTCTTTCTTTGTAGATGCTCTTTGAAACTCGTAACTTGTCAATGCGACTCACCACGACTAGGCTGAGTCCAACTCAGGCTGTTCCACCTCATGGCTAATAATCCGTCGAAGGCCACTAACAACAATTTCCTCGAGCAAATTCTCGGCCTACCCAGCTTCGCTTCAGCTGAGGCTGGCTTGACCGGTGCCGATGGAGGCTTGGGCGGTTCGGGGACCGATCCGCTTCTGATGATGCTTCAACTAAGCTCCGGTGACCTTGGCGGTGGAGGTGGTGGCTCTGGTGGTTTTCATGGACAGGTGTTTCCGTTAAGGCTGAGCTTGGAGCAAGGGAAAGGAGGGTTCTTGAAGCCTGATGAGGCCTCCGGCAGTGGCAAACGTAAGCTGGAAACTTTTTCTCTATTCTCTGTTTGGTTAGTTAGAAAGTGATGGAATTTGATGGAAAATGATAGTTTTTTTAACCAAAAAAAAAAAAAAGAAAAAGCTTCAAAATGGTCATTTTCACTTTAATGGCATTTTGGTAATTTTGATAATTGGGTAATTGGGTGAGTTGGGGTTTACCTATAATAATTGGGTTGGGTTGGATTTGGGTTAAAAGCAATTAGTTAAATGGGTTTTATATACCCAATCCAATAATGCCCATCCTAGACCGCCCATTTGACACCCCTAATAGGAATAATGATGCTTTCTACATATCTTATCTCTCTCCTTTTTCTATCTTTTTCATGATTTACCAATTTTAAGTATGGTTAATGGGGTTGTCCTTTTATGTGTTGGTTCCTAGTTTACAGACTATGGGAATAAACTGACAGGGAAAATCTGTAATTTGAAGTTTTGAACATTTTGTAGATAATACACTACAAATGCCTTTAGTTAGTTGATTAGAACAAAAGTAAACCAAGATTGCTCTCATCTCATATTTATATGAAGCATATAAAGATCACTGTCTACGTTGACTTGAAGTCTTAATTGAAAAAAAAAAAGTCCTGAATGAATTGAGCCATCATTTGACCAGTTGAAATAAGTGGAATTTTTTTTTTTCACCTGAATATTTATTTATTTTTTGAAGATGGGTAGATAGTGGGGAGGTTGAGGGGTTTGAACCACAGACATGTGGCACTACAATATATGCCATTACCACTGGACTATTACTTGAACCTTTCACTTGAATAATCTAAGAAAAATGGAATTGTATTTCATCTGATGAACATTGATTCTAATTATTATATAGATAAATGCTTTTAGTTTCCGATAAAAAAAGATTAATGCTTTTAGTAGAACTTACTGAGTGCTTTTATAATATATAAGGTATTTGACTTGACAAATTTTGTTGACCTTTGTTTTTGTTTTTGTTTTTGTTTTGGGGGAGGGGGGTTGAGAAAGAGTTTTCTCTTTCAATTTGATGTTGTCTGAGAAAGGTAGGCAGCGTGATATCTTTAATCATCACCACGTTTTGTAAGTTATTGAACTAACTTGAGACTTTTTTCCATCAAATAGACATCACTTAGCTTCAACACTAGCATGAGTATATGGAAATTTCGTTTGATATAACAAATTTTCTGCCAAACAAATGGATCGAGTGAAGTATTTATGGAGGTTTGCTGTTTATGTATGGATGTAATGTGCAGTGCAGTAGTGTTTTTGTTTATTGTCTATGTTAGAATTTGATGGATATAGATGTTTGTAGTAGTTTGAGTATTTTTCTTCAGCAAATAGAAAGTTTGGAGTCCTCACCTTTTCAACCAGAAAGAATGACTTAATTGAACTACCCATGTGGTAGTATTCTCCTAGCTAACTGTAGATGATGGCAGAATGCATAATTTAAGTATTTAACATAGGTCTTGTGCAAAGATGTCCTTTATTGAAAGCTTAGAGGGGTTATTGTGTGTAAAGTTGCCTTCACTCTCAAGTGGTTAGTAGCAATAGGATTTGATTTTGATTGCTCCTTAAGGTATAAATTTCAGATTTATTGTACGACTATATTTAGTCTCCACACCAAACAGCTGAGACTCATGCTATACTTTGTAGCTAAAATGTTGGTGCTGATGCACCTTACTTCATTATCATTTCGTAGTTAGCAATGATGTAACTTTTAATCTCAGGTTGTCGTTGTAAGAATGGCCTTAGTTGCCTTTATTATCTGAGGAGTTTCTCATAGAAGATAATATGGGTTTGAAACTCTTATGCTTTGATTTTTTCTAATATGGAATTTTCAGGAAATAGGATAGGATTTGATTTTGATTGGTCCTTAAGGTATAAATTTTGGATTTATTGTACGACTATATTTAGTCTCCACACCAAACAGCTGAGACTCATGGTATACTTTGTAGCTAAAATGTTGGTGCTGATGCACCTTACTTCATTATCATTTTGTAGTTAGCAATGATGTAACTTGTCATCTCAGGTTGTCGTTGTAAGAATGGCCTTAGTTGCCTATATTATCTGAGGAGTTTCTCATAGAAGATAATATGGGTTTGAAACTCTTTTGCTTTGATTTTTTCTAATATGGAATTTTCAGGAAAGTTTAGGCTTAATGATCTTGGCAGCCCATTAATTTAATGTATGCCCTCTGCCATCTTTAAGAACCAAGTTTATGAAATTTTGATTGGTTACTTGGTTAGTTGTTGATCTGCTTTTACTTTTTATTTACAAACGCTATGCATTGGGACCACTCATTCAATTCTCATTTCATAGCTGCAAGTGGGGGTCTAAACCATTTCATTTTAAAGAAGCATGGATTAGAGATGGTGGAAGCTCTCTAGTAATCAAAAAGGCTTGTTAAATTTGACTATCATATACATGTTAATTTATTTTTTCTTTTTTTTTGCTTGATCCTGCTGTTCCTGTTGTTTTTGAGTTTTAGTAGGATAATTTCATGGACTACCATCGCTAATATGTTGGTGCTGATACACCTTAGTTCATTATCATTTCCTGGTTAGCAATAATGTAATTTGTAATCCCAGTTTATCATTGTAAGAACTCCCTTGGATGCCTAGATTAGTTGAGGGGTGGTTTCTTAATACTGACTTCCCTGGAAAGTCTAGGTTTAATGACGTTGGCAGTCTTTCAATTTGATACACGCTCTTAAGTTTCTCTGCCATCATTAAGAACCAATTTTATGAAATTTTGACTGGTTAATTGGTTAGTTGTTGGGTTGCTTTTACTACGTAGTTTAAATATTGAGCATTATGATCAATTATTCATTTTTTATTTATTTATTGCTTAGCTGCAAATTGACTTCTATATGTGCCTATTATCAAACTCTTAGTATTAGTTTGGATAGCAACGTGTTTGCGTTTGTGCTGGCGTCTGCGTTTTTTGGCTGGGTCCTGTGCACTGTTCACGGGACTTGTAAGTATGGGAAAATATAAATCTAACTTTAAAACTGGGTCCTACAGTACTATTCACACATTTAAATTAAATTATTTTGTTACAATATTTTTAGCTTTCAAAAATAAGCGGTATTCAAAACAAACCTTTAATCACACGTCTTAAACTTGGTCAAGGCTGATTTTAAATGCTTTCTGGGAATGACTTCCACAGTTCTACGACTGATTACTTCTTTTCCTTCTCCTTTCTTCTCTCCATTGAATTGCATGGAAATTCCTTTGTAGACTTAACAAGTGCTCTGGCTCTCACAGAATTCTTGAATAAAAAAAAAGGGGAAAATAATATCTAATTTTCTATTGCTCTTGGTTTATGCAATTTGAAAGAAGAGATTCATAAATCATCATTTTTGTTCCAAAGGAGCATACGTCTCCGTTTATTAAACAAAAATAATACAAAGGGAAGCTTGTTTATTAAACAATTTAATGATGTTCCTTTACTTTCATTTTCTAGATCCGAACATATTCATGTCATTCCTTGTGCCCATTCAGAAACATTTCGAATACAACTAATCTTTGCTTGTGAGCCATGCTTTGCTAACGAATGATAATATGCAGTTGATATTCATATGTTTGAACCAATTCTATTATCCGTGAATGGACAAAGAGAGACAATAAGACTGGACTGAGGAAAAACTAGGAGGCTATGTTTTATAACACCTCTCTCTGTCAAGATCCACGCATTCTAATTATTTGGATCAGTTTATTTTTGACCCAGAAGGGAGTATACAGCTCATTAGTGGGCTACATAGTGAGTGTCTCCTTGAGGACGTTGCTGTGCAATTTAGAAGATCAATGGGGACAAAACTTGTAGATATAGTTTCTTATGTGATATATCTTAGTTTTCCAAAAATACTTCCAACTGTGTGGTTGCATTAGTCTTTAAGTGACGTTTTTGAATTTTAATTATCCTTGGGAAAGATAGCCCATAAGTTCAAGATCAATTGACACCTCCATCCTTCTGTTATAAGTACTGGGTGGAGAGTGAGGTCGTGGGTTTAAGACTTACTTTGTGTGTGTGTGTGTCCTTGGAAAAGATACATTGTTCATACTACATTGATCAATATAATCATTTGGTTGCCTTCTAGTTCAAGTGTTTTACAATAGAAGTTGCCACTTGTTTTATTAGGAAAAAAAGAAAAGGAAAAAAAAAAACATGAAACACATATTCATTTAATTGGAAAATTTGTAATTACATTGTAATAGAATGGGACATAGAAATTACAAGACTTTGTTTCTTAGTCATGATCTAAGAAAATGTAGATAACTTTGATTCCTATATAATTCTTAAAATGTTAAATTTACATTGAAAAAAAGCGTAGTCTAGAATCATTGATTTAAGATGAAGACTAAGTTAAAAAAATAGGAAGATATTTGATACTCATTTTACTTGTCTAAGTCGGTGTTAGGAATTGGTTATTGGTCATTGCACATGTCATGCAATAAGCACAACATAGCATTCCAAGAATGTCATACCTTAAATGTATAAGAAAATATGTTTCCTTATCAAAAAAAAAAATGTATAAGAAAATAAGAAAATTGAATTTAGTTCATAAGCATGTTAGGTTCACAAAGGATCCAATTTTACCATTTTATGTGCATCAATTGAATCAAGTTTTTATGATTATCGTTTAAAAATATTTGAAACCTAATCTAAGGACACATGATAATCATTCTTTTTTTTTTGCGTGTCATTAAACAACATCATGATGGTGAAGAAAACTTAATGCTGGGAATATTCTGCAAATACAAAACTGAAGAATATTATTCAGATCCCAACTTGCCCTCCTACACACAACTCCCTTTGAGTCCTCTATGGATTTCCTCGAATTCCAAGAGGAGATGTGTCTTTGTTGCTTGGTTGATCATTGTTGGTATGGAATTCCTATGAAGGCCATTATCTTGAGTGAGTGAGAAGGGCTTTTAGCATTAAAATTCCATGGCTTTTGCAAAGAGTGATGTTCATCGAGAGTTTCTACAAACAATCAAATATTTCTCTACTATGATATTGAGTGGTGGACAAGTGGGGCTCAAAAATGCTTTTTCTATGTTGGATAGTTTAGAATTTGGTACGAAATAAATATAGCGCAAGTATGAAATCCTCGTCTAGCTCTTGTGGCATTGTTTTAGATAAGCTAGCATCTTAAAAGTAATCAGACTTTGGGTTTATGTTGGGCCAATAAATTCAGTTCAAACATGAGATTATTATTTCCAACAACCTCTCAAAATTTTTGTACTGTATGAATCATACACAATTAAATTTATCTTTTACGTACCTATTTTTTTCATATATACTTTCGAACAAATTCTCTATTATATTTAAATATTATTTTTTCATTATTTCTTTATTCATCTTAACGACTATATTTTTAAATCTCCCCATTGTAATATTTTTAAATTTTCCAAAAACCTTTATTTTAATGGTCATATTTCTCAATGATTATCCATTTTTAGTATTAATAAGACCAATGTCAATCTACCTTCCAATGATCATATTTCCCAATCTTTTTTTTCGATAATATTTTTAGATAGTCATATTTTATGGAAAATTCTTAGGTACTCCCGGAGTACAGAGAAATTGTGCTCCCTCATCTCATGTTCATAGTGGACTCTACTATAAATTTAATGAGTAAACCTCACTATGAAATTATGAATGTAAGAGTAAGGAGCACAATTCTCTATACTCCGAGAATACCTAGTAATTACTCATATTTTACAATGTTCCTATCTTTCAACTTAATTTGAAATGAAACTGTCATAACTAAGTGAATTTTATTTATTTTTTTTTTTTTTGCAGTTTTTTTATCTTTTGGAATCACTGTCCATCAATTTCTAATTTTAATCATTTTTATAAAAAATTTCCACCACCTATTTTGGATCATTAAAAAGTTAATTTCTAATAACTAATTTTTATCATCTATTATTCATTAAAAAAAAAAATGGATCATAATAAAAATTATTAAAAACCTTTTACCCAAGTACCCAATCCCCCATTTCACCTTTTTATATATATAAAAATATAAAATTACCAAAAAAAAATTTCATGTCTAGCATATTGTTTTTTGATTGCATATCCCTTCTGTAGACTGTACAGCTGGAGCTTATTTCACTGAAGCATGTAGCCTTTATAAGAGTATTTACATTAGCTTGCGCTAAAATTTTTTGTTGATTTTAGCATAAGATCTTACTTTTTTTATCTTACGTACTTATTTTTCAAAACACGCAATATTAGATTATCTATTTTACATTACATTTTATTAAAATATCAATTTTTCTTGGCTTTTTAAAATTTTTCACTTTCTTCACACTCAACAATCATCCACTCTGCCACCGTGCACTCTTTGCGCGATGGTCACTTCACAAGTATAAGTGTTTGTAGGGTATGGGGGATAATGGTTGGAGTTCAAGTCTCTATGAATAAACTTTATACACATATACACTTAGATTATGCTATAGTAGAACTCTATAGAATTCTATCTATCTAAAAAAAAAAACAATCATCATCCACTCTCTAACTTCATCACCAATAAAAAAGAATAAAAAATGAATATACATATTTTTAATTTGAATGATGTAGGTGATTTTGAAAATTAAATGGGTAAAATTATATCATTTTCTATTTTGTCTGGTTCAAATGCTCTTAGTACATCTTCTTGTTTTTTCTTCTTTATTTTCTGTTTTATTTTTAAGCTTTGACACTAACCTGAACCCATAAAGACTAAAAGAGTATCATTAATTACGAAGGGGCAAATACACTAGCTGGGAGAATTACACGCAAAAGTGGTGGGAATGTGGGATAGTGCTCTATCAGAGTGAGTCTCTCCACACCAAGTGCAGGATCTCAATCCCCAAGAGCATTGAGATGTTTATGTAGTGTTCAGAGATGTTACAAACTTACAATCACAAACCGATCAATGTGTTGACCACTGACTTGAATTGAAACCCAATGTAAAACGGATTTGATTTCAAATTCAAATATCAAATCCGCCACTCACACAAACGCATTGAGATCTTTAAATGCATAGTTTACCTTTCTTCTTCATGCTTTCTTTGTGTTTGTGAATGTGGTTCAGACAGAGCTTTGTTATATGTACAGAGTATTTATTCCCTCTCCCACCAACCGGACCTGAAAGCCCAAACAGCGCAATGAGTTCTCTAATCGAAAAATGAAGTATGTGAAGATGAGGTGATAAGAGCATCTATAATATCGGAAACTTCTACTAATTTGAATCAGGAACTTCGCAAGAAAGAAGAAGAAAAGTTACTATTAAAGCTGTCCGCAGATTGGGTTTGGGCCTAAACCGAACATTTGTGTTAGACTCAATGTTTCGGGTCTTCCGTTAGGCGGGTCGGAATTGTCGGTTTTGTCGGCTTGGACCACAAGTTGAGCCAATTTTTTGTACTTTATTGAAATTTTTGTAAATTCTTTTTTTTTTTTTTGGGCATTTTTAGCCCAGATTAAAGGGTTTGGAAGTTTTATAAATTACTTGTATTACAGATTTTTTGAATCTCCTATGCATATGAAATTGGGCCTCTTTTACATAATTTATTTTAAAATTGGCCTTCATGCTAAGAACTAAACAAGACTACTTTTACATTTTTTGGGCTTCCGGGTCCTGGACATATCAATTCAAAAATAATCATTCTCACATATTAACTACCAAAAAAAAAAAAAAAAACCCCACAAAATAGATTGTGAAACCTGAACAAAATAACACAACTCAACAATCAAAAAAAAAAAAAAACTATTTTTACCACTTGTGATCTAGCAATATAATTAGTTACAATTATAAATACCATAGGTATTTCTAAAAAATAGCTTTTTCAACACATTGAATGACAACTACTCTATTGTTAATAACTCTATATAAATTATAAAAAAGAAAACTTATGGATTAAAATTTTTTTTTCTATAAGCATTAAGAGTTAAGTACTTTTTTTTTTTTTTTTTTTTGGAGGAGAAAGAGTTCAGTACAGTTATAAAAGCAATATCCAAAAAGCTTCCAAAAGGTTTTCAAAAGATCCCTTCTTTACAAAATGAATGACCTTCCACCTATCATAGACAAAAAAATATTTAACAAATAAATATTAGTACTAAGTACAAGACCAAATAGTAAGGACAGTAAATTAATAATAATAAGGGGCTAAGGGCAGTAACTTACCAAGTCAATCAATACTAACTAAGGGACGTTTAGAACTCTTGCTTGAGTTGGAATTTGTTGTTGCACTTCATGTTGCTTGTTGATTTATAACTAGAAAAGAAAATGACATAAAGACAATAGATTAAATTATGTTTGAATACATGAGACACTTAATAAGACTTAATAAACAAGAAGTTTTAGAATTTAAACATATTACATAGGTCATGAAACTTGTAGGGGCACAATTTTGGTGGCCCAATCCTTGTCGGTCAAGTCTTGGCCCAAAAAGTCCCACACAATGAATTTTTTTTGCAGAGTATGGGCTAAAAAACTTTGTTTCAGTTAGTTTAAACGGTTTGTTGCATGGGTTAAGGGAATGCAGAAACAAGAACGAAAATGCTACCGTGAAGAGAGGTCCCTCACCAATGATAAGGCTCCCAACTTGATTAATGGACACCGATTAATGTAATCTGATTTCTCTACCGTATTCTCTCCTTTTTTTTCCCCGTCCCCTCTCTTAGGGGACCTTTACATATTATATAGGCCCTTTCCAATTATTTGGGCTTTACACTTGTTAATCATCCAAACCCCCACTTGAGCACCTGTCCCATCAAACACCCCCCTTAATTCTTTGTGAGTTGCGGTAGCCAAGGTAACACTGTCCAGGGGTCTTCTCCTCATTAATGCGGTCAGGAGAGTAGTTGTAATGCATTTAATGTGGTGGTGGCAGCCTTTGCTGAGATATTTCAAGTTTCCTTCATTTTTATACATTTGGAATATGGACTATAGTGGCTTGGATGTACCTCTACTCCGGATTTTATAGTATCCGAGGAGAAATTACTCCTCGGAAATGTTCTCTTTCCCCCAGTGGGCCTGAATAAGGACTACTTGGGCCATGCGACTCCTCGGACGGGCCTAGGGCCCAGCCAGCTTGTTATTTTGGGCCGATCCCCACAATAGCCCCTCAAAACTCCGGTTTTTGATCTCCTTCCGAGGAGAAAAGCGGGGTTTTGACATTACAAAGGATGGAATTAATTAGCTCCTGATTCACACGTGTGGGGGCAGTTACTTTTTGATGCGCTACAATTTACAAGGCGCGACTATTTACTTCAGGTGGTTTCATGTCTCCCTTATCCAACGGTGAAGCGCGGATCCAACGGCTGACATTCTTCCCAGAATTCTTGAGCGGGAGTGATTTCCTTTTTTCCCCCTAACTATATAAAGCCCTAAAGAGACTCGTTTTTCTTTTTTATTAGCATATAAGAAGTCCAGAGAACTCCAGAGAACTCTAGCGCCCAGAGATTCACGGACGTTTCCGACCTTCGTATTTCTATAGCCATTTCTGTGAAACATCCTTCCTTGAGAAGATTTCCAAGCGTCTTGGTGATTGTTTGTGGGGACAACCGTAAGTTCTGCTTGCTTCGTCGCTTCAAATTTCTCCTCGGCTCTCAATTTTCATCTCGGTTTTCTTTTCGTCCCTCCAGTTTAGCTTAGATGGGTAGATTCAAGGATCTAGTAGATACCCCGGCTGCCATGGAGGCCTTGGGCAAAATATCATATCCCACCGAGTGTGGTTCTGCAATACTGTCCCCCAGAAGGAATATTAATAGATAGAGATGTGGGTCAAGTCGTCATTCCCATGATTACCTTTATAGAAGGGGGAATGACACTTCCCATGCATAGGATCACTCGGGACTACTTATACCACCATAGGTTGACACCGCATCAGTGTGCTCCAAACATGTTCAGGATATTAGGTTGCGTAGATGTCCTGAACGAGCGGATGGGTCTAGGCCTTACCTGGCATGATGTGGTTCATCTGTACGAGTGCCATTACATTAAGAAGGGGGGGTATTATCTTAAATCTCGGTCCGAGGTCGTTAGGCTAATCTCCTGCCTCCCAATATCCAATAAGACTATGAAGGATGATTTCCTCATTGCCTCAGGAGAGTGAAGCGATAGTTTTCATTGTCCAACTCCGGCAGGAATTCCAAGTGCGGGGCCTCTAGGGCCAATCCTTTAGGGAGGGGGCTTAGCTCTTTAGATTCATTTCCCTTTTTTTACTTTTTCTTTTTTTTTTTCTTTTTTTTTTGCTTAAGAATCAAAAATTTTATAACTTAACCATAACATCCTTCTCGGCTATTTTGCAGATAGAGCTCAAGTTGCTCCTCGGCTGAGCCACGTAAACGTTCAGGCCTTGAACTATCTTTTGAGGTCAGAAATCTACGTTACCGAGGATGGGCAGCTACGTGCGGCACATTTGGTTTTGGGCTACCAACCCCTAACCCGCGTTTTCCAAGCCATTGGCCAAGCCATAAGAGCTGGTAGTCCAAGGTTAGCTAGGATTGACGTATCCAAGCCCAAGTTTTTGGCCCGACAAGATCTCAAGCCAGTCGTGTTACCTGGCGTTCGGAATCCTCCACCAGCTGCACAATTACCTCCACCAGACAATCTTGAAGTTGCTGTGCCGGCTGAAAGAGAGACTGAATCATCTCGTCTTTCTCTTGAGGAGAAGATAGACGAGTTCTATTTCGAAGAGGAGATTCCCAAAGCTCCTTTGATTGAGCTTTCAGACCCTGAGGGAGAGCAAGATCGAAATTCTGTGGTCGACGCCCCAGTTATTATAAATTGCTCGGACTCGGACAAGGAAGTAGATAATGTGGCCTCCGACAAAGGAAAAAGCCTTCGAGAGTTGATGGCTACCCGAGGAAAGGGCCAATCATCAAAGGCGCCAGCTCAGTCACAGACCCCTGTCCATCCTCCAGTTGTCCGTCAACCCCCTTCTGATCTCGACCTCAAGGTTAACCCGGACCTAAAGAAGAAAATGCCGATTGACACCCCTGAGGAAGGCGAGGTGGTCCCCCGCCTAGACAAGCAGCAAAAAACCACCCGGGGGCAGAAGAATAAAAGGGCTTCTTCCATAGAATACGGGAGGAAGAGAATCGGGCCGAAGTGAGTGTTAATCCGCACACTTGGAACCCGAAGCTCGAGGTAGACGGGGTTGCCATTCCCTACACTGCCTAGGCCCAAGAATACAATAAAGGCTAAGCAGGATACATAGCTGAGGCCCTAGAGCAGCCAGTGCTCCTTCCCCGGGACATGGAGGCCTACAGGCGATTCTCTCAGCCTGAGCTCTTTCTATCCCTTAAGAGGGACCTTGCAATGGTAAAGTAACTCTACTAACCTTTCATGAAATCATTAGAGCTTGTTGCATTCTAAGATATCGTTTTGTTGTTTTGTAGGCAGATTACTCAGCAAGTGTTTGTGGCCGAGGAGTATTGCCACAACAACCGCAACTTGGCTGAAGCTGAGGCTCAATCTCGTGCCGAGGTTGAGAAATCCGTAGGGTCCCTCAAGCAGGAGAATTTAGAACTCTCGGAGAAGTTCAAAGAGGCGGAGAAAAACCGCCGAAGTGCCGAGGCTGGCTTGAAGAACGTTGAAACCCAAGTCGAGGACCAGCGCCAAAAATTGTTCATGATTGAGACCAACCTTGCCATTGAAAGGCAAACAATGTTGGATCTCAAGGAGGCGTTACAGAAAGCTGAGGAGAAGGTCCGGGTGGCTAAAGAAGAGGCTCAGCTAGTTCGGGAAGCAGCCGAAGCTGAAAAGAAGGCCTCATATCAGCTTGGGGCGAAGGAGACTGAAGCCAGGCTCTTTGAGGAGCTTCTAGAGGTATGCAAGGATTACTGCAGCATCTCATGGGCTCATGCCCTTGATGCTGCAGGGGTTCCTGCAGACTTGGCACTGAGGTTGCCCGAGAAGGTCTTCTTCCCTCCTGAGATCCGAGAGATCCTTGACGGCGCCCCTGAAGCTTCCAAGCAGGCCCTGGCTATTCCTGATGCCATCCCTTTGCTTGGTAATGCCATGGATCCTGCCAAGGAGTTCGTCTCCGAGGGTTTTGGGGCAGATTCCAAAGCCAAAGAGGTTCCTCCTCCTCAGCCAGAGCAGAAAGAGAATCCTCCTGCTGAGGCTTAGCTCCTAGGGCTTTTAATAACTGTATTTATTTATTTATTTTTTTTAGAACGGTAGTTGTCTTATTTTTTGTTCTTTTGTAAAGACTTCCCTTTGTATTGACCTCGGCTTATTAATATAGAATGTTCTTTTTTCCATTCTCTTTTGGTACTTATGATTGATGTTGATACAATTTCATTATTTTGTTCAGAGTTAATACTGTTCCTCTATTTAATGTTTGCAACAATATAAACAAATATAAACGAATGAGAAAAGGCAGTGTCGTGCGGTGAACTTAGAACGATAGATGCAATTATACTAAACTACGAACGTACCTTAAAATCGCACAGGACTTCTAAGTTGTTAATTTCCCCTAAGTCTGTGGTTCGAAGAGCCATGCAAGACTTAGGTTCTATTTAAAACTTGTATAGATACCATAAGTTATTAATTTCCCCTAAGTCTGTGGTCCGAAGAGCCATGCAGGACTTAGATTCTGTTTAAAACTTGTAGAGATGCTATAAGTTATTAATTTCCCCTAAATCTGTGGTCCGAAAAGCCATGCAGGACTTAGGTTCTGTTTAAAACTTGTATAGATGTCATAAGTTATTAATTTTCCCTAAGTCCGTGGTCTGAAGAGCCATGCAGGACTTAGGTTCTGTTTAAAACTTATAGATGCAATAAGTTGTTAATTTCCCCTAAGTCTGTGGTCTGAAGAGTCATGCAGGACTTAGGTTCTGTTTAAAACTTGTAGATATGCAATAAGTTGTTAATTTCCCCTAAGTCTGTGGTCCGAAGAGCCATGCAGGACTTAGATTCTATTTAAAACTTGTAGAGATGCCATAAGTTATTAATTTCCCCTAAGTCTGTGGTCCGAAGAGCCATGCAGGACTTAGGTTCTGTTTAAAACTTGTATAGATAACATAAGTTATTAATTTTCCCTAAGTTCGTGGTCTGAAGAGCCATGCAGGACTTAGATTCTGTTTAAAACTTATAGATGCAATAAGTTGTTAATTTCCCCTAAGTCTGTGGTCCGAAGAGTCATGCAGGACTTAGTTTCTGTTTAAAACTTGTAAATGCAATAAGTTGTTAATTTCCCCTAAGTCTGTGATCCGAAGAGCCATGCAGGACTTAGGTTCTTGTTTAAAACTTGTAGATGCAATAAGTTGTTAATTTCCCCTAAGTCTGTAGTCCGAAGAGCCATGCAGGACTTAGGTTCTGTTTAAAACTTATAGATGCAATAAGTTGTTAATTTCCCCTAAGTCTGTGGTCCGAAGAGTCATGCAGGACTTATGTTCTATTTAAAACTTGTATAGATGCAATAAGTTGTTAATTTCCCTTAAGTCTGTGGTCCGAAGAGCCATGTAGGACTTAGGTTCTGTTTAAAACTTATAGATGCAATAAGTTGTTAATTTCCCCTAAGTCTGTGGTCCGAAGAGTCATGCAGGACTTAGGTTCTGTTTAAAACTTGTAGATATGCAATAAGTTGTTAATTTCCACTAAGTCTGTGGTCCGAAGAGCCATGCAAGATTTAGATTCTGTTTAAAACTTGTAGATGCAATAAGTTGTTAACTTCCCCTAAGTCTGTGGTCCGAAGAGCCATGCAGGACTTAAGTTCTTATTTAAAACTTGTAGATGCAATAAGTTGTTAATTTCCCCTAAGTCTGTAGTCCGAAGAGCCATGCAGGACTTAGGTTCTGTTTAAAACTTGTATAGATGCAATAAGTTGTTAATTTCCCCTAAGTCTGTGGTCCGAAGAGCTATGCAGGACTTAGGTTCTGTTTAAAACTTGTAGATGCAAATGGACCAAGGGGTATGTGATGATCATGAAACAAAACATAGGCACAGCCGTTTTCATTAATAATAATATATTCTTAAATTATTTACATTCCATGGGTAAGGTACAGTTTTTTCATCTAAGTCTTCTAAGTAATAAGCACCTATTCCGACCACAGATGTGATGCGATATGGTCTTTCCCAGTTGGGTCCCAGCTTGCCCCAAGAAGGGTTCTTAGCGCTGCTGAGAATTTTCCTCATCATAAGGTCGCCTGGACTTAAAGGTCGCAGCTTTACATTAACATCATATCCCTGCTTTAGCTTCTGGTGATAATAGGCCATATGGATCATCGCTTTTTCCATTTTTTCCTCAACTAAGTCTAGACTTCTCCCCAGTAACTTGTCATTGTTTTTTGGGGTAAAAGTGCTAGACTTTAATGTGGGGAAGTTGTTCTCGATTGGGAGTACGGCTTCGGCCCCATAAGTCATTGAAAAAGGAGTTTCGCTCGTTGACCGTCGCGGTGTCGTTCGATAGGTCCATAAAATGTGGGGGAGCACGTCCACCCATCTCCCCTTTGCATCATCAAACCTCTTTTTTAGCCCGCTCACTATGACCTTGTTCACGGCCTCGGCTTGCCCGTTTCCTTGGGGGTATGCAGGAGTGGAATATCGGTTTGTGATCCCAAAGTCGTAGCAGTATTCCCTGAAGTTTTTACTATCAAACTGAAGACCGTTGTTCGAGATGAGGGTGCGAGGAGTTCCGAAACGCATAATTATGTTTTTCCAAACAAATTTCTTGGCATCCACGTCCCTGATGTTGGCTAAAGGTCCAACCTCTACCCATTTGGTGAAACAATCGGTGCCGACTATTATGTATCGCTTATTCCTTGCTGCTTTAAGGAAAAGGCCGACAATATCAAGACCCCACTAAGCAAACGGCCAGGAGCTGAAGATGAGGTTAAGGACTCCCCCCGGTTGGTGGATATTTAGGGCAAATCTCTGGCATTGATCACACTTCTTTGCATATTCTTGGGCCTATCTCTGCATGTTCGGCCACCAATACCCTTGGGTGAGTGCCCTATGCGTCAGCGATCTTCCTCCTGTGTGACTTCCACAAATCCCCTCATGTAGTTCTTCGAGCAAGGACTCGAATTCCTCTGGATGTATACATAATAGGTATGGGCTAGAATAGGAACGCCGGTATAGCTTATGGTCCTCTGACAACCAGAACCGAGGAACATTCCTCCGTATCTTCTCGGCTTCTAGTTTTCCTTCTGGTAACGTATCATCTCTGAGGAAGTTCATTATGGGATCCATCCAGCTGGGATTCTTTCTAATCTGATGGATCTAAGCTGTCTCCCTACCGGTTGAACTTGTCTGCCATAAATCCTCAACAAGGATTATTCGTGGCAAATCATGTGCATAGGACATGGCAAGAGTGGCCAGCGAATCCGCATGTGTGTTCCCACTTCTAGAAATATGTGTCAGGTCAAAGGATTCAAAGTCCGACTGTAGGCATTTGACTCGACCGAGATATCCTTGTATTCTAGCACATCTAGCTTCTAACTCACCCATCACTTGGCCAACGACCAATCTGGAGTCCGAGAACACTTCTATTGCCTTTCCGCCCAATTTTTGAACCATTATCATTTCTTGAAGTAAAGCTTCATACTCGGTCTCGTTATTTGTAGTCGAGAACCCGAGTCTTAGCGATTTTTCAAAGGCAATACCTTCGGGCGATATTAGAACTAGCCTAATTCCAGATCCTCTTTGGTTGGCCGCATCGTCCACGTAGACTTTCCAACGCAAGATCTCCCGTGCTGAGATTGTGCCAACCAATTTTCCATCCATGTCTTCCTTCTCGGTTATTGTTTCTACAGAGGTTCAACGAATTCTGTGACTAAGTCTGCGAGGACTTGACCCTTGACAGAGGACCTAGGCATGTATTTAATATCAAAGGCCCCCAGAAGTGCACTCCACATAGCGATCCTTCCTGTGTATTCGGCACTTCGAAGCACCAATCGAAGGGGAAGCTGGGTTAGAACAATGACCGTGTGTGCTTAAAAGTAATGGAGGAGTTTTCGCGTGGCATGCACCACTGCTAGAATTGTTAAGTAACGCACTTCAGCCTCATGTAATGACTTACTTACGTAATACACTGGTCGCTGTACTCCATTATCATCCCGTACCAATACCAGGCTTACAGCATGAGGGGCTATCGCTATGTATGCAAATAGTACCTCGTCCGCCTCAGGGCTAGACATGATGGGTGGTAGCGACAAGTATTCTTTGAGTTGTTGGAAGGCCAGGACACAATCCTCCAACCACTTGAACCCTTTCCACTTATTTATTAAGAGGTAGAAAGGTCGGCATCGGTCTGCAGATAGTGATATGAACCAGTTCAACGCTGCGATCATGCCAGTGAGTTTTTGCACCTCTTTCGGATTCTGAGGAGTCTATAGGTTATTAATCGCCTTGATTTGATATGGACTTACTTCTATTCCTCTGTGAGTTACCATATAGCCTAGGAATTTCCCAGATCCGACCCCAAACGAACACTTGGAAGCATTGAGCCGCAACTTATGCTCCTTTAAAATGCCAAAGATGATCTCTAGGTCTTTCACGTGCTCGGATACCACCTTGCTTTTTACCACCATATCGTCTATGTAGACTTCAATAATCTTGCCTAGCTGAGGTTCGAACATTCTGGTCATCATCCTTTGGTAGGTTGACCTTGCGTTCTTTAGTCCGAAAGGCATTACCTTATAATGATAGTTTCCGACGAGTGTCATGAACGCCGTTTTCTCCTGATCCTCTAGTGCCAGTGGTATCTAATGATAGCCCTGGAAGGCGTCCAGGAAGCTCATTCGAGGGTGGCCTACAGTCGCATCTACCAATTGGCCAATTCGAGGTAACGAGAATGGGTCTTTCGGGCATGCCTTGTTCAAGTCTGTGAAGTCCACGCAGACTTGCCACTTCCCCGTTTTCTTTTTTACCACCACTGTATTTGCCAGCCATTCGAGGTAAAAGACTTCTTTGATAGCCCCTGCTTTTTTCAGCTTCGTCACTTCGTCTTTAACGACACTGGCATGTTCCTTCGAAGGACGTCGGGATGGTTGCTTCTTTGGAGTGGAAGATGGGTTAACATTCAAGTGGTGACAAATGAGACTAGGGTCAACCCCTGGGGCATCGTAAACGTCCCATGCAAACACATCAACATTCCTCCTCAGAAACTCGACCGGTCCCTCTTTTTCTTGAGGAGGCAACTCCGAGCCGACCTGGAAAAATCTCTCCGGGTCACTATCAACGATAAACTTTTCCAAACTTTCGCACCTTAACTCCTCGGCTGGCCCACTGACTTGCCGTGCCGAGATGGCTGGTTGCTATAAATTTTCAGAAGCCAAGGGCTCGGCATTGGACCGACATGAGAATGCGGCCACCATACACTGCCTGGCCATGGCCTGATCTCCGCGAATCTCTTCCACCTGGCCTCCGGATGGGTATTTTACCTTTTGGTGAAGTGTGGAAGATACGGCCTCCAAGGCATGGATCTATGGCCTGGCTACTATCGCTGTGTAAGGCGAGTAGGCATCGACCACGATAAAGTTCACCTCCACCACCTCTGACCCAGTCTCTATAGGTAGTCTAATCTGCCCTTTTGGTATAACAATCTTCCCTTCTTAGCTGATAAGGGGAGAGTCATAAGCCGTCAAATCCTCCGGCCTTAAGTTCAACCCCTTGTATAGATCAGGGTACATTACCTCTACTGCACTACCCGGGTCTACCAGCATCCTTCTCACATCGAAACCTCCGATTCTCTGTGTAACCACTAAGGCATCATCGTGAGGTTGGATAGTTCCCCTCTTATCTTCGTCCGAGAATCCTAATATTAAAGAGCTTCCCTTTTTAGACCTTTTAAATTCTCTTTCCTTGTCCTCGGCGGAGAGCCGAACCACAGACAGCACCCTGGAAGGAAATGACCCGGTTCTTCCTGGGGCGGCAAGGATGATGTGTATCGTCCCTGTAAGGGGTCTTAATGATACATCTTTTCGAGGCTCTTGCATTGCCTGGCCTGGATGACCGCTTGAGGGGTGTAAAAGGTGACGTAACTTTCCTTTTCGGACCAGCTGATCTAGGTGATTCCATAGATTCCTGCAATCCTTAGTGGTATGTCTGTGGTCCTGATAATAGTGACAATACAGGTTCTGGTTGCATTTCGAAGGGTCCCTAGCCATTTTTCCCAGCCATCTGAAGAAGGGTTCATCCTTGACTTTCTCCAGAACTTGCTGTACTAGCTCTCTGAACACGGCATTAACCGTTTGCATGTTGCTTTGTCTAGCCTATCTCGAAAAATCTCTTCTTGGCTGGTTATGGTTATATCGTTCTGACCTGAAATCATTCCCTTTGGGAAGAGTGATCTTCTCCTTTCCCTTTCCTTGTAGCTGATCTTCCTCCACCGATTTGTATTTGTCAATCCTATCCATCAACTGATGAACGTTGGCAACGGGTTTACCAGTGAGAGATTTCCTTAAGCCATGTTCAGTGGGGAGACCGCTCTTGAATGTGCTAATAGCGACATCATCGTGGTTCTCATCCAACTCGTTATACATCTCCCAATACCTATCCGAGTACGCCTTTAGGGTCTCTCATTCGCGCATGGATAAGGACAATAACGAACTTAGGGGTTGAGGGATCCTGCTATTTGTAATAAAGCGAGAACAAAAAGCCTGAGTGAGCTGTTTATAGGAGCCTATGGAATTTGTCTTTAGGCTGTTGAACCATCTCATCGCCATTGGCCCCAAGCTAGATGGGAAAACTTTGCACATCAGAGCCTCATTTTGGGAGTAGATGGTCATTCTTTGGTTAAACTGGCTTACGTGCTCCACCGGGTCTGCACGGACATTGTAGATGGCAAACGTTGGTTGATTAAAACGTCGAGGTAATTTAGCCCCTTTGATTCTATGCGCGAAGGGTGATCTGGAAATCTGATCTAATGCCTTGTTCATAGCGTCATTTCCCAAACCCTTGCTGGATGGGCTTTCATACCTTCACACAGGGTGAGACTCTTTCTCGTAAGAAAAAGTCTCACTTGGGTGTGTTCTCGACCTTCGTCAATAACTCACGTCCTCCCCGTTAGAGGATGCATCTGAGCTGGAGGGAGATCACTTTTGCTGCGCACGTCGCAACTTTCTTTTCAGGTCATTTATCTCTCGCTGCATGGCCTGATGGTTGTTTTGCCTTTGAGATACGTGACTACCTATTTGAGTACGACTTTGGCTCGTCTGGGTAGTATGTACGCTTCCCTCATGATTCCTTCTGTTGCTTGGGTTGGAAGGATTATTTTGCCGCTATGACTCAATGGGTTCTGTCTGTTGAGGGTTAGCTTGGTGGGAATTCTCCTGGTGTGGACCTAGTCCTGCCATGCTTAACCGTTGTGCTTACTGACACTTAAATTCTTCCCACAGACGGCGCCAATTGTAGGGGCACAATTTTGGTGGCCCAATCCTTATCGGTCAAGTCTTGGCCCAAAAAGTCCCACACAATGAATTTTTTTTGTAGAGTATGGGCTAAAGAATTTTGTTTCAGTTAGTTTAAACGGTTTGTTGCATGGGTTAAGGGAATGCAGAAACAAGAACGAAAATGCTACCGTGAAGAGAGGTCCCTCACCAATGATAAGGCTCCCAACTTGATTAATGGACACCGATTAATGTAATCAAATTTCTCTACCGTATTCTCTCCTCCTTTTTCCCCGTCCCCTCTCTTGGGGGACCTTTACATATTATATAGGCCATTTCCAATCATCTGGATTTTACACTTGTTAATCATCCAAACCCCCACTTGAGTACCTGTCCCATCAGACACCCCCCTCAATTCTTTGTGAGTTGCGGTAGCCAAGGTAACACTGTTCAGGGGTCTTCTCCTCATTAATGCGGCCAAGAGAGTAGTTGTAATGCATTTAATGTGGTGGTGGCAGCCTTTACTGAGATATTTCGAGTTTCCTTCCTTTTTATACATTTGGAATATGGACTATAGTGGCTTGGATGTATCTTTGCTCCAGATTTTACAGTATCTGAGGAGAAATTACTCCTCAGAAATGTTCTCTTTCCCCCAGTGGGCCTGAATAAGGACTGCTTGGGCCACGCGACTCCTCGGATGGGCCTAGGGCCCAGCCAGCCTGTTATTTTGGGTCGGTCCCCAATAAAATCTTCCTTTAATGCCTCTACCTCATCCATTGTCCATTGTCTCAGAGTGTGTGAGTGATTCTGTGGTTATTTTTAATGATTAAAAAATCGATTTTTCAGTCACAAAACATTTTTATATAATTCAAACACACAACATAGGAATAAAGTGGAGATTTTTCAACCATGTTTACACCCAAAAAAAAAAAAATCAAAACTTGTAAACGATTTCAAGTTTCTAATAATGTTTTGTCAAAAAAATTTCCAACAATGAATTGAACGAAAGTAGCCCATCTTTCACCAATATCTGAAGAATTTTCAGCTAAAATAAAAAAAAAAAAAAAAAAAAACCCATTTTTTAAACGATTTGAGGTTTAAAAGAACACAATCAATTTAAAATATTGGCCTTTCACTAATAAGTAATAACTAAACATCAGCGAACTTTCCCCTAAAACTAAGCTACATGAAAGTTTACATTAAATTGGCTTCGTACAAATCATTAAAAAAAATTCATATAGAAATAATGACAAATTTTAATTACAAAATTGGTTATAGCTTAAAACTAAAACTTTACTCAATATATTTTTATTAGATGTAAATTTTGACAAGTCTATTTTTGGATTACATCTTTTTCTTATATTCTTAATGCTTGCAAAATTTCTAGAAAATTAAAGATCAATAACTATGTCAACAATAAATTGTTTAAATTGCAAGTTTTTGTAATTTAAAATTATGTATTAAATATAAGTTTATAGATCATATAATAAATAATATCTAATTCACATAAAATTTGACATGTTTATTTAGAGTGTAAAGAATATATAATTTAACAGTTACATTTTCAAAATATGTAATAATGTTTATTTTATTAAATATGAAATTTAATAGTTTTATAGCTAAACTTTGTCTTAAAAATAAACCTATGAAAAATGAAATGCCAAATTTTTTTTTTTTAAGAAAAAAAAAAAAAAAAAACTTTTGCCGAGTCCACCCTTCCCAACAAATTGAGTTTTGCGAAAATCCTTGTGGACTCTCGCTCGCGCTCTCTCTCTCTCTCTCTCTCTCTCTCTCTCTTCTTTTTTTGGAATCTCCTCTCTTATTCTTGATAAGACTGGAATGGTGGGTTTTCTTTGATGAGGCCGATTTAGAGCCCATCTGGCTAAGCCTAGAAAGAGAAAAGAGAGGTTAGACTTAGAGAAGAGAAAATCAGAAAAGGGGCTTTTGGTTATGGATCTAGAAGAGAATCAAAGGAGCGGAGTATTATTTTGATTGTATTTGACTATTTGAGTGAAAGGGGAGGAAGCAGTGTCAAGGTTAAAAAATGGGAGAGTTCTTGGCAGAAAGAGAGCACTTCACTTGGTCTGGTGTGGTGCATCAGAGGATGAGAGAATTTATAGAATAGAAAATCTGGATAAAGATTGAAGTGAGTGGTTGGAGCTGAGCTTACTTGCTCGGTTCTGATGAGCAACGGAGAGGTAAAAGGAAAAAAATGGTACGTCAAAGAAAGGAGTGAAAAACAGAGGTGTTGTAAGAGAGGGGAAATTCTTACCTAGTCTCAGACTACAAGGTCACCTTGCTGACCTTGTAGTGGCAGCCAATAAGAACAAAACATGTAAGATAAAAATTCTGACATCATTTAAATGTTCCAACTCATCAACAATAGCTAAATGCTGGTCTTCCTGTTAACGTTCTCATTAGCCAGCTGTTTTCCCATAAGGGAAATTCTTACCTAGTCCCCGACTACAAGACTACCTTGCTGACCTTGTAGTCCCAGCCAATAAGAACAAAACATGTAAGATAAAAATTTTGACATCATTTAAATGTTCCAACTCATCAACAATAGCTAAATGTTGGTCTTCTCGTTAACGTTCTCGTTAGCTAGTTGCTTTCAATAGTTCTTGACCAGATTCAAAAGTTTTCGGGCCCACCTCAATTTCAATTTTCAATCCACCCACTTGTTTCTTATATTTCATTTCTCCTCTTAAACAAAAAAATGAAAATCACTTTCTTGTAACTCTCACCTAGCCAACATACCCATGGTCTTGCTGGCTTTTTCACTTTCATATATATATATATATATATATATATATATATATAGTCAGGGAGTCTTTCCAAAATCAAAATCAAAATCCTCCAAACAAAAATAGAAGAAATTGTAAATGGAGTTTCAAAGCTCGAAAGTGAAAACAAGGGCCGAGAAGATGTCCCTGGAGAATTACCTCGTTTTCGTTCTCTCTAACAAGCAAATTGATCTGCAAATTGATCTCATCGTCAACTTCCTCAACCAAGTCATCCCTCATTTCGCTCTCTCTTCTTCTTCAAATTTCATTATGCTTTTTTCATTTTTTGTTTATCATTGAAAACTTGAAAAATTTGTTTCTCATGTTTTGTGTTAAATTTTGCAGATCATCAGCATGCATAGGTTCAAGAAAATCCACAAGGTTCAAAAGGTGACAATTAAATCACACACACATACACACACACACACACACACACTCTCTCTCTCTCTCTCTCTCTCTCTCTCAGTTACTGGACTTATATATTAGTGTTAGCCTCTATTTGATTGTCAAGAAACTGGATGTGAAATCAATTGTAAATGTCTTAATTAACCATTGTTTCCATTGTTGTACAAAAAATTTTTCTCCTTTCAAAAGCTCAAAAAGTGTGTTACACTCTTACCCAATTAAGTGTTGTTTTACGTTTCCATCTATACTGCTTTGAAACATCAATGAAGATCTTAGCCTCTGTTTGGTTCCAGAGAAAATGGAAGGAAAAAAAGAGTTGATGAACTGAAATTAAATTTATCTTTTTCCATTTGGATATAGTCTTATGAAGGATTTAGTTGCTCCTTATGGAAACTGATTGATCTATTTAATAGAAATTACAATTGGAATTTTGAAGTTGATCTTTGTCCATAAAGGAGTCACTTAGCATTGACCTCTAATTCAATTAGAAATTAATTCTAAAAAAGTTAGCTTTTTGAGATATACTTACTGTTTAATGTTTGTGCATGCTTCATTTCTATAGTTCTACAATAATTTCCCATTCTCTCTTAAACCTATTATTTAGCATTCAGAAGGCTTTTAGAAAATTTTTCCTGGTTACTTGGTTTGTTGGACTTTAGCTCTGAATTTATGTGATGGGGAGTGGCATTCTAAAATTGCCAAATTGGTGCTCAATTGTTATTTGTGCTTCAATGAAGGGGAATGACATTTTGAAATTGGTGCTCAATTACTTGTAGACACTCGATTTTGCACCTATGATTTAATCAAGGAGAATGACTAGAATGACAATCCGTGTATCCAAAAAAATCATGATTGCATTACATGCATCAATTTGTTCATTTCATATCATAAAAATGATCTTGAGGTTCTAACGGTTGTGATAGTATGCCCGGTTTCCAAATCAGACCATCGGATTGGAAGATATTGCATGATCACGTTTGCACGGTCAGCATGCATTGTGTCTAGGTAGAGCCGACTACGCATGATTAATTTAAATTAATTCTGATTGGCTAAATAATTAAAATTAATTAAATAATTTTGTGATTAGTTGATAATTAGTGTCAAAAATAGGATTGCTTGCATGGGAATAAAGGGGATGGTTGGATAATAATAAAATTATGGATAATCTAGACTTTATCAAGATTTATTTTAGAATATTTATCTACAAGATAATTGTTGCTGAAAAGACCTGAATTATCCAAAAAAGAGTTAAAAATCTTAGAATACAGATTGAAAACACGTCTAAGTGCAAGTCCCGGCTCAAGAAAACCTAAAAAAGGAGTCCAAAACACACCCAAACTCGAAAGCGCGATTGGCATCCAAGAGTGCCATTTGACACTTTTGGAGTGCCAATCAGCACTTTCAAAGTGACAAATGGCACCTATTAAGGCCCGACGGTCTTTGGGTGACGATAAAACACATCATTTTCGACTTTCTAGCAGAAGGATGCGTCCTAGTTCATATTCTAATCGTCTTTGCTAATTTTTTAAGCATTCCAGCCTCTATAAATAGAGTCTGGATCTCAAAATTTAGGACACTTTTTTATGCTCTCAAAGAGACATTTTTTCACACTCTCAAATTTCTCATAATTCTGACCCCCCCCTGTCTGAAATTCTCTCTCTTACATTAAAGAGGTTCTAGAGGCTTTAGTCTTAAGAATTTCTTTTTTGTAAGCAAGGGTTTTTAGGTTTCAAAGACAATTGCATAAATTTCTTTGAACCCTACAATATCCCTCAAGAAGAAGAGTGCTCCATGCAAGAGGTTGTTTCTTATTAACCCTTTTTTCTTATGTTTCTCTTATTGTGATGATGCATGTTTAATATTTCTTTCAGTTTAGTTGTTTTAAATATACATATCATGAATTGTTGATTTATTTTGTTGAAATATGTTCTTGATTCTTTTTATTATTGTCATGATTTATTTTTAATTTAAAAAATTTGCATGTTATCTACATCTTTCTCAAATCAAAAACTGATTTGCATCTTCCTTAGATGCAAATCTAAATTTTTCTTAAATCAAAAACTGATATGTATCTTCCTTAAATGCAAATCAGAATTTTTCTTAGATCAAAAACTAATTTGCATCTTCCTTAGATGCAAATCTAAATTTTTTTCCGATCAAAAACTGATTTGCATCTTCATTAGATGTAGATTTGAATTTTTCTCAATATATATATATATATATATATATATATATATATATATTTATATATATATAAAATAAAATTTAAAAAAAAAAAAAACTGATTTGCATCTTCATTAGATGCAGATCTAATTTTTTTTAACAAAAAGTGATTCATATCTTCCTTAGATTCAAATCTAAATTTTTCTTATTTAAAAAAACTGATCTATGTTTTCTTTAGATATAGATCTGATTTTTTTTAACATAGCAGATTTTGAAAAAAAAAAAAAAAAGGGTCATGAGTGGGTTTGTTTGTTTGTTTAGTGCATGTAGCATAGATTTATTTCATGAATAAAGTTCTCTTCTTAAAAAAAATCTTTTTCTTAATATTATTTACACATATAAAAACATATCTGATTTTTTTAATATACAATTCTGATTTTTTTTAATATATCACAAAACAGATCTGATTTTTCATTCATCAAAAAACCAATTCTTTCAATCCCCAAAAACATATCTGATTTTTTTTTTTTCTTGTAAACCCAATTCAATTTTTTATCACAACATAGATCCGATTTTTTTAAAAAAAAAAGAAGAGGGAATATTCATAAAATAGATTCATGTGAGTCAGTTTTGATTAGTTTTGTTCATATGTACAACATCATTCATAGCATGTGTAAAAGGGGTACATTGGTCACAAGAGTCTAGAAGACCAAACTCTATCTGGGCGGAATGGGTGCCTAACACCTTCCTATTTCGTAACCTAGCCTCCGAATTTAGTGTCTTTGGATAGGTAAACCTAGGCTTATCTTTATTTTTATTTTGGGTAGATTGTAACTAGGACAAAAAGGCATGTAATTATTTGGTAGTTTGTAATTAGGACCCAAAGCCATGTAATACTCAATTTATCAAACATGTATTCTTTTTTATTCAATCAATGAGAATGGAACAATTCAGTCATGTATTTTGTATTTAGTTTTTTTCTTATTTTTTGGTATAAAAAATAAGTGGCGACTCCACACCACTTACCCAAAAAGAGAGGTATCTTTAAAAACACTCAAAGATCTCTCTTTTTTGAGAGGCACTTTTGTGGTCTCTCACATTACCATTTTTGATTCAATGAAATAGATGCTCAATTGCAAAACCTTTAGGCCAAATTTAAGTTGTAATCACCATTTTCATGGAATAATAGGTGCTTAATAATATCTAACCTTGTTGTTGGGGGAACTTAAGATGATATTATTATTTATGAAAGAATTATAAATGCTCATATGATTTCTTGGAAATTCATTTATAGGAAAGGTAGATGATTTTAATTACATTTCAGTCATTTTATGTCACTAGTCAGGTTTTTTTTTTTATTTTTTTATTTTTTTTTTATTTTTTTTATCCTAGCATCCTTTCTGCCCAATGAAGCTAAGATATTCATGAGCATCCCCCTAACCATGACCACGTGCCATTTTTTTTTAATTACTAATAATCATGAATTTTTACTTGCAGAGATAATTAGCATTGAAGTTCAAATTAGAATATTTGTAGTTACACCATGAATGAAGGTTGAGGGCTCAAGGCTAAGCTAAATCTGAAGCAATGGTGATAGAAAAATAAAAGTTGCTGGAGTTGAAGCCCAAATTAGAACACTAAGATTTAATTATATAAGACAATGATGAGGTCAATCTGAACCTTAGATGGGGGGAGCATGGAAAATTTTTTGTTTTCTTGAAGTTGAACTCTCTTGTATTTTTTAATCATATAAGTTTTTTTTTTTTTTTGGGGTGGGGGGGGGGGGGGCACTTTTTTTTATATCAGCATAGTATTGACAAATTTCTTTTCTTTAGTTGTACAAGTTCATTTTATAAATAACTATAATAGAAAAGAGGCGCAAAAATGTTGTTGAACCTATTTTTCTCTTTACTTTTGCACATCTTGTTTTAGAGATTGGTTTATTCAAATCAAGTTCTTGCAAATATTGAGAAATTGTCTTGTACATCTAATGTATTTATGCCGCACATAAATTTTTGGATTCCATCTGTGGAGTCCATTTTTATGTAAGATAAACACTACACTAAATGCACTAAATAAGGGTAAGTTGGTTGATTTTTAGGTGATTAACCTATAAGAATTTGAGAAAGAGAAGATTTTTTTTTTTTTTGGAGATCAAAGATAGAAAACTTTGTTAAAATAGCCAAATTTTACGAGCTGGACCATAAAGCATACACAGTGGACCCCCGAAAAATAATGCACAGGTCAGTACTCAATAAAACAAAGGCCACGAGTAACAAAAAAATATGCAGCAGTGAAATACACAATAAAACAGAGTATACTCAAGTTGTTTGTGCTGCCATGAGGTGCTGGTAATCTGTTGAGAGACCCGAAGCACCATCATAGATGTGCCTTGGCTGAAGTTGAGTCTCTTCAAAGTAAAATTTGTTTCATGCATTCCAAACAGCCCACACGATAACTGCCCAAGACTCAAGTTCTTGCTGGTTCAGCCTGGTTACCATAGTCTGAAACAATTCAAAGAAATCTGATACACTGTTTGAACACTTCTGAATTCATCCACTTGCCATTGACCAGACATTCCTAGCAAAAGGGCACTCCCATAGCACATGACAGATTCTTTCATTTTGGATTGTAGTACTCCTTGATTCTTTCATTTTGCATTGATTCAATAGTAACTAAATACAGTGTCTCCAATTACACATAATCTGATATGCTAAACAACTAACAAATAATAAAGAATTACATTTGAAAAATAATCCTCCCAAATCTCTTTCTTCAATCTGAAAACCCCAGCCAGCGGATTGGACTCCTTCAGCAGCAGCACCTATTCTGCATTGGACTCCTTGAACAGCATTTGTTCTGCATTCCAAGACTAAATGAGTCAAACCAAGACTCCTTTAACAGCACCTCTAGGCAACATTGTCAAGTTTCTTTGCATCGTCCTGAAAAGGGAAATCAAAGAATTAACACTGTAGCCCATAACAAATGATAAAATGAGTCAAACCAATAAAGGTAAAACAAATGAGCTCATCGAAAAAAAAATCTACAGCTTCCAAATATAAGGCATTTCCAATGAAAAAGAAGTTAAGTCTACAAACACTTGTGACAACAATGTCTTAATATAATACTATATCCAAAAGAAACAAGATTTGAAAATGGCATAAAATACACCTTTATTCCAAAGTATGGAGAGACATGCTCCAGTGAAAAAAAGATTGGTGCACCAAAGATCTTACTACAACTTGTATCCAAATATGTCCAAATAATTTCAATAACATATTGTACTTCCAACCAAAGGGAAAAATAAATTCAAGAATTTTACAAAAGAAGATACAAAGCAATTAGACAATAAAAATAAAAATTATGTAACCTAATTAAATATTCATTGCAAATATACTTGAGTGTTGATATAGGTATTATCAAACTCCAATGAAATTTCTAAAAGTAGCCCTTGCACCTTCTATAGAAACAACAAAGAAATTAATCAAGTAAACATCAAAATTCATTACCACCAACTATTGAACTATGCACCACACCTTCAAACTACCTTCATCAGCAAACTCAACAAAGGCAAAACAAATTATGGAATTGGGGTCATCACATATACAACAGTCAACAACCTTCACACAAAAAAAATGAACTTCTTCAAGACCAAAATTTCAATTACCGTCTCAATAAATAATTTATTTTAAAATTGACAAACATAGCAGCAAGTTGTTTGCCAAGCAAAGAAAGAAGCTTTATGTTTCTACATGTGAAACTACAACAAAAATCCAACTGTAATCTAATTTTAAAAAAACATTTAAGAAAATAATAATAATAAACCCTTTACAATGTATTATACATTTTGTTGATAGATAATAGTATGAGAACAAAGGAATCTCTATCTTCATTGAGAAATTTCATCAAACATGTACAGGTTTCGTTTCTGCACTAACTTATGGGATAGGGTTTTTCTTACAAATGAAATTTCAGGGAAAAATGGCACACAAAAGGAAACAGAAAATGAGAGAAAATAAAAAATCTTCTTTCAATGTTAGGTGTTGGAACGAGAAGATTTTGGGGGTCTGAAAAAGAACAAATCAACACAACCCCTAAATCCGACAAATACTTGCCTTCATTTTCCTAGCAACCAAACTAGGCTAATTGGAAAAAAAAAAAAAAAAATCATTAAAAATGACCCCCCAAAAAAAAAAAAAAAAAAAAAAGCCTTACTGGAAGTGCCAGCAATTTCAGCATTGAGTGGAAGGAAAGGGCAACCGAATAGTGGTGATGATGAACAGGGAAATCCGAGAAAGAGAGAGAGAGGGGAAGCAGGTAGAAATCCAATAGAGAGAGTTCAAAATGATGAAATTGGAATTCGGAATAGATTTTGAAAGTGAAAATTTTTGCCGACTCCGCTACTTCTCAAATGAAATTTTGAATTCCCTCAAGATATGTTTAACGACGGGACTAACGGTGTTAAAATGGGCAAGAATGTTAGTGCCACAACTCTGTGCACAACTTTGTGCACAACTCGCCACGTGGCCGAGTTGTGCACAAAATTGTGACACCAGAACTACTCTGGTATAACATGGTAGTTAGGTTGATGTCATCTATTTTTTAATGATGTGGTGTTTTTCTATTGGTTGGGACTATAAGGTCAGCAAGGTGTCCTTGTAGTCTGGGACAAGGTAAGAATTTCCCCGTAAGAGAGTAGTTGAAAATAGAAGGTGCAGGGATGCTTTTCTGAAAAGAGAAGAAAAGATGCTATGCTAAAATGAGAGAGGGAGAGAAATAAAGATGAGAAGTCTACAATGCAAGTTAACGGAGACCCAGAGGTCTCTTCAATGCCACTTGTGAGATTTTGATTTTGAATCACGTTAATGCACTTGTATGAGAATCTCACTGTCTCACATTTTGGCTTTCTGTTGATCATACTCGTAATTCAAAATTTCTTCTTCAAAGTCTGTGTCTGAAGACTGAAGAGTGAATACTCATAAGTCAGAATTGTGAACATTAGTATATGTAACTAGGATTTTTTTTTTTCAAAATAACATTAATTTTCAAACAATTTTGTTAGTTAACACATTTTCAAAATAATTTAGGAAACTAACATCTCGAGTGTAATCGAGTTTACTAAACTCAGTTTCAGGATCATGGCATATAAATCGATTTCATTTAAATTGAAATCGAGCCTTACAAACTCAATTTCTCATCCATGCTTTTCCGTTACACTAGTCCATTACTCACACCTAGAAACTCTAACAGAAACCCATGAAGAAACCCAAACCAATGAAGACAAAAACCCAAATAGAAATCCATTAAGAATAGAAAACCCAAACCATGAAGACCAAAAAAAAAAAAAAAAAAAAAAACAGAGAGATCAAACCCAGGTAGTGACAGCGAAGGCTCCAGGAGGCGGCGGCGATTGAACCCAAGCGATGGCGACGGGGTTTGATGTTTCTCTTTGGATCTTTGGGTGTGTTTCTTGATGTTTCTCTCTTTGTGTCTTTTGGGTTTCTTAATTCTTGATGTTTCATTGGGTTTGTTGAGTGATCTGAGTGAGGGAGATTCTTGAGTGAGGGAGAGATGGAGTGTGTTGCTAACAGAAAAAGGCAAGACTGAGAAATCGAGTCTATAAGGCTTGATTTCAATTTAAATGAAACCAAGTGTAATGGACTCGATTTTAGCACTCCAAAATCAAGTCTATTGCACTTGAGATGTTAGTTTCCTAAATAGTTTTGAAAACGTGCTAATTAACAAAATTGTTTGAAAATTAATGTTATTTTGGAAAAAAAAAAATCCCTGTAACTATGTTTGAAACTTCAAAGAGAAAAATGTCAGACTGATAAGACTTGTAAAAATAAAATAATGAAAGGGTTCGGTGAATGTGTGCCCTTAGCGCACACATTAATCATCTATTTTGGGAAAATTTTTATGGAGAATTGAAAAAACTGTCAAAACAGTTAATTACTTTTTCCTTTTTTTATAAAAAGTTTTCTAAAATGGTTTACTAATGTATGCTCTAAGGGCACACATTTGTAAATCTCGATAATAAATACGAAATTTGAGACTTTAAACAATCACGTGGGTATCTATCACCTAATAGTTGGAGTGCAATTTAACTTAATTTGAAATGAACGTGTCATAACTAAGTGGAATTTTTTTCCAGGTTTTCATCTTTTGGTCAAAACAGTTAATTACTTTTTCCTTTTTTTATAAAAAGTTTTCTAAAATGGTTTACTAATGTATGCTCTAAGGGCACACATTTGTAAATCTCGATAATAAATACGAAATTTGAGACTTTAAACAATCACGTGGGTATCTATCACCTAATAGTTGGAGTGCAATTTAACTTAATTTGAAATGAACGTGTCATAACTAAGTGGAATTTTTTTCCAGGTTTTCATCTTTTGGAACCACTATCCATCAATTTCTGATTTCAATCGTTTTTATAAAAAATTTCTACCACCTATTTCGGATAATTAATGTGGTGGACCTTTTTGCAACTGTGGGCTAGGCTACCTCCTACCATGCTACGGCCCAAAGGTTTTGGGTTGGAGAGTCAGGACCGGCTTGGCTGTAACAAACCCCAAACCAGCTTGTGCACAAACTAAGACCCCTTTGCTAAAACTTTGGTGACATGCCCATGGTAGAGGAAACTGTTACAAAAGGGTTATGGCAGAAAGACATAATATAACAACAATAAAGGAAGTATGCTTACTGTCAACCGAAAAGTAGAAAATATTGAATGAAATAAAAGGTAAAGCAACGCAGCAATATATATGCAATATAAATAAGATGATAATAATAAGAGAGAAATAACACCAATGCTTAATCAATAAAATGAAAGAAGAAATAGTTAGTCTACCGTGCTTAGTCGTCTTACAAAGCTAAGACCAATGAGGGAACCACTTCTTCAATGTGGATAACCTTACAAGGAGATCCTGTCACAGAAATTACTCACTTTGAAAGAATGTGCTTAAATGACTTATGCTTAAAGTCCTTAATCCTTAATAAAGGGTAGGCTTTTAGAGGGAGAGAAGGGATTAGCGTATTGGTGCATGCCTGCTATCACACGCTTGCCTACTTTGTGTTATTTCTTTCTAACTCTTTTTTTTTTTCTTTTTCTTTTTTTCTAAGTTTTCTACTCTCTTTTCTCTCTTTTTCTTGTTCCCTTGTGGGGTTGTTATGTTCACTCTTGTTTTCTCTCCTTTTCTTTCGTTTTTCTCCCTTTCCTTATGCACAGTGGAGGGCCCTTTTATACTGCCTTCCGTGAAGGGTGTTTACTATTTTACCCCTTAACTACTTTTGTCTAGGTGTGGGTGTTCTTCCAGACCACCCATTGGTCTGTCAACTGCCTAGCAACCACCATTTACATGTGCCAGTCATGCCACATCCCATTACCAGACAAAGAGTTTTATTTTGTTTGCTTACCAGTCGTGGCCTTCCCATCCAGATCAGGGTGGGCATTCTCTCTCACTATCCCTCATGGCATGCACCTAGTGATTCCAACTCATCTTTCTCTCTTTTGGGTGGTATGTCATCCCAACAGGACATTTTCCCTAAAAGAGTTTGAGCGATAACCCCAGAAAAGGCTTCCCCTTTCTCCCCCCTGCCAGATCATACCCTCTCTTACCTCTGACCCATGGCCCACCACTCGTTTGTACATTCTGTTGCTTGCTCTTGACCTCTTGTGGCGTGAATGGTTCTCTGAGCCTTCATTCTTTATATTTCATTTCCTTCTTGGCTTGGGCCTTGCTTAATTGTGGGCTTTTCCTTCTTTAGTCCATTCTTTGCTCCTTTTGTAGGTCTGCTAGCTCTTCTGCTAGGCCATTCTATCATTCTTACTGTGCTATTGTATGAACCATGCTTGCTGGGCTTCTTTTGGGCCTGCTATATACTTCCCCTTTGCTTAATTCCCGTGACCCAGTATTATCATTAGGCTAGTATTCATACTATTTTTGGCTTCCTTGATCCATTCTATTGCTTCCAGGCTTCCTTGGCCCATCTCATCCTTTTGGGCATCCTCGACCCATTTCCTTTCCTTGGGCATCCTCAGCCCGTTTCCTTTTCTTGAGCATCCTCAGCTTACTCCAATTCTTTACTCCCATGGGCCTTTGCTAAGTCTTTTGGGCTTCCCTGGCCTAAATTACCATATCATTTACTTTTGGGGTTCATGGGCTTTCCATCAATCCCTTACTCACTTAATTCATTACTTCGGGCCTCTTTGGCCCATTCTTGCTTGCTTTCTATTTTATATAATGCCCATAGGTTTATCACTTCTTTTCTCTGGACTCTTTTAGGCCCGCTTGCTTTCTTTGATGCCCATTTATTATTTTCTAGGCTTATGATCCATTATTCTTGCCATTCAGGTTTAATGGTTTTCTTCTCAATTTACTAACTCTTTTCCTCTCATATTGTTGGGTTTCTTCTTGTTATTGAGCCTCTATACCAAAGTGAGTATCAACAATTAAAAAGTTAATTTCTAATTTTCTAATAACTAATTTTTATCAGATATTATTCATATAAAAAAATTCGGATCATAAAGAAAAAAATTTATTAAAAACCTTTACCCATTTACCCACTCCCACGTCTCAACTTTATTTATTTATTTATTATATATACAAAAATATAAAATTAGCAAAAATTTCAAGTCTAGAATGGGTAATCGGTATACTGTTTTTTGATAGCAAACCCCCCCCCCCCTTTTTTTTAAGCTCTAACCTGAACCCATAAAGACTAAAGAGCATCAATAATTACAAAGGGACAAATACAATAGCTAAGAGAATTTTTACACGCAAGAGTGGTGGGATGGGTTTTTTTTTTTTTTTTTTTTTTTTTTTTTTCAAAATAACATCTATTTTTAAACAATTTCGTTTGTTAGCATCTGGTGTACTATCGTAGACAATCAAAAATAAAACCTATTCTCCTAAAAATATATGTAGTAGTATGAGTAAGGATTGTTCCCACGGAGACTATCTAGCCTAGTTTTATTCTACGTGAACAAGGAGGGGGGTGAGTATAATGAAAAAAATTTTAAGGAAAAAAAAAAAAAAAAAAACCAACAACAACAACTAAAGAACAATTCAAATTAATGTATTGAAATCAATAAAAAGAACAAATCTTGGTCTAAGTCAACATCCACTATCAGAATTTTACAACTGATCATCGATGCAAGCATATATCAATTCACACTTTGAATATACACCGTTGGAACTATTTTCCTATCTCTCCTTAGTCGCAGTTAATTAGAAAACAAGCGATCTAATAAACCCTAACTACTAAACAACCCAAGACAAGCGCTACAAGTTTAATCTAGTAGCAACCTTAAGAATTAGAGAGATCAATGAAACTAAACAACACAAGCACAAGCGGTTGTATTTAATTTAGTCAAGCGTTCTTCCTAAAATCTAATAATTTTTGACGTAGCAAATCATTAAATCTTTGTTTCTTCACAAGTTAGAGAGATCAAACAATTACGAATTTGATATCCAACCTAACAGTAGATTACAATGAATAATAAACTAGTAGGCCTCCTAGTATTTAAACGAGAC